>NC_041063.1:8891974-9229474 GCF_900634775.1 Gouania willdenowi | reverse complement strand
CGTGCAGTGAGACGGAGGCTCTGCAGCAGCACCAAATGCTGTTCAATCTCCTAAAGAGGAAGCAGACAGAAAAAACACTTTAGATGAGTAAAGAAAGTCATTTCTGAGCTGTCAGTCAAAGGCAGCTGCTGGAGATGAAGGGATCAATCATTGTGATCGCTGCACACTGAACAGCAGCCTTTCTATTTAGAGATATTAAACACACACACACACACACACAGGAACACATTACCCATAGTGTATCAAACACAAAGTTACAGCTACAGGAGAATGTGTCGGTGAGGGAGCCAACATGTGAGTGTAGCTGGGGTCAAAGGTCAGACATGGTGCGCTATTGGTTAGACCAGTGGTTTTCAACTTTTTCAGGCCGCGCCCCCCCAAATAAAGTGTCCCAGAGAGCGGGGACCCCCACTGTAGCTGAAGTTGGTTGAACACAGACATGAATATTGAAGAACAGTCATGTGGAGACAGGGTCATCTATAAGGGGGGATAAAGGGGAGAGTGAAAGTGTCAATATTGGAACAATTAGTTTATACTGGCAAATCATGGGTATGACAAATGGTGGATGTGGTTAAATTGGCAAAAATAATCATCAGCTGTGGTAAAAACAGGTTAAAAGTGAAAATAATAATATAATTGGGTCAACATATGTGACATTAGGTGGAAAAGTGGTGGAAAGGGTTTATAAGTGCTGAAAATGTCTTGAAAGGGGGAAAATGTGCATAAAAGGCATTGAAATAAGACAGAGAAGTGTCAGAAAGTGGTGAAAATAGGTTAAAATATGGTGAGTTTAGTGTAGTTGTAGAAAAAGGGTGAAAATGAGTAAAAATGGGCTCAAATAGTTCAGAATATCATAATGGTGGTGGCATCACGTAGCATCACACCCTCCACCCTGCCAACGCTCTCAGTCTGTATTTGTTTTGGCTCACGAAGCACGCATGCACACACACACACACAAACACACACACACACTCACACACACTAACTATTGTTGCTGATAAATCTGTTATTTTTGGCTGTGCAGCATCTTTTTCTTTCTTATCCAAAGATTCAGAGACAGTTTTATCTATTACTGATTTATTAATTAATAACAAGGTAATTTTTTTATTGACTGTGTGAAGCAGTTAATAAATAGTTTTTATTGATTTAGTCGGAGACAAACATGGGAATCATTTGGAGAGATTTACTAAGGCATAATCTTTGTCACTTTACACATGAGGTTTGGACTGACGTGCGTTTGAATAATTAAAACAAATATTTTTTTAATGTAAAGAAATCATAAATTAAAATGTCATAAGGTCTTGAGTTATTTGTGGAATTGTTTTATCTTTATCAATAATTCTTCTTCCTCTTTATCACAAACAAAGTATATATTTCATAGGTAAAGATTAGTGCTGCTAATAGTGACTAATCTTTTAACTGTTTTATTGATCAGTCGACCAATCTAAACGACTAATAAGCCACTAATAAACAGGCAGGCAGTGATGTGTGTATGCACGGAGACGTTAAAAACACTAATCAATTAATTTAATTGACTTTCCCTTTTCTGTGAGTGCAGAGCTACACTAATCACATCATATCATCTTCTTCTCTTACTAATAATAGTAGGTAACAGTAATATTCTCTCCCTGTACTTAAGTCAGTCGCTGCGCGTCTTCATCCCAGTTACGCATTGTTGGTGGAGCAGCCCTGAAATGTGGGTGTTCCCATTCAAGCCTGTCTTTACGCGCATTCTCCGGTGTGCATAAGTCCTTTTCCTCTTATGAGCTTCTAACCCTGGAATAAGTGCAGCGCCCCCATGAGGTGGAACATTATATTGCACTAGAAATATGGACTCAGTTACATTTGAAGCCACACCGACTCATGTGATTAATTAAAACTCTGACAGACGCAGACTTCTGTCCACGTTGGTCACAGTGATTCAGCTATTTTCATACTATATCCAACGTAAATTCACAGTTTGATCCACTACAGAGTGAAACAAGCAGTCATATGCAGATGAGGATGGACCACAAACTGTTCCCACACTTATTTAATGAGGCTCAGCTCAGGTCGCTTTAAACTATTTATATTTAAAACTGCGTATTATGGAAGCCAATAGTTCTGTTTCACTGCAAACATCCCTCTGTATTACAGCAGGACGCTCTGATGAGTTATTTCCTCATATCTTCAGCATCTAACACTTTACAGTGATGATGATGATGATGATGATGATGATGATGATGATGATGAGGATGATGGAGAGAAATTTTAACTGTGACTCGGACAGAATGCGGCCGATCCTCAGTCACGCTGCAGTAATCTGATCAATAATCTGATCAAATCAACCTGTTACATTGTTTATCAATGAAGGCGTTTCAAATTAAAAGTGAACTTTATCATTTTGATGGATTTCAATGACATTTACAAGCGTTGGGAAAACTCCAGGTTCCATGATTTCGAGACAGCCCATTAAAAATGACCACCGCCTCCTTTCCTTCAGCCCGCCTTCATTCACAGACTACGCGGTTTTGCTCTACTTACGCGCTGTGGGCGTGTCAGCAGCCTGGACTGGAAAATATGCTTAGGAGAGAAGCGCGTAACTGCAGGCGCGCAAAAAAGCACTTAAGTCCAGACGGGAGAATGAATCCCTTATTGAATTCCACGCAGCAGGTGAGGAAACTGCGTCACTAAAGGATTTAGGGAAGCAACTGGATTACCACCCTTTATTTCAGATCTTTTTGAATTCGCCCCTCACTGTTTCATTAATAACATTTTACTTAAGTTGTATTTTCTTTTGATTTGGGAACATTTTCAATGTCTCTATTGTCTCCACTGAAGGACAAACTGATGTATTGAACAAAGGACTGAAATACAATGAGCTAAATGTGACAAGTGATAATAATAAAGAGGAGTTTAATAATAAAGACACGTCGACTAAAAAATATGTCAACACATTTTAATGGTCAATAACGTTGACCAACCGTGGCAGCACTAGCTAAGCTATGAAAGAGATGAAATAGGTAATTATAAGCTTTTATTTTTATTTAACCCTGGCAAAGATAAGCAGTGGCTAAATTAAAGGTGTGTGTGTGTGTGTGAGTGAAACATACAGATATGTGTGCATTTATTCTGATCACGAGTCGTCTCTACTTCAGAGAGACTTTAGTTCTAATGACAAAAAAATGTAAAAGAAAAGAAAACCAAAATATTAAAACGCTAAAATAACCAAGTTATAATTAGGACTAAAAAAGTTTACATTTTACACAGGAAGGCAGTAACAAAGGGCGTTCTTCACATGAATTATTCAGATTAATAGGTGGAGACTGATAGCAGACACCTGATTGTTGACTTAAAGAGATATTATTAATTTGTCTGATTGACTCTAAAACAGAGAAAATGAGGTAAAACAAGACTAATCTATCACATTATACAAAGTTGAATCTGATGGACATTGATTGATTGATATGGTGATGTATTTTAACATCAGGTCATTTCCTAACAGAGATACATTTAGATACAGAATAACACCATGAGGATCATTGAAGATCATTCAGTGATCAGAGTTGGGGTTGTTGGTTCTTTTCTTTTATTCTGTGACATCATCATCAGCTCATACTGTACATGTTATAGATGTCACTGTGGGGTCAGAGGTCATGTGTTTTCATGTCTGCAGACCCGCCCGGTGATGAAAGGAGTCAGGATGAAGCAGGGGGCGGAGCCTTAGCATCAGATAACTGTTCAATGCTAATATGCTAACGCTGTGTTGTGCTGATGTGATGTAATTAACCTAATCAGATAAAGTAATTAAATTAGCAGAAGGAGAGTGGAACACAGTGGGAATACTTCCTGATTATCACACAGAGCTGCTTCCTGATTGGCTCCTGACAGAGAGGGCAAATAACCATGATCACAAGAGTCTTTTAAAACGTTACGGTGTCTGTTATTCATATGATGTGATGGAGTTTTATTAAGATTATTCATACTGTACAGAGGAGCACATGTCCACCCTGATTCCTCTGGTGTTTTCAAATGTACATGATGGGATTCTGATGTTTGATCATTTATTTTAGATGATCACTATGCAGTGAAAAGATCATTTTTGTTTTAGTTCGTTCCAGTGATATCAGACTGAAATAGAGACATGTCCCATAATGCACTGCTCTGATGTCAACAGGGTTTACAGTGGATGTTTAACAAAAACATTCAACCTTTCACATCCAATGATCTTTGATGTATTGATCACTGAGAACGACACTCTGTGTTATTGAGGATGGCAGCTTTAAATCACATCTTATTGATCTGATCTGTCCTGATCTCTCTCTCCATTCTCTCTACCTCACTCTACCACAGCTCACAGTCTGGCTCTGAGTGAGACGTGAGGGTTAAATGTATTCATGTTATTTAATGTTAGTTAATGTTAGTTGGTTTTGGGCTTTGTTTGGGCTTCATTCTTATTGGTTAGGTTAATAAACGTCTTGCGGCGTCTACCATGGTCTGAAATTTTACCACTGCAGACGAGACTTTGTCTTGTACTGGACGCACGTAATGGTCTGTGATTGGGACCATTACAGACAAGACCCTGTCCGCTTTATGTTAACGCAATTATACAGTACACGCTTTAGCAAATAAGTAGGTTTTTGAGATTAATTGTTGCAAGTATTAGTCTGAGGTGTTGACCATTAAGTGTAATGGTCAGTGATTGTGACCATTACAAACGCGACCATGTCCGCTTTAGGTTATTGATATTATACAATATACACTTTAGCAAATAAGTAGGTTTTGAGTTTAGCCTTAAAGGTGGAGAGAATAACAGCTTCCCTTACTGAGACTGGGAGCTGGTTCCAAAGACAAACCTCCTATTCTACTTCTGGACATGTTAGGAACTTCCAGAAGACCAGCAAAGTGAGAGCGGAGTGTTCTGCCCAGACAATAGGGCACTAACAGCAAGAGCTTGATCATGTCGAGCTTTGGAGGCTAACAGGAGGATTTTAAACTCTATTCTAAATTGTACAGGTAGCCAATGAAGGGAAGCTAATACTGGAGAAATATGCTCTCTCCTGTTTGTACAGTGGGGCAAAAAAGTATTCTGTCAGCCACCAATTGTGCAAGTACTCCCACTTAAAAAGATGAGAGGCCTGTAATCATCTCATCTTTTTAAGTGGGAGAACTTGCACGGTTGGTTGCTGACTAAATACTTTTTTGCCCCACTGTACCTGTTAATAATCTGGCTGCCGCATTCTGATTTAACTGGTGATTTTTAGTGAGTTATTGAGACATCCTGAGAGTAGGGAGTTACAACAATCTAGTCTAGATGTAACAAATGCATGGATCAGTTTTTTAGCATCACTCTGGGCCGAGATATTCCTGATTTTGGAGATATTACGGAGATGGAAGAAGGCTGTCCTTGAGATTTGTTTAATATGAGAGTTGACAGAGTAATGCCATCCAGAGACACTATTTTGCTCTGAAGATTTCTCTCTGAGGTGTTTTGGACCAAATAGAATCACTTTGGTTTTACCCTGGTTAAGAAGGAGAAAGTTATGGCTCATCCAGGATGTGATGTCTTTAAGACAAGCCTGAAGTTTTTTTTAACTGATTAGTTTCATCTGATTTCATTGACAAATAGAACTGTGTATCATCAGCATAGCAATGGAAATGTATATTATGTTCTTTGATAATGTTACCCAGTGGAAGCATATATAATGTAAAGAGTATCGGTCCCAAAACTCAACCTTGTGGAACTCCATGATTAACTCTGGTGTGCGCTGAGGATAAATTATTAACATGAACAAAGTTGGTTCTGTCAGATAAGTATGATTTAAACCAACCATTTCCTTAATAACGAAAACACTTTCCAATCTGTGAAGCAATAAATGATGATCCATTGTATTGAAGGCTGCACTGAGATCGGAGAGCACTAGAACTAAGATCAAACCTCTGTCTGAGGCTAAGAGGGGATCATTGGTTACTTTTACTAAGGCAGTCTCTGTGCTGTGATGGGCTCTGAAGCCAGACTGAAAGCTCTTATATAAATAGTTCCTATGTAGGTGATCAGGTAGTTGACCTTTTTGCAATAATTTTGTAAACAAAAGGGAGATTGGATATTGGCCTATAATTGGACAAGTTACCCGGATCGAGGGTAGATTTTTTAAGGAGAGGTTTGATTACAGTGCTTTTAAAGGCCTGTTGCACATAATCTGTTAGTAAAGATGTGTTAATCCAGTTCACCATATTAGTGCTAATTAGAGGAAGAACATCTTTAAATAGTGGAGTTGGGATTGGATCTAAAAGACAGGTTGCTGGTTTAGAAGCACTAACTATTGAGGTCAGTTCAGATAGACCAATTAGAGTGAAACTGTGCAAATAAAAGCTACACGTTGGGGTTATTTCAGGAGCTGCTTTGTTTAAGAATTTAAGCACTCCTGCAGGGGGGGACATTAGCTTTGTTTCTAATTGTTAGAATTTTATCATTAAAAAAGTTGAACTCATCACTGCTCGGGTTGATAGGAATAGAGGGTTTAACAGAGCAGTGGCTTTTGGTGAGCCTCGCTACAGTGTTGAACAGAAACCGAAGATTATTCTTATTACTCAAAGTTCTAGCTTTGGGGAGAGCTTTTTTTATAAGCTAAGAAACACTTTCTCCAGGCTATATGAACTTCTACCATCTTTGAGGAGAGACACTTCCTTTCCAATTTTCACGATGCCTGTTATAAAAGATGCAATTCAGAATTATACCAGGGAGCAACCTTTTTATGACATATCGTCTTCATTTTAAGCGGATCAACCACATCCAGAGCTGTGTGCAGTGACAACATTGCACTGTTGATAAGATCATCTGTTGGCTCTGTTGTAAGACATGAATAGCTACTCTCTGTTGAGATATCGTAGATCAGCGGTAAGCAGTGATGGAACTACATTACAGCTTTTTCTACTATAGTGTACTCATCTCACAGAGTTTAAGTAGGCTGATATTCTAAATTCAAAGGATGACAAAAAGTGATCTGAAAGTATAGGATTTTGAGGATATATTGTCAGGTGATCAATATCTAAACCATAAGTTAGAACAAGGTTTAGGGCATCATTTGTTAGGGTTAGGTAGTTGGACCCCCAAAGCAGAGACTGAGAAGTGGAGGACTTGCACAAAAAAGATTTATTTCCAAAAAGGGTAGATGGCTGTGGTAGCAGGGAGCTGGCTGGCAGGCTTGTAGACGGGATTTGAGACATGGAATAATCTGGCACTGAAGCAGAGTCAGCCCAAGTGCTTTAAAGCCCACTGATTGGCTAATCACACCCAGGTGTGAGACTCCAGGAGCAGCAGAGGAACCAGCCACGCCCCCTGACACACACAGCCCTGGAAACAAACAGAAAGGGAGGGGGAGGCAGAGCAGGCAAAACACAGGGACCTAACAGTACCCCCCCCTCAATGGACGCCACCCGGCGTCCTCCCAGGCCGGTCAGGATGCAGGGCGTAGAAATCCCGGAGTAGATCCGGGTCCAGGATCAAGGACCGGGACACCCAAGAACGGTCCTCTGGCCCGTAGCCCTCCCAATCCACCAGATACTGGAAACCACGCCCACGACGCCGTACATCCAAAATCCTGCTCACATCAAAGGCAGGACCACCGTCAATGATCCGGGGGGGAGGAGGAGGCTCGGCTGGAGGGCTGAAAGGACTCAGAGCCACCGGTTTAAGCAGCGACACATGAAACACCGGGTGAACCTTCAAAGACTGGGGCAACATGAGTCTCACCGCAGCAGGATTGATCACCCGATCAATCTCGTAAGGCCCTATATATCTGGGGGCCAGCTTACGAGAATCCACCTGGAGGGGGAGGTCCCTGGTGGAGAGCCAAACTCTGTCACCAGGCTTGTAGTCCGGGGCCTCAGACCGACGGCGGTCGGCAATCCTCTGGTTCCGAGCGGCAGTCCGAGAGAGGGCGGCCCGGACCTCTTGCCAGACCCGCCTGGCCCGACGAAGATGGTGTTGAATGGATGGAACAGAAACCACTGACTCCTGGGACGGGAAAACTGGGGGTTGAAAACCATTAGCAGCCATGAACGGAGACATACCCGTAGCAGATGAAACCAGAGAATTATGGGAGTATTCAATCCACGGAAGATGTGTAGACAAGGAGGCTGGGTAACGCGCTGTGACACATCGCATGGCCAACTCAAGGTCCTGGTTGGCCCGCTCCGTCTGGCCATTGGTCTGTGGGTGAAATCCTGACGACAAACTTGCAGAAGCTCCCAAGGCATGGCAAAAGACCTTCCACACCCGGGAGGCGAACTGGGGACCTCGATCAGAAACAATGTCCTGGGGTATTCCGTGCAGTCTGACAACATGCAGAACAAGCAGATTGGCCGTCTCGAGGGCAGACGGCAATTTAGGCAATGGAATGAAATGTGCACATTTAGAGAAACGGTCCACAATAGTTAAGATGACAGTGTTACCTCCCGACGGCGGCAGGCCGGTAACGAAGTCCACTGCTATATGAGACCACGGGCGACGAGGAATGGGGAGTGGCCGGAGCAGCCCAGCTGGAGCACGGTGAGAGGCTTTAATGCGTGCACAGACAGAACAGGCAGCGACGTAGTCCTTAGTATCTGAGGAAATCGAGGGCCACCAGAAGCGTTGCTGGACAAGGGTCAAGGTGCGATGAAATCCGGGATGGCATGCCAACTTCGAGTCATGTCCCCATTGAAGCACCTTAGACCGAGCAGAAGGGGGTACAAACAGGAGACCTGGAGGACAAGCCTCGGGTGTGGGGTGACCAACCTGAGCCTCCTGAACGTCCCTCTCCACATCCCAACTGGCTGCACCAACAATACAGGCGGGTGAGATAATTTCCCCACACTTATCTTCCACCGGTGCAGAAAACCTTCGAGAGAGAATGTCCGGTTTGACATTACTTGATCCTGGGCGGTAGGTAAGGGTGAAGTTAAATCGACCCAAAAAGAGTGCCCACCGTGCCTGGCGGGCGTTCAATCTGCGGGCAGAACGAAGGTAAGACAAATTCTTATGGTCAGTCCATACCACAAAAGGCTGGGCCGAGCCCTCCAGCCAGTGTCTCCACTCCTTCAGCGCCAGAACCACGGCCAGTAGCTCACGATTGCCCACATCATAGTTTCTCTCCGCAGGATTGAGCTGACGGGAAAAGAAGGCACAGGGATGGAGCTTGTGGTCTGAAGTGGAACGCTGGGAGAGGACAGCACCGACGCCAGAATCGGATGCATCAACCTCAACGATGAACTGAGCTGTGGGATCAGGATGGGAGAGGACAGGTGCAGAACAGAAAAGGTTCTTTAAATGAACAAAAGAAGCCTCTGCTTCAGCTGACCAAACAAAGGGAACTTTAACAGATGTCAGTCGAGTCAAAGGTGCAGCGACTCTACTGTAGTCGCGAATAAATCTCCTATAAAAATTAGCAAACCCTAAAAATCTTTGTAGAAGCTTGCGACTTGTAGGAGTGGGCCAGTCATTTACTGCCTCGACCTTGGCAGGATCGGACCTAATCTGTCCTTTCTCAATAACAAAACCAAGAAACTGAACAGAAACGGCATGAAAATCACATTTCTCCGCTTTAACGTAGAGTCTGTTCTCAAGAAGGCGCTGAAGGACTAGCCTAACATGCTGGATATGTTCTTCAGGTGTGCGAGAAAAGATCAAAATATCGTCCAAATAAACAAAAATAAATCTGTTTAACATGTCTCTTAAAACATCGTTAATCAAAGCTTGGAAAACTGCTGGAGCGTTAGTCAATCCGAAGGGCATTACTAAATACTCAAAATGTCCCAAGGGAGTATTAAAGGCAGTCTTCCACTCATCTCCCTCTTTAATCCTAACTAAATGATAAGCGTTGCGAAGGTCCAGCTTAGTAAAAATAGAAGCCTCCTGCAAGGAACAAAAGGCAGAGTCTAAGAGAGGGAGAGGATACTTGTTCTTCACAGTAATGTCATTTAGACCCCTGAAGTCAATACAGGGGCGGAGTGACTTGTCCTTCTTGTCCACAAAAAAGAACCCAGCACCCACAGGAGAGGAAGAGGGCCGAATCAGTCCTGCAGCTAACGATTCAGTGATATATGTCTCCATTGACTCCCTTTCTGGTTTTGAAAGATTATAGAGTTTACTAGTGGGTAAAGGTGCTCCCAAAACCAGTTCTATGCTGCAGTCATAGGGTCGATGAGGAGGCAATGATACGGCTTTGTCCTTGGAAAACACCTCCTGGAGGTCGTGGTATTCACTAGGAACAGATGAAAGATCAACAGGCTTAGGGCTTTCATAGTGTGTTTTAGTAGAGGGAATGGCAGAATGGAGACAGTGTATATGGCAGAACAGACTCCAATTGATAATAGATAACTTGGACCAGTCTATGTGCGGATTATGCATCTTTAACCACGGGAGACCTAAAACTAATGGGGTTGAAGGAGAGTCAAGAACATAAAGGGAGACAGTCTCATGATGGTTACCAGAGAAGAGGAGGGACACCGGAACAGTACGGTGAGTCACAGTGGCCAGCGACCGGCCATCTAAGGCAAAAACAGACTTAGGACTAGGGAGGGGCTCCACGGGAATGTTGCACTGGGAAACAAACGAACAATCAATGAAATTGTCATCAGCCCCTGAATCGACTAAGGCGAGGAGAGGAAAAGAGTCCTTGTTAATGGTGACAGTACCTGAAAGCTGAATACGTCGGGTGGAGGGGTCAGTGGGTGTGTGGCTCACCAGGACCCCCCCTGTGGCTGATGAGCAACCTCTTTTGGCCGAGTTGGACAGTTTGCCCGAATGTGTCCTGCCTGACCACAGTACATGCAGAGGCGTTGATCCAACCGACGTTGACGCTCCTCTGGACTGATAATCCTACCCAGCTGCATGGGCTCCCCAGGGAAGACGGGAGTAGAACTCTGAGCAGGACCTGCAGGGAATAGCTCTGCAGAACGGGGAGAGACTGGGGCAGCTTGAAAAGGTCTTGAGTTGGGGAAAAAACTACGTCTGCCTGACCTTTCCCTACGTCTCTCTCGCAGTCGGTCATCTAATCTTATGGCTAAAGATATAAGCTCATCTAAAGTGTCAGTCTCATAACGCGCTGCCAGTTCGTCCTTAACCTCTTCACTTAAGCCCCTAAGAAATACCCCCTGAAGGGCCCTCTGATCCCAACCACACTCTGCA
This sequence comes from Gouania willdenowi, assembly GCF_900634775.1. Lineage (NCBI taxonomy): Eukaryota > Metazoa > Chordata > Actinopteri > Blenniiformes > Gobiesocidae > Gouania > Gouania willdenowi. Next base: position 9,218,325 of record NC_041063.1, on the reverse strand, counting down.
GCTAAGATGCGGAAATCAATAGAGTAGCTAGAAACGGAACCTGAACCCTGGCGTAGAGAAAGGAGACGGCTACTAGCCCCTTTACTCAGTAATGGGTGTTCAAACACCTTACGCATCTCAGCGGTAAATGAATGAAGAGACTGACAAACTACTGAGCCACTGTTAGCTACAGCCACTGCCCAAGCAGAGGCCTTCCCAGCTAGCAGACTCATTATAAAAGCTACTCTAGCTTGGTCCGTAGAATACGTTAATGGTTGTTGATCAAAAACAATCATGCACTGATGAAGAAATTGACTACATGTCCCTGGCTCACCTGAATACCTAGACGGAGTGGGGATGAATGGTTCACGGGGCTGGGCAGGTGGGTTGTGTGGTGGAGCCGGAATCAAGGCAGGATCTGAAGCAGATGGCGGAGCAGAAGCCTGGGCAGGAATTGGAGCAGGTGCGGTGATTGAGGTCAGGTGAGTAGCCATTTGTCCAACCTGATTGTTGAGTTCTGAGACGTTTGTAGAAAGTCTGGAAATGGCGTCCATGATTTCTTTAAGAGCCGTCTCATGCTGTCCAACTCTCAGACCCTGTGAACTGAGGGCCTTTTTGAAGCGTTCAGCCTCTGCGGGGTCCATATTTGGCCAGATTATTCTGTTAGGGTTAGGTAGTTGGACCCCCAAAGCAGAGACTGAGAAGTGGAGGACTTGCACAAAAAAGATTTATTTCCAAAAAGGGTAGATGGCTGTGGTAGCAGGGAGCTGGCTGGCAGGCTTGTAGACGGGATTTGAGACATGGAATAATCTGGCACTGAAGCAGAGTCAGCCCAAGTGCTTTAAAGCCCACTGATTGGCTAATCACACCCAGGTGTGAGACTCCAGGAGCAGCAGAGGAACCAGCCACGCCCCCTGACACACACAGCCCTGGAAACAAACAGAAAGGGAGGGGGAGGCAGAGCAGGCAAAACACAGGGACCTAACATCATTAAGATAATGAGTTGATTTGTTTACATTTTGTGTAAAGCCGATTGAATCTAATAGTGAGGTAAATAATTTATTTAGACTGTTGTTTTCTTTATTAACATGAATCTTGAAGCCACCTACTATGATAGCTTTATCAGTGCTCAGCACCAGATAAGTAAGAAAGTAAGGGAATTCAGAAAGAAACTCCGAATATGGACTAGGAGGCAGGTATACTATAGCCAGTAAGATGGGTTTTTCTGTTTTATTTTTGGGATTACGAATTTCAAGAGAAAGGCTTTTGAATGAATTGTGATTAAGTTTGGTTTTTGGGGTGACTGATAAGCTAGAGTGAAAAACTGCTGCCACTTCCCCTCCTCGACCGCCCTCACGGGGAATATGGTGGCTATCATAGTTGGGAGGGCTGTTAAGAGTAACAATATTTAAATTTTTGAGCCAAGTCTCCGTGAGGCATAATAAACCTAATTGATGGTCAGTTATAAGATCACTCAGAAAGAGAGATTTAGACGAAAGCAACCTGATATTTAATAGTCCACATTTAATAGTTTTTTCATTGTTTTGTGTTCTGTTTTTAGATTTCATTTTTATTAGATTTTTATGGTTAACGCCATTACTGTGGGTTTTAACTGCATGTTGCTCTGTACTGCTCAGCACAGTATTTATGGGGTATATGTGCTCTGTGCTTTTTTGTAAGGGGCTTATCTATGGAAATGTCTGTAGCTGCCTGTTTATTCTCAGCTAGTCAAGCGCGTGTAGAGCTGTGAATCACAGACAGTAAGTTTAATTTTGGCATTTGCACTCCATGTCAATTAGGATGGACAGCATCTTTTTTGAATAGATCAGCATGTTTCCAAAACAGAAGTTATCAATAAATGGGAAATTATTGAGTTTGCAGCAAGATTGTAAGAGTTTGTGCTGCTGTAGGAGATGGCTAAAGCGTTCTATACCCCTATTTAATGAAGGAAGAGGGCCAGAGATTAATACAATATTTCCAATATGTCTTTAGAATGTTAAAGAGAACCCTGATGCTGTGTTCACACCGAATGCGTCTTCCGCGACACCGGACGCATCTGCCGCACAAAACGTTCCGCATGTGTCACAGGATCAAAAATGTCTCCATTCGCTTCAGATGTGCATCTGAAGCGAAGCACCGCCCACCAGCGACACATCCAACTCGGTGAGTTTTACTGCCTGGTGAAGCTGCGCTCCTTTTTCTCCTCTCATAAACATAAACCACCAGTGAAAAAAGCCGGTGTGATTAGCGGCTAATGCTATCCTAGCTCAGTGCCAACTTTCAAAGATGAAAACTACAGAGAGAACTATTTGGTGAGTAGTTCATATTTCTTTTTTTAGCTTATTGGAAAGGCGACAAATCACTTCCCGTAGTTTTGTAATCTACAGTATTTTTTGTCGTTTAGTAGTAAAATGTCTTTCTCTGACGGCAATTGAGGAGCAGCGTCTCCAGTGTCTCTAGATGCGGCCATCTTGATTCAAACAACTAATTAGTTAATGATGCACATGTTATATGAATTTGAAAAGTTATTATCGTTCAAAAGTACATCACAAACTGTCTACTCCGCTCTCGCTCCTTTGAGTTGCAAGCCGCCATTGCTGTAAAAAACGGAGTTCTCACAACTCTCTCTCTAAACGACTCTGTTTAAGTTCAGATATTTCATTTGTTAAAAAGGAAAACCATGAACTTCAGGCTTTGATGCATCGTCACGTTCTTGTTCTCGTCAAAAGTTTTTCACACGATAAAGGAATTAAATGTATTAGTTAAAGTTTAAGATGATAAATTAACTCTGGAACTAAAGAGGAAAAGCACAGACTGTTCTAATATTTCTAAGGAGCTGCTGATGTAGAAAAAGATAACAATAGGTAATATATTGACTGTTCTTTATCAACTGTGGTTAAACTCTGTCTGTGAACATGAATAGGTGAATGATAATCGATGATTAATATTTCTCATTTGTATAAAGAGCCTGCAGTGATTGTTCTGTTAAAGATGATGAGTTTGGTTAGTTGTTGTGTAACTGATGGATGGAGAACAATCTGCTGTTCTATTTCTCTTCAAACTGGGATTAACATTTGTTTTTCTGATTTAAAAGTCTGTTTTTACAGCTGCACACTGTGCTCTACAGTAACATATAATCATAATATATAAATATGTTTCAACAGCACAACATTTTCAGAGGTAAAACTCTGAGTTATTTTTATTCTTCTTCACGTGGATTATGTAACCTCTGAAGTAGAAACAACAGCAACGAGCAAACGAGCTCAGATACCGTCAGAGAGAGGCTTCACTAACATTAACGTGTTTATTTAATGTGTCAGAGGCCACACCCACACTGATAAACTGTGTATGAGGTGAGATCTTTGCTGTAAACACTGAGCTTGACACATTAGGGAGAACATCATGGTTTCACACAGAGACAACAGATTGTTCATTCCTGTGGAGCAGCTCATGTTTGTCACATTTAAAGCTGCTCTGATGTTTGACTTCTATCAGTGACTCATGGAGATGTTGATTCTCCTAAAGCTCCATCAGAACGAAATAAATAGATAAAATAAAACTACATCAGAAGCTTCACCTGTCAGCAGGTTCTAATGTTATTATGATGGAAAATGCATCATCAGCAAATGACTTAATTTCAGAAAAAAAATCTAACTTCCTCTGCATGCGTCATTAGGAACGTTCACTGGATTAATCATCATTAATCATCATTGCATTTCTAAACTGAGAGAAACTGTCTATAACAGACAATAAACAGGTGATAAAGATGAAGTGATTGACTCAACCTGCCTTTAATTAAAGTCGAGCAGTGTGGTTACCCACAAATAGACTGAAGAGATATTCACCAAAGGTCTGTACCTTTAAGGGAGAGATGTTACGGTTTTGTATTTCCAGGTCTACGTACGTGTGTGTGACGCTTTTGACCTCTCTCACTGCTGAGTTTGTATTCATATAGATAGATTTGCGTGACGTCACACATTCGGGACATTTGACCCCGCCATTTTGAAGGGTGCCAACAACTACATAGTTACTACTACTGAATGCGACACACAAGCTCTCACATTTTTCTACCTTTTTGAGCCCCAGTAGAACATTTATCATGCCTAAAAGGTGTGCTGCTTTTGGATGCGGCAACCACGAGAAGGTATCGTGTTTCTTGTTCCCAACAGAGTCAGAAAAACGATCGAAATGGGCACAAGCTTTGAGAAGACTCAACACTGACGGAACTTGATTTGAAATGGCTTATATATGCGTCAATGGCAGTAAATGAGTTAAAAATGAGCCATGGCTTTTAGTCTTACCTCAAAAAAGATGTATGCCTCAAGACTTTTATACGTTCGCATTTTCTTTTTTGTGAACACACCAGGAGTCTCGACCAGGTACTTGTAAATAGCCGGCCACTCCAGATCAGGCGACCCAGTTGGGGTGTCTTTCCACGAACCGTGAGGAATTTGGTACGAACAACACTCCAAACCTAGCAAGGACAGCTTCTTTTCATACTTCAGTCTTTCTTGGGTATCTAATCCCAGTCTATATTTGTTGCTAGCTCGTTTGTTGACACTTCTCAAAATGGGGGGGAGAGCGAGTTACTAGGCCAAGTGTCCCGGATGATGATGTCACTGTGTCTATATGAAGTGGAGAGTAAAGTGATTTGACGCATCTCCACCTCTAGTCTCCTTACTTACCGCACTCCACAATTGGTGACCCCCGACTTGAGTTGAATACGGCTGGATTATGTCACACAACGACGGTGGTGGAGATGCTGTTGCGGCGCCGCCCGCCATTGCTAGCCGCGCGGCATATGTCGGTGCTATCTACGCTGCCACCATTAAGCTGTTGGACTTTTGGCAGCACAATCCATGGTCATGGTTTCACCATGAAATGGAAAGTAAAGTAATTTGACGCATCTCCATCTCTTGTCTCCTCACTTACCATCCTCCACAGCAGTAATTGGTGTTATATATTTATTTCATTAAATATTTATCAAATTTATTATTTCATTATTTTAATTGGGAATAAGGTAATAATTCATATGTTTTTATCTCCTTCTTTACATTTGTCCTGTATAGGAAATGAATAAAGTCTGACTGATGGATTATTCTGGACTTAAAAGCAGAAGAATATGTTTTAATAGTGTTATATTAAGTGTTTTCATCTCTGTGTAATTTTATTTTATTTACCCTCTGTGTATCTTTTAGTTCATGTTTTGGTCATTAAAAAAAAAAAAATGTTTCCAGTGTGTGTGTGTGATTGGTGAGCTAAACTCCTCCTGTTTTACACTCAGGTGTGTTTTATTACCTACTTTGGTTCCTTTGTGTTTTCATAGACTACAATTACAAAGATGTGCATTTAACAATATGTGATTAAACTCAGCTTCATATCATGCTGTTGTAATACTGCAATGACAAAACGAAGCCTCATGATGATGGATTTTTATTTTGAAAAGCCCTCACAGGACGTTATTATTCACAGCGACTGTCAGAGTGAGTCCATAATTACAGTTGCTCTTCATTAGAGGAGCAGAATGTAGCATTATTAGTTATAGCTTCTGACAAAGCACTTTTTAAAGTGAGTCAAACATGAAGCATGTGATCACTGCTACTGGTCAGTGATGGGTTAGCATGTTCGCTACACAATTAGCTCTGTTTAATCATGGGATGATGTTTGGAGGGAGTTTGATTAAATACTGAGAAACAGACACAAGGTCATCATGTCTGTGAGTTTTGTATTAACATGCTCTGTCATCTGTCCTGTGTGTGATACAGTCTAAGAATGAATTGTAGAATGAATGAAAGTTTATTTTGATCATGTTGTGCCTCAAGTATCAGGTTGTACAAATCAAATGTTGGAAAGCACCTCCTTTAGAAAGAATCAATGGTAAATCTGCAGCTCTTAAACATTGTATTTACGGGTCTTTAGCGAAACACTAATAAATAATAAATGATTATTAGAGCTAAGCTACAATGGCCTCATGTAAAGGATTTGTAAAAGAGAGGTGAAATAATCCAAAGTTTGGGTCCAAAATAAAAAGTCACATAAAGAAAAAATAGTTTTATATCCCGATAAAACTTTTACTGTATACTATAAATTAAAACATTCCCACATGCAGTTATGGGCCAATGAAAATAGTAAAAAAGTATTTTGTTCATATTTCCAGAGCGTGTCACCCAAGAACCAATGCAGATATGTGACTAATCATTAGTGATGTGAACAGTCTATGTTCATAGCTCTAAGCTGATCTAATTACAGGGAGCTGAGGCATATGCTAAGTTGTTTACTGAAGACCCAAACATGTTCTAGTCCCAAACACACACTCACTTTTTGACTATTTAAAGGAGCTGGCATGTCCACCAGATAGGATGTATAGCAGATCCTTTTGTGTATTTTGAGAGAGTAGGAGGAGCTATATTACTGTATCATATTTACCTTTACTATGAGCTGTAGTTAGATATTGGAAGCTATAAAATAGAAGAAAAAAAAGGACACACCACCACTAAACTGTCCATAACTCATCAAACCAAACATTTACAGTGTGAATATTGAATAGTTAAGAGAAAATTAGTAACAATTGGTCATAATGTTTTGAGCCTGAATAAGTGGGATGTCCTGAAAAATGTGTTGAAATGACCATTTAAAGGAAAATTACAGCTGAACCAAAAAGGCCTTAAAATGGATTGACTTTGATAAAGTGCAATGACAGAACAGTTAACCAGTTAATCCTGTGAGCATGGGGAGAACATGCACATGTATTCTACCCTGGGTCTTTCTGCTGTAACAATGATTGGCTCCATCTTTATAATCTTTCTTTCTAAGAATATTTGTTCAGCTTTTCATCATCTCATCCAGTGAATCTCCCTGTGTTTGTTTAATGAGGTCTGAAGGATTTTAGCTCAAATATAAAGTCATTTGGTTCCAGACGCTTTTATCTGAAATCATTCTTAGTAAGGGTTAAAAACACATGGTTCGACTTACTGAAATGAAGTGTTGGAGAGCTGTGATCAAAGACTTAAATAAATACAGCTTTTCATAGTGTTTAGTTAGAGGTTTATACATCACATTTAGGAAAGCATTTTGTTACCTCTTAAACATTTCACCAAACACCAAAGAAACAGAAACAGAGAAGTCACTATAGATAAATCCTATTTATACAGATTCAGAATGTTTGGCTAGATTCTATAACAACATGTTAGCATTTTAATAATAAAGAACTCTTTGTCAGGGAATGTTCTGTCACTGTGTGTGTGTTCCATATGGAGTCACATGTTGTTCTCTAACTTAAATACTTCTTCATTCATTGTTATATTTAGTCTGAGAGTCTGTGTTTAGATTATGTTAAATCTATCTTTTATTGAATAAACCAAATTAAATATATCAGAAACTACAGCAGAGACACCGTCCACTAATAAAACCAAATAAGAGGTCAGAGGTTCTAGACCAGTGGTCTCCAACCTTTTCAAGCCCAAGATCCCTGACCTCCACCTTGGTGACGGCAACATCTTGGTGACGGCAAGTGTATAAAAAAAAAAAAAAAAAAAAAAATGGATTTTACTTCCACTTTCATGCTTTTTATTCAGGCTAACTTTATTTGAATTACATGAAATGCTTTGGTCCAACATTCAAAAACAATGAACCCAAAATGCTATCTGTAACTAGCATATTAAACTGGCCGTATCATTTGATCCTATTGGTTAATTTAATGTGCCTGTTACGCTGAAAAAATACAAGGACTGGATCAACAAAAACGTTCATTTTATTTTTGCGATTATTATACATTTCCTATGTTTCATTTGTATTCAGGTGGTTTTGTTCAGGCTTCTAAATGGGCAGCTAAAGTTTTTTACACCATTGTATTCTGGATTGACAGAAACAGAGAGAAAAGTGCTATCGCAAAAGTGAACTTTAATCAGCCATTATGTATTTGTGTTATTTTTTTATTGCGATTATTATAAAGTTCCTACGAAAACCGAGCACATATTCGGACTCGGGAATAAAACCTGTCCGCTAATACCACATTTTCCAAAAAATTAACACTTTTTTTTTCGGTAATAAAATTGTGCGTTTTGGCTCTACCGGACGCAATTCGGACTCTACCCGAAAACCAAGCACATATTCCAACTCGGGGGGACCAGGATTTTCCATTGATACCATGGTTTTTAGGGATGTAACGATTCACTCAACTCCCGATACGATTCGATTCACGATACGATTCTCTCATGATTTATTTTCCAAAATGGGACTGTAGAAAAATGATGACTGAAAAATATTCCTTTATTTTTTTGGGGAAAAAAACTATACTGTTTTCCTATTTTTCATTGTTAAAAGAATCCCTTGATAAAGTATTCAAAACAATGCAATTTAACTAAAAATAAATCTTGAATGAAATAAATAAAGGAATAATACAAATGAAGAAGAAGCCTATTAATTTAAATTCTGGTTCTATAGTAAACAATGCAAAACGGCATAATAGTTATTTTTAAAAGTGTATCTGAAAATGTATTTTGTGCCTTAACAATTTAACTTAAAAAAAAAAAAAAAAAGAGTCATTTCACTGTATTTAGGTCAGATATTTGTTTGGACCAGCAGAGGGCGCTGGTAACCCAGTGGTCGGTTGGCATGCAGATATCTAGCAGTGAAGAGGTGATGCTATGCTAGCAGACAGAGCTAATAGAAAAACGTGACTTTTACAGATATTCACGTAATATTACAGATATTTTTTGGTGCTAAAGGGGTAAGGAATCATTTATGAACATGTTTAAAAGTAGAAGGCGGCCAGAAAGAAAGTATTAGCAGATTCCGCCCACCGCTAACACTTCTGGATAGCGCCCTCTGCTGGTAAAAAAAAGTACTGCGATTCAATTTTCACAGTATCGATGTGAATCGTGATACCTATTAATCGATTTGTATCTGCCTTACGATTCATTGTTGTATTGCTAATGGTTTTAAAATCGTATTTCACATATAAATACAGTAGTCACCTTTCGCAGCCTCTGTGTTTTGCGGATTTTTTTTACAGTGCAATTTTGAATGCATTTTTTTATAGTTTTCTCCTCTCACAAACATAAACCACTAGTGAAAAAAGCCGGTGTGATTAGCGGCTATTGCTATCCTAGCTCAGTGCTACAGAGAGAACTTTTACCTGCTACTACCACCTGCTCGCTGATTCTCCTCCACGCCAAATCCTTTCTAGTCCGGTCCCGGTTATTATTGCCGTGTCTTACAGCTCCATGTGGTCACACACAGCTTCTACTCCATGGTTGAATGGGTGAACAGACCGATGTCTGTGTGGACGGCCTGACGTCATCATCAACAAATACTCTGAATGTGTTCGGCATCAATGTCTGATCGCTAGCAGTCTGACTCTGAAGTGCTGTATGTTTGAAAACAGGTTTATGTTTTAAAATCTACGAAGATTTTGAACTTTGAGTGTTTAAACAAGAGAGAAATGTGAGAAAATGTTAATTCCTGTCTGAGAAAAGTGTATAAAGTGTGTGGTAAGTATACTGTACTTCGCGGATTTTGCCGATTGCAGGTTATTTTTAGAACTTAACCACCGCGGTGAACGAGTGACTACTGTATTGCATTTATCCATGGCTGAATCACACATATGTATTGCGCGATTACACGTGAACGAGCTCGATCTCCTGAGTCCTTGCTGCAACAGATGCACAGCAAAAACGGAGGCGTGTGGATTGCTGGACTGCAGATTGCGCTGAAGTCACGCAGCGGAGCAGTTTCGATGCAGCTACGCATCCAGTGGAAATCTAGGGTCACACCCCGCAAATGTTCGGCGCTCATCAGGAAAATGCCATCTCATCTCATCGTTTATCCTTTACATCAGTAAACTAACGAACAGTTCATCACTGTTGTCATGCTGTGGCTGTGTGTTCTGTGACCGGAGCAACTGTGTGGGTGAGGTGTCCCAGCAATCACACACGTCCATACACGGGAGAAGCATCTACAGGGAATGTTTCAAAGATCGACCAGTTGTTCTAGACCAACAAGGTCTAACCAGTTCTAACCATCCCCTGTGTAGTCATCCTAAAGTTCTTTAGTGTAACACTAACCTCAGCTTTGACAGTGTGTCTGCTTGAAGTTTAAACCAAATATAAAGTGTATCAGAGATAAAATAAAGAACTAATCTGATGGTGCTGTGACTGTCACTGATACTTTATATCAGTATTAAACACACACAGGCTTAGCTCAGCTTTCTCTACTATTATGAACACTGGGATGAGTTCAGTCAGAGTCAGAGATAAGACGACGTCACCTCATGTCATAAAGCTGCTCAGCCATGTTATCATATATATTTATACTGTATATATGGAGGAAGAAATCACAGGAAATGGTTTCAAACAGAAAACATTCCTTTGTCCTTCCTGATGTGTTTCTAAACTCTGGCTAATGGAAAATAATCACAACTTTCACTCATTTCAAAGTCACACTGACTGTCAGTAGTTGGTCAGTAAGTCACAACATTCATCACGTTTATCATCACAGCTTATGGAGCATCTTTAGCTTAAAAACAATCCTTATTATTATCACTATTTACACAATTAGACATAAAAAATCGAATTAAACTTATTTGTTCTTATTAATGGTGGCTTAGTGGTTAGCATGTTCTCCTCACAGCAGAAGGTCCACCCTTGGGTGGACACTAGGGTCCTTTCTGTGTGGAGTTAGCATGTTGTCCTTGTGCGGCGTGGGTTTATTCCGCCTACTCAGGCTCCTCCCACGATCCAAAAACATGAATGTTTGGAAGATTGGAATCTCTAGATTGGTCGTAAGAGTGAATGTTTGTGTGTGTGAGTGATGGACTAGAGCCCTGTCCAGGGTGTAACCCCACCTAATGCCCATTGAGAGCTGGAGATAAACACTAGAGACCCCCCAAATCCTAAAAACAGGAACAAGCAGGTCAGAAAATGGATGGATATTCTTTTTAGAAATGCTAAATCAGTCTGTCTGTTACTCTCTGCCCTTCTTCCTCCTCTTCTTCTTCCTTTTCCTCTTCTTCCACCTCCAGGGAAACATGAATAAATCTATTTTTATTAACCTACTTGTAACGTTTTAAACACTCCTGTGAAACCTTTTCTTCGGTAAATCTGCTGTTACAGGTTAAGTTTCTCATTTGTGAAGTGAACAAAAGCTGCGTGTTCTGAACACACCAGGCTCTCCATTCATGAGGCCTTTGTGCTCCCAGGCCAGTGTTCAGAAGAAATGGGATTTTCTGTGTCGTCCACACGGTGGAAGGAATGTTAAATTCAGTTAAGGTGTGTGTGAAATGGATTAGTGGTGAACACAAGCTGAAGAACTGTTGGACAGAGTCTGAAAAAGTCAATTAATCTAAAGAACAGTCCACATTTAGTCTCTGCTCTGATGTCACCTCTATGTTTGTCTCCGTGTGTCAGACTAAGTGACTCTGGAGCTAGAAGTGGGATTGGCATTTCACTCAGTGTCTCTGACTTCATTTAGGATTCTTTAAAGGACATTTGGCCTCCGTCTGTTCTCTGCAAACAGATGAGCTCATCAGGAAAAACCAAACGACCAAATCAATTAAAACTTTAGAAAAACGCAGCCTCAGGAAAAGCTTCAGGCGATGCTTTTCTTTTCTCTTATAGACTTCATTTAATAAGGATAAGACGAGAGGAAAGAAGTGAAAACAACTGAACATTGAATCAGGAGAGATAGAAGTATACGTTTAGAAGTATTTGTGACAAATAGTTATTCTGCTGCTCTGTAGACAACAAGCTAAGCTATCGTGTTAGCCACGCTTTCTCCTGTTTGACCAAAGCTACATCTAAATGTTCACCTCTATACAGAAGCTCATTCACAAGGCTGTTATTTTCCTCTCATAGACAGTGTGTGTTTGTGTAACGCTGCAGGTTAACAGCTTAATTTGGAAAATGATTGTGTATTTGCTACTCAGTAAAGTGTGACAGAAAACACAACGACTGCTGCTGTGAAGGAGAATCAGCAGAAATACAAACTGTAGAAAGAGATACAGTGAGTTTCAGTCAGCAGTGCTGGTTTATCAAAGAGTGTTAATAAAATAGAGAGAAAGAGTGAGAAGGTAGAGAAGGAACAGCAGATAAAGAAAGACTGAAGCTTCATTCTGATCAGCCTGAAAAAAAGAAGAAGAAGAAGAAGAAAAAGCTTTCTGGACCTCCTGCTCCTTTACTCAGCCTGCCCTCTTCAATGCATGATCTGAACATGCCCACTTCACTTCACCCCCTCTCACCAGTAGTCACCCCTCCATCACGAGTCCACATTCACTCCCCCTGTCAATCTCGCCACCCAACGTCCACTTACCCATCTCGCAGTCATCCTCCACCCCCCTCTCGTTGGATGGAGCTGAGGAGGATTAAGGCACGCAAGGCCTCGGGCCCAGATGGCATCAGCCCCAGGGTGTTGAAGGACTGTGCAGACCAGCTTTGTGAGGTGGTCATGCATATGTTCAATCTGAGTCTGAGACTGAAGAAAGTCCCAGTCCTGTGGAAGACTTCCTGGGTGGTCCTAGTACCAAAAACAGCACGCCCCAGGGAGCCTACCACCTCAGGCCTGTTGCTCTTAACTCCCACCTTATGAAGACCTTGGAGAGGATTATACTGAAACACCTGCAACCCCTGGTGACCACATTCATGGATCCCTTGCAGTTTGCTTACCGGCCCGGTATCGGGGTGGATGGTGCAGTGATCTACCTGATGCACAGATCACTATTACATGTGGAGACCACTGGAAGCACTGTGAGGGTCATGTTGTTCAACTTCTCCAGTGCTTTCAATACAATCCAACCATCTCTGCTGAGTGTGAAGATGGAAGGAGCAGGGGTGGACCAACATCTGGCTGCATGGACAACTGATTACCTCACAAACAGACCACAGTATACGAGGCTCTGGCACTGTAAGTCTGACGAGGTGCTGTGCAGCACCCCTCAGGGTACAGTGCTCTCCCCTTTCCTTTTTACCCTTTACAACCCGGACATCGCATACAACTGCACAACCTGCCACATCCAGAAGTTCTCTGATGATACAGCCATTGGCGGATGTGTATCTGAGGGGAACGTACGAAGGAATGCAGGGAGGTCATCAGGAACTTTGTCAGCTGGAGTGAACTTAAAGGTGAAGTCCGTAACTTTCAGATCCCTCCCTCCCGCTGCTCTCTTGCCCTGCCTCTGAAGTCCTTCCCTCAGATGAGCTAACAAGCTATCGTTAGCCCGACAGCAACATCACAGTAATATAACATGCACTGTTAAAAGCATATTACTGCAGCGCTCTCTCAATGTGCACACACCAATCTATCAGCAGCAGTAGCAATAACACAGTATCACTTACAGCAGCCCACACGAAGGATGCTGTGAGAGCAGCACACACACAATAGCACATGCACCTACTACTCCTCCAGACCATACACTGTAAAAAAAATGGTGCTCCAGCTTCTGGAAAGGGGCGGGGACTGTGAGCAACAGCTGTCAGACAGTCCATCAAACACAATCTTGGCTCTGATTGGTTATTTTTGCTTGGTCGCGGTGCATTCTGGCAATCTGCCAAAGGCAGCAGAAGCAGCAGGTGGGACTCAATGAGCCTGTTTTTTACACAAACTACGAGTTTCATGTAAAGCTGTCCTTACATAGTGACAGCTTTAGCAAATATGACAAAAAAATCACTTTTATAAGATTTACGGACTGCACCTTTAACCAGCTTCAGCTGAATACCAGCAAGACAAAGGAGCAGATGATTGATTTCCGAAGGAATATTTCACATTTCACTCCTGTGAACATCCACAGTTTGGGCATTGAGGTCGTGGAGAACTACAAATTCCTGGGTGTTCACCTCAATAATATTAATATCGTTTTTTTTTGGACACTCAAAGTAGCTTTACAGAATTAAGGGATTATTCTTTCACTCCACACTTAGTAGTGATAAACTACTATTGCAGCCACAGCTGCCCTGGGGCAGACTGACGGAAGCTAGGCTGCCACAGTGTGCAAATCAGCCCCTCCGACCACCACCAACACTCACACTACATTCATACTAGGCAATGTGGGTGAAGTGTCTTGCCCAAGGACACAATGACAGACACCACTGTGACACCTGGAATACTCAGTGGTCTCCCGTCCAACTACTAACCAGGCCCGGACCTGCTTAGCTTCAGAGATCTAACGAGATTGGGCAATGACAGGCTGGTATAGACAGATAATCAATAATAAACTGGATTGGACCGGCAATGCCAATGACCTGTACAGGAAGGGCCAGTGTCGCCTCCACCTGCTGATGAGATGGGACCTTTTATGTTTCTGTAGTAGCTTCTGCTATCTTCTATGCTGTGGTCTGCTGGAGAGGAGGTAGCACGGACTGGGACAATAAAATGATTAGGAGAGCGAGCTCTGTCCTGGACCATCCACTGGACTCTATTGAGGTGGTGGTTAGAGGAGAATGTTAACCTAGCTGACATCCATTATGGACAACACCTCTCACCCCCTACATCAGACTGTGGAAGGTCTGAGCAGCTCTTTCAGCAGCAGACTCATAGACCCACGGTGTAAAAATGGGCACGACTGCTGGTCATTCCTCCCACCTGTCAGAAGAATGTACAACACTAGCATAGCCTGAAGTGTTTTGTTTTTGTTTTTTCTCATCTGTAAAAAATGATTACTAATGTGCAATATCACTCATACTCATTGTAAAACCCCACTTACCACTTATTATCTCGACCAATATCTATTATCCATTTTATTTTATTTTTAATGTTCATTTTATGTTTGCCTTCATTTTTTTTTTTTTCCTCTGTGTGTCTTGGCTGCTGTGACATGTGAATTTCCCCACTGTGGGATAAAAAAAACCAAAATCTAATCTAAATCTAATCTAAGAAGCTGAAGTAGAGTCCAGATCTATATTCACTATATTCATAGATCTATATTTACAGTACTTTACCAGATGAGGGATGTTTGGGGCAGTCAGTACAAATATCAATTCTGTGGCAAAAAAAAATTACATACGCAGGGCTTTAAATGAACACCCGCCAATTGCGGGTAAAAATGAAGTTTTGTAGCATTACTAGCTGTTTTTGCTGGTGAAGAACAAAACAAATACCGCTGCGTCCGTTTGAATCGACAGGCTGCAGAAACTATGCGACAAGTCATTGTTGCCAGATTGGGGTGTTTTACGCCAAGAAATTTGAAGGGTCTTGTGTGTGTTTAGATTTGAAAACGTAATGTGTATCTGGCAACACTGCTGGTTGTACTAATCCTACATTTCCCATGAACACTATGTCGTGACGTGTCATACAACAATTGGCTACGTGCTTACGTTTGCATGATAGTTATGGTTTGGTATCGGAGAAGACAAACACAGCTCCGCAAAACAAACAATAGGATCTGAAATGAAGTTGGAAAATTAGTTAGGAAAAAAAAAAAAAAAAAACCAATGTGGAGATATTTATCAGGTGCAAAAAAGGAAGGCTGCTGCCGACACGGGAAAGATGAAAGTGGATCTGAAAAGAAGAAGAAATTGAGGAGTTTTAATAGTAAATGGATGTCGGGTCGTGAGTGGCTGGTATTCCACCATTTGTTCACCTTTAAAATGTGCACTGTACAGTTTGTGGAGAGTGGAATTGGTTTACATTTGAAGAGCTTGCTTGTTAGTAAAACATGTTTTCTCTACAGTACATTTCTTAGTATTGATTACTTCTATTCTTTCTAACTTCAAACAGTGTTCCAGGGATTAAATTTTCATCTGAGTTAAGTTTGTTTATTAAGTTATGAGAACATACTTTATAAAAGTTCCATATTGCACCTTTTAGACATTGTTACAACATTGTTTTTAAATTAATTGTTTATATTATTACCATTTAAATGCATTCTGCAATCAACTAAAATAAAAACTATTTTTAAAAAAACATGAACTCTTAAATCTATTCTGTGGCACTCAATGTAGTTTATTTTCGCTGGAAAAAAAAAAAAATTGGCTGGTGCAAAATCTGGTTTTCTGGTAACTTTAAGAATCTACTAGCCATGTTTGTTGGTGACCTAAAAAGGTAATGTAAAGCCCTATATACACATACAGTATTAATATTTATATACATTTTTATCCTATGAATTCATAGTTTGTTATAAGTTTAGTGATGGTTTTAATTGTGATCTTTGACTTCTCTTTGTTTCTTGCTGCAGCCAGGTGAAAACATTCAGCCAATCAGAGAGGACCATGTGGTCCAGACGGAGGGGGCTTTAGGAGTTTTTAAAACACTACTTATAAATAATTCTGTTTATTATCCCACGCCACAAAGTGTGGAAGGGGGATATGTTTGAGCCCTGTCCGTCCGTCCGAGTTAAAAGGGACACTTGATATGATAACCAAGTTCGGTGTGCGGCTTCAGGGTATCAATGTAACCGGTCGAGACTCTGCGTTGTCTTTAGAGATGTTTTATTCTGACAGCAGCAGGAACACACACACAAATCCTGCAGTCAGTTTTCCCCATAAACATGCCCCTCTCACACGGAGATTGTTAACAAAAGGGCTCGGTATATACCACGTATACACCACTACAATAGAACCTAGCATACCTGACAGCAGCAGGAACACACACACAAATCCTTCAGTCAGGGTTCCCCATAAACATGCCCCTTTACAAAACAAATGACATAAACATGGGTTACAATACATCGGAAGCACTTTAGAACAGGTTTAATTCAGCCAACTAACTTGGAAATAGGGCTGGGCGATATATCGAATATACTCGATATATCGCAGCTTGTAGTCGGTGCGGTGTTGAAAATGACCATACCGTTAAACTCGCGGACTTTTTTTTTTTTTTTTTTTTTTTTTTTTGAAATGTCATCTTAATGACAACATGCACAAAAGGGCACTATTTGTTTTAAAATATTGTAGTGGCATTATGTACAAAAAGTGCACTTTAATTTTGTGTTTTGAAATGCCATGTGAGTTGCATCCTGCACTAATGTCTTGTTTTGAAATGTCTCTGACAATTTTGCACAGAACGTGCACTTTCTGTTGACAATTTTATGTTTGAGCCACTCACTGTTTAATAAATACAGTTATGTCAACTTTGACTTAGTTGTGATATCCCCTTTTTTGCATGAAAGTTTAAAATTGGCATATATTAATGCAGTATGATCAAGAATGTTTTAATGTAGACATATAGGATCATCATACTGGTGTGATTTTGTGCATCAAAGTGTTAATTCAAGGGTAATGCAAAATATCGAGATATATATCGTGTGTCGTGACATGGCCTAAAAATATCGCGGTATTTATAAAAGGCCATATCGCCCAGCCCTACTTGGAAACATAACTAATAGATATTTTTATCTGGACAGCAAAGCCGCTTACCTCACACGGAGATTGTTAACAAAAGGGAAGAGGTAAAGGCGCGGGAAAACAAGACATAGGTGGAAGTGCTACATTAAAAACTGAATGTGGGGACACACACATAAATTAGGGTTCCACATACTGACTTGGAGGCCCAACTGCATACATAATTAACACTGTTACATCAATACCTTGATAGAGTTTGAAAATGAGAAGCGCCCAGATATTTTTTTGGAGTTATTGCCCTTTTTCCATTTTTTTTACTCTGTTCGAGGTTTTCAAAGGGGACAGCTCTTCTTAGAAACCGTTAAGATACGATAACCAAATTTAGTGTGTGGCTTCAGGGTATCAATGCCTTGATGAAGTTCAAAAATGAGAAGTGCTCAATCTTTTTTCCGGAGTTATTGCCCTTTTTCCATTTTTTTTTACTCTGTTCGAGGTCTTCAAAGGGGACAGCTTTTCTTAGAAACCGTTAAAGATAGTTAGTAATTTTATATTCTGATGTGATAATATTTTCTTATGTATACATCTAAGTTCTTAGATTTAGGACATTTAGGAAAAGGTTGTGAGTTATAATGACAACCAAAATGGCGTGGGATGTTGATGACTATTTCTTCTTGTTCTGTTGATTTTGTTTATTCTGTTTATTCTGTGTGATGTAGAAAACTATAACTCCAGTTCTGTGATGTCTGATGGCTGCATCACTTTTCTTTATTAAAAGTTTGAAAGGAACAAAAATGGAGCTTTGACATCCAATCAGGGTAACCTCACTAAATATGAATAGAGAAAGAAATGCACAAAGAAGAGCTTTATGATAAGAAATTAGAATATTTATTATGAAAGACATCCTTAGAGCTTCAATGTGACTCAGACTGTGGGAGGAAGGACAATTTAATGTTTAGATTTCTCTATAATATCAGATTATCTAAAGATCACAGATTGTTGCAGGTTGAGTTGTTGTGAGTGTATTAATGAAGGTTATGTGTTACTCTGTCCAGTGTCTATTGTTCACTATTAAAATTCAGAGGTTTATTTAATTTAATGATTCAGTCCAACATGTTCATTCTTATTTTCTCTGCTTCAGGTGAATGTAGTTATTAACGTGTGAACATTACCACCATGACAGCATGAATAATGTGACATTTCACTGTAATTTCATCTAAAAATTAATCCAAGCAGCTTTAAAACGTGTGTCTTCTTTAAACCTTGTGTAATTGTATAAAACTTTCTAATGGGAATGAATGCAGTCTCCTCCTCAAGGTAAAGAATGGTTTTAAATAAATGGATGACCAGACACATGCACTCACAGAGACAGAACAACACATTAGTGCATGGAGCAGTTTGTTTTCACTGATTCTCTCTGTCCGTGACTCATCATCACTAACACAGTTCATGCATCAAGGACATTTCCTCTGTTTGAACGTAACACTTGAACGACTACAGGGATGTTGTTCTAACGGTTCATCAAACATGTCTGAGTGGTGTCCAAGTGGAAGTTAAAGCTGAGGTTCAATTAATGTTCAATAATTAACCACACATTGGATCTTGTTCTCTAAGAGGTGTGAAGGAGAGTGTGTGACTGGGGCCTCTGGTGCATTCACACTACTGCTGTTGAATGAGTTATCAGCTATAGCTAGAGACAGAGAGGTGAGATAAGGACTAAGATTTCTGGACTGTTTAAACAGTCATATTTGGTTGTGATGTAACTGTGTATTCAGAGGCAGTAGCTTCACGTCTGCAAAGCTCAACCTGCCCCAGAGGGCCTCTAGGTCCTTCAGCTATGATTGCATTCAGAGAGGATTTATTGAGCAGCTCATGGACTAAATAAACAGTTGTCTGCAACAATTTAGAGCTGCCGACTCCTTCCATGATGAAAAGAACTCCAGCTCTACTCTATCTGTATCTGAGTAGCACCGAGTAGCGCTCTTGTGCTACTCGCTCAATGCAATCGATCAAATTTTTCCAACAAAAAAACTGATCCCGGGTGAGCCTGCGTGTCCAGACGGAATGTTTGCTGCCGGATACATGATGGATTCCTGGAATAAGTAGAAGGTTGTGTGTCTGTCCGTGCTTTACGTGGAGTACATCAACATGATTCTATTTATGGTTGCAGGGAAGCTGCTGATTGGAGCTGGCAGCTTTCTGATCTATCGCAAAGTCTGTATTACGTTGGCAGCAGTTTTGGGAAGGCTGAAACTTATTTTTGAAGGATGGGGCAGAGCACTCAACACTCATACTAATGTGATGAACAAACTCAAAAGTAAGCAGGAGGCTACTTTGGAGCGTTTATGCGGAATTGAAACGAACTTGGAGAGGCTGAGTGCTCAGCTTGCAGTTTGAGGCCACATTATTGGATTTACAGCTGGAGACCAAAGACTCAAGACTACCAAAAGTGTCCTAGCCTGAATCGAAAACAAGTCGTTTATCACCATTGGCCTCCCCCACACGCCAGCTCAATGTTGTCTGTCTTCTATTTCACCAAAGATGTTGTGCAGATGTTTGACGCTCCGTCCCCCTCCATCCCCCCATCGCCACCTGGATTTTCTGTCTTCTGAACCAGATCTACCAAGGTCGTCACACGTCATCTGACTGTATCAGAGGGAAAGCAAAGGGCTTATTTTGTCCGCCCCACCTCCTCTCCGACCCCACCTCCTCTCCGAGCTACAGGGAAGGCGTCGTGAAGCGCCCAGGGGAGGCTGCACGCCCGCGCCCCCCAGCGTTTGGAAATCCTCTCCTCCTCTCCGCCCTGGCCCTCGCCCCGAAAACCCCTCCCCAGAGCCACCACCCACCCGCCCCCTGCCCTCGTTTTGAGCTCTTTGTGACTGTGTTTTTGCTTTGTGCATGTACACTGAGGAGTTTTTTCCCTAGTTTTACACTGACCTCCACTATAGGGAATTCAGTCCAAAACCTGCCTTTTCCCCTCACCTATTTTTCTATTGTTTTCCCATTTTTCATCTAAATACGGGGCGCCTCTCATGCCCATGAGGACCCACAGTTTATCCTCCCATGTTATATGTGATTGTCTTTCCATGTTTCTTTGGACGAGGTGTAACTGAAATGTTTGTACAGCACTTTGTGGTTTCTTACCTGTGAAAAATGATTTATAAATAAAATGTACTTACTTACTGTAAATGCCTAGATACAGTTGATTTTAGTGGTGACCCGTAGAGTGACTGATCCTTCAACTCCACACACCAGAGGCTCTGAAGTTAAAGAGAACTTTGGTGAACTTTGTGTGCCTGTGTTTGCTGCTTGGATCATTGTCTGTCCTTAGAAGACACACGTGTTTTAATGCACAGCCACATTATAGTTAAACATAACGTAACCATCCTCGTCAGACGCTTCATAAAGTTGCCAGTCCATCGCAGTGGTTTGATTAAAGTCTGTCAGGTTATAAAACAGATGGTCGTCATGTTGCCGTAGTTTTTAATCTTGTATTTTTTCTGTTTTGTTTTTAAGTCTTAATGATCTCCTGTTTTTCTAACATTGTATTTAAAGATAACTTTGATCTCAGAGCTGAAACAGATGCATTTCTGTATGTTTGTCTATGTTGGAAATGACAGAACATGTTCAGCACCTTTAACAGGGACTGATGTAAACAATGGGAGTAAAACAGTTTAAAGTGAAACACTTAATGTTTTGTTCTTCATGTGATTATCAGTTATTGATCACAATTAATATAAGTTTGACAGACAATCATTGAGAGTCGCAGCCCATCACATTTTAAAACCATTTATTTTCAACTAATAGAAAATGAAAAAATGATTTATTTTTTTTCTTTCCTTTGACAGTTTAGCAATGTTTCTTCCTGTTTCTGTAGATGTTTCTGTCTCTGGTCAGCTCTAACCTTCACTGTCTGTTCACCTCTTATTTTAATATTAGTTTATTGTCTGTTGTTTGCATTCGACACATTAACTTACATTATTATGAGCGTTAGCTGTTGCACAATATGATTAATGTTCTACCTGAATATTAATCTCTGAGCCTCAAACTGTGACTCATGTGAGACGGGATTAGAACAACATCATGTTCCTCTGATACATGTTAGGATTCTATTAGTTTTGAAGATAATTTATTATTAAGGTTTTGTCAGGGAGTCTTAAATGTTCTATTGTTAAATTAAAAAACAAATACATATAACATCAGATGCTGCTCTTTTCTGTTAATATGTTCCTGTGTGCATGTTCACACTCGAGCCAAACTGACAGGAAAAAAAACAACAATTTGGATACTAATAAATGAAAATATGGGGACAGTTTATATCTGAAATAATCCTAAATAAACATTTTAATAATAGTCTAAACTCATTTCATTGAATACCAACATAAAATGACTTTTTATCAGGTTTTAAATAAAGTAAAAAGTTTTGATGCTGCCTTCCAGGCTTTTATTCTGAAGGCTGTCCTTCCTGTGTGAGCTTCACTCCTACCTGTGCAGCTGTTTCTAATTTTTAATCAGGTCAGAATGCGATAAAGGGCTGAACTTCCTCCTGGTTTGGTGGTTAGGGGTGTTTATTTTAATCTCTGAGTTCATTAAATGTAGTTTAAATGACAGTCAGATAACCTGTTCTTTTATTCTGCAGAAATCACTGTTATTGTGTTAAGTTTACAGTGGGTTGAGGAGGTCAAATCATTGTGGGTGGTTCATTTGGTCTGACTCAGCATCAGTGTATGCGCTTGGGTTCTAATGATACGTTTAAATATGACTAAGTTACATTTAAGAGAGCTAGGACTACAGGTTCAGCTCATATAGTGTTTATGAGGCTGTAGATGGGCTGAATAAACAGGATCTATCTGTAAAAAAGAAATGATATTTTAAAACTCTATTTGGTAAATCATAAGTTTAGTCTCAAACCCATCAGAGGGGACTGGGTGAATGACAGGAAATATGTGAAAATGACACTAAAGAGACAAATGTAGAAAGTACAAAAATCAGTCCATTAATGAGTTTCTCTGACAAAAATAGGAAAGAAAAACACAGCTTTTACAAGATTACATAAAGTCCACATGATTTAAAATGAATAAATCTGTGAGAGTGTAGAACATGTGTTGTTTAGGTGTATTAAAGCAGGGGTTCTCAACTGGTCTCACCCTGGGACCCACATTTTGCCACGGTCATTAAATCGTGACCCACTTTTTTTTTTAGAATTCAAAAAAAGCTGTTGAAAACACATATGTGGAATCTTTTTTTTTTTAAGACAAATCTATTAATTTTCCTGTGCAACATGCATTTTACAGCCTGCTTGTCAAAAGAAAAGTTTCTTTCAAAATAAAAGACAAGTCCAACATGCAACATTAAGTATTTATTTATTTTTGACCAGCTGTCTGCGACCCACCCAGTACAGATCCGCGACCCACTTTTGGGTCCCGACCTACCATTTGAGAATCACTGTATTAAAGTATAACAGTGAGAGACTGGAACACTGAGTCTGAATCAAAATATTTTGGAGAGTTTTTGTTACTTTTTTTTTAAACACGAGGAAAAAATAACAGATTCTAATTGCCCTGAGACATAAATTACATCATCTGATACAATAGGTGGTAGAATGCTGCTACGAATTCCAGAGAATATTAATAATAATAATAATTATTGTTATTTTTCTGTTCTGTTTCCTCCTGTGATCAGACTGGTGGAGTCTGTGTTTTAATGTTTTACTTCTGGATGTTTTCTTCCAGCTGTTCCTGGACTCCAGGATTATGAATCTGTTAGTTTGTGACCCTCTGCTACAGTGATGCTGAGCTTTGCTCTGCCCTGTGGAAACGTTTGCCTGTGGTTCAGACTGAATACCAGTGTATGACCACGGTATAGATAAGTATCTCAACCTACTGTCTTAGGTCCCTGTGAGCTGGATTCAGATACAGTTTGTAGAGCTGAACAGATAAATCACAATAAGAGAAGAAAAGATGTTGAAGCTTTTTGTCTGCGTGACTGAAATGGAGTCTGTGGCCCAACCTTTGTCGTAACGTCCTGCTGAGCTCTTTTTTTATTATTGAATCCCTGTTATTTGCTCTCTTTTCTTCACCCAGCTGTGTTTCCCACATGTGGCTCGTTTTACTGCAATTACTCACATTAGTTCTAACGTGTGAGCTTTCACAATCAGATTAAACACTAGGGCAGATACTGAGAACAATAATTAAAGTATTTTTATTTTTCTATCCAGCATCTCTTGAGTTTGGATGTTTCTGGTAACATGGAGGCTTTAGGACCTGCTCAGTGTGTGCTTATCACTGATTAATCTGAACCACAGTCTGTGGTCATCATGGGTTTGAAGCTCAACTTTAGTTTTCTGAGCACGACACCGGATGAGATGAAATCAGTCAGAAACCAAAGCAGATCTATTTAATATGACCATAATAGTATTAATAACAATAGTGATAGTGTGAGATTAATGAGGCTACAATCATTGGACACATGTGAGTAAGAGTTAATATTAGAGCTGATGTGTCTCCACTACACAAACTCCTTTTATTAAATGCATTTATCACGTCGCTGCTCTTTAAACAGACACTATGGTGCGTTCAAGCTCCGCTGGGAATTTACACACATCACATGTTCAGGGGGATGTGGGTTTTATTTTCATGTGTGTTTCTTTAGCATCACATTTATCATCTTTAACTATAAACTGAGATGCTCTTTACTGCTGAATGTTGATGGTTTAACCCAATAAGTGAAATAACAATTTATAGTCGTTTAGTAAAGCTGATGTTGTCGGATATTATTTTTGGTATAATGAGACTCTAAAGCAAACATCTCCATGACGCTGATGCTCTCAATGCTCTGCTTTGTAGCAGATGTGTTTTATCAGCAAATCAAATCAAATATTTCTCAAGTTTTTTGTGCTGCTTTTACTGCTCTCACTGTATCATCCCCTGTGTGTGTGTGTGTGTGTGTGTGTGTGTGTGTGTGTGTGTGTGTGTGTGTGTGTGTGTGTGTGTGTGTGTGTGTGTGTGTGTGTGTGTGTGTGTGTGTGTGTGTGTGTGTGTGTGCGTGCGTGCGTGCGTGCGTGCGTGCGTGCGTGTGATGTTAGTGCAATCTTCACTCTCTCAGACTAACCCAATGGTTCCCTCCTCTGATCTCACTATAATGACCTTTATAAGATATATATATATATACATATACTATATATCTGTTCTGTGGCACGCTTGGTCCTCTAAACATGACATCACTTCCTGTTTTATCTCGGGGAAAACATTCAGGGCTAGCATTTGGATCTTTGGGATGTTTCTCCTTCGATTTCATGAATCACTGAGACGTTACATCACAACGTGCACAGTTTGTAAAGCACTGAGGAAGACGTGATATTCAGTCATAAATGTAACTTTTTTTTTTCCGTCATTTATCTAAAACGCGTATCTAAGAGTGACTGAAGGTATAAATGTGTTTTAAAAACATGTTGAAGCTCCTCCTCCACCTGATGATCTCACTATAAAACATATAGAATAACTACTAGTATCCACTGTGTAATGTGTAGACGTCTCTGAGGGCGAAGAATGACCACCATCCAGTGTTTGCTGTGGTTCATACGTCAGGTCACGTGACCACCTCGTCGTCCCGTTTCAGGAAGGAAAACATGGCGGACAATCGTTAAATTTTCACTGTTTTGATAATATTTCTAGTGATAAATGTATCTTTAACTTTCATATCATTGGGTTTATGTATAGGATCCATAGTTTGTTCATTTAGACGTACATTCATCCTGCTTTATCCTGTTGCTATGGTGTTAAGTATGCTTAGAACGTACTGGACATGAATAGTGTTTAGTATTTAAAACCATTCTGATTATATTATTTATTTATTTATTTATTTATTAATCATTGTCATGATTTATATTCATTTATATTTCCACACTTGGCTTAAGATAAAATAAGATAACCTTTATTGTCCCACAAAGGGGACATTTGCAGTGTTTCAGCAGCAGTAGATAGATAAACAGATAAATAAACAGCGTAATAAAAATAAAGTGCAAGTTTGAGACTGTTTGAAACCTTGTACTGAATGTAAATATACATTCTTTCTTTAAAAAAAAAAAAAAAAAAAAGGGGACGTGAGTCATTATAAACTAAACCTGCCTTTACTTTTTTTTAATGTAAGATATCTATGCATTGCAGTGCAGTATTTCTATATGAATATAGCATGAATGGATGAATGAATATCATGTATTCCTTTGTTCCAACACAAACATGTCTCTCTATGTCTCTCTGTGTCACTGGTGGTTGATGTAAACTGTTCCACTTCCTTCTCTATCTGCTGCTCTACATGAAACATTAACTCGTCTCCATCCCATCACTGGGGCTTTTTGATGCAGTAATTGGGGTGAATATTTTACAAGTTCTGCTTCACGGATGCATGAAGAGAGGCAGCGTGTCATGGTGGAGGGATTCTGCAATAAAGGGATTTATTATGAAATGGAGCCACAGCTTTAGCTTCCAGTGCAACAGAAATGAAACCAGATGGAAATGATGGGACCACTTAGTGATGTCACACGTGTGTTAATGTGTCAGTGGAATCAGTGTGTGTGTCTTTGATCCTATGATTAACTGTGTGTAAGAAACCAATGCAAACCGTTCATTTATCTGTAATTAAAAAACATCCAAACACATTTAATAAGCTACATATGTGGCTGACGCTAACGCTCTTTCAATTTCTGACCTCAGAAATGATCTAAAACATGTTAAGTTTAGAGTTTATTAGTTCATTATTTAGATGAACATTCAACAGAAATAATTATAAACAGTTTAATATCATCAGTGAGACAAGTTAACACAGGGTTAACTCTATCAATCTCCCCTGGGCCTTATTTTAGTCTAAAACATCACAGTTTATTGAACTAAAAACATTTTTAAAGTGACCCTCAATTAATTACAATATCTTTGAAAAGTGTGTGTATTTCTGTAATTCAAGGTCAAGAGGTGAACTTGTTATTTCAGGCCTTTATTTTTGAATAATCTAAATGATTATTGATTATTAAATCAAATGATTATCCAGCAATTGAACATTATAATATACTCTTTATAAGAGATTAAAAAAGGTTTTTACTAACTTTGAATGTTGTTCTATTACAAACGTGTGTTTATACGTTAGTGTGAAATACAGCATCAGCTCATGTGCATCAATAGTTTATGGCAGATCAATAACATTAATAATACACGTGTAAAAATGGTCAGTTCCATTCATAAAGTACAGAGTAATTTACTCTACATAGTGTTAGAATAAACCTGACACATTTCCCATTCTCTGCCTTTAGCAGATTTTTGATATGTGTATTATAAAAGAACAGTTTATCAGCTCCAACACCAGCAGAAATCAACTCTAAATTAGCATCAACGGTCTGAATTCAACACTCTGCTGTTATCACACACACTGTGGACATCATGATAAATATTCATTTTTATTCTCACAGTTATTATCAATACTGTCTTATTGTGAGAGCTCTAATTGTGGCAGTATTCAGAAATAAAAACATTATAACCTTATTCCTGAATGTATTTATATAAAGGACTTTTACTCGCTGCAGATTCAGATTCACACACAAACACACACACACATCACAAACAGTCACTGTGTGTCACTGCCAACAGTTCAGACAAGAGTAGAGGCTCAAGAAAACAGTAGTCCATAACAATAGAAATGAAGTACATTCCAAAAAGGTTTTTGTTACTTAATAAACACATTCCCTTCAGAATTCAACAGTTCAGTGACAATAGAGGACGAAAGAGTTGGAGAAATGATTAGTTTTCCAAAAAGGTACATAAAAATGACGTCTAGAAGGCATGAGCTAAAACTCTTTAGAGACTGGAAGTCTCTTTGTTTAACTCCAAGGATTTTAGAGCACATTTTGACAATGTTTTGTAGTTTGTTTTATTTTTCACAGACAAACCAGCAAACAAATGAAAAAGTTAAGAGACTCTCTATGAAACGGCAGTAACAGTTGCAGAGGATCCTTTTATTTACATTAAAAAGAGTTCAGTTTCCTTAAAAGATAGACTCTGCTGACCGCGTTTAAAAGTGGAGTCTGTATTGGCATCAAACCGCAACTTGTTGTCAATCCAAGAACCAAGATATTTGTACTTCTCCACCATTTCAACCACTTCACCGTGAATGACACTTCCACCCAGAGAGGGCGCTGTGGTGCGTCTAAAATCAATAACCATGTCCTTGGTTTAAATCAAGATAGTTACTGTCACACCATTGGCCAAACTCTGTCAATGCAGGACCATGATTCATTTCAGATCCTAAAAGTAAGGACACCAAGACTGTCGTCTGAAAACTTAATCAAGAACCTATTCTTCTGAGTTCCCTGGCCACTGTCCGTGTACAGAATGAACAGGAGGGGGGACAGAACACCCCCCCCCCTGAGGGGATGTTAGAGACGGATGCTATGGACTTCTGACCAAGCACTTGCTGGATCCTGTCTGTGAGAAATTTTAAAATCAATAAAAGAAGCTGGTCAGGCAAATTAAAAACATTGACAAGTCTTTGAATCAGGATGTGGGGCGGCATCTTATTAAAGGCAGAAGAGAAGTGGACAAACAAAAGCTTTACATGAGCCCCAGTTTTGTCAAGGTACTTGTACACAGTGTTCAGTAAGACGAGTGTAGCATCCTCCACACCCTTGTTTTGCTGGTAGGCAACGTGAAGTGGGTCAGACTGTAACATTTTCTCAAAAGTTTTCATCACAAGTGATGTGAGCGATCTGAAATAACTCTATTCCTTTGAAGTACTTGATTTGGGAATCAAGATCACAGTTGAAGTTTTCCACAAAGTTGGAATCTGACCAGGATCTACGCAACTTTGAAAAAGTTTGCTAAAAACACCACTAAGCTGGGTGGCACAGTGGTGCAGGGTACGCCCACAGATGGCATCAGGGCCCCTCGCTTTCCCCACCTTCACTTTTCTGAGTAAGGCAGTTCCCTGGTTTTGTATAGCGCTTTTTTATAGTCAAGGCACTTTACATAGGGCCCTCCCACCACCATCAACACTCACATATCACATTCATACCAGACAAGGACACAACAACAATGACTTGGATAGAACAGGTTCAAATCCCTAACCCTTCGGTTATTGGATGAGCCACTCTACCACTCAAATAAAAGGTGTTCTGTCCTGAGTTGTTTAACACATCTAGATGTAAATACCATGAAATAAAATCTGGAATTCTGAACTTTTTTCTCATATTATTGTTTTGATCTGAAACCCAATTGTCTTCAGTATACAACAAAAACAAAGGAGTTGACCTTGCCATTTCAATACTTATGGAGAGGACTGTATATATATATATATATATATATATATATATATATAGTGCTCTCCAAAATTATATTTATATATAGTATAGTGTGATTGTCTGCAGTGTGTGTATCTCAGATCATCATCACAGTTCAAATCCACAGATGCTCCAAACATAGCTGCTCACTTCATAAAGACGAGCTTAAAGAGTTGAATCTTTGACATGAATCCCAACTAATGACTCGTTTGTTATATGAACATCAGCTTCTCAGAGAACTCTCAGATTAGTAAAGCTGAATTAAACAAAGAAAAACACTGAGGTCACATGTTGGCGTATTGATTAGAAACCGATAGGTCGCGATCAATGCGTTGGACACCCCTGGTTTAAAGGTTTTCTCTGAAGTGATGCAGGGTTTTCATCTCTGTGAACGTGTTTCTGTTCATTCTGTTGGTTCATTTGTGAAATAATGTTCTGTTTTTAAACGCTGACGATTGTATGAATGTTTAAAGAAGCTGTTAGCGCTGCTCTATGCTAACGCTGCTCCGTGCTAACGCTGTGGCTTCCTCTCTGTGTTCCAGGTGGAGATGGTTCCAGAGCATGATCCTGATGATGAGGGAACTAAAATAAGTGTGAGTAGAGTATAGTGGTGTCGTTGAGCTGAAATCGTGTGAAAAGCAGCGATACAACAGCTGCTGATTTCTATGAATGTCAAACCTTTAACAGACAAAGGATCTAATCAGTGAAATCAGAGGCTGCTTTAGACGCTACCGGCTGCTAACACTTCAACTCTACGTGTGACGAGGGCTTCATACTGAGTTCATTGACGCCATTAGTTAATTTATTTTAGAGGGAAAAATCTAAACAATAATTCAAAAATGACATCCAAAACTTATTACAATGTTTTATTTTTCTTCAAGGTTTTAAAATTTCTTTAAAAACAGGTTTTAATGTCAGAAGTTAGTTATAACAGGTTCCAAATATGGAATAATAAGTTTAATGACACATAACTTATTTTTTCATTAAAATCAATGCATTGTGTATAATTAATTTAAATATATTATGAGGACAGATTCCCAAATAAACGCAGCATAACATTTGAGACTAAGTTTTCTTCAAAATACTTTTAATCTATGAAGTGTGTGTTTTCTGTGTATTCATAGAAAATCATTAATAATGTATCTTAATAACCAAGCAAACAAACATATTTCCTTTCTAAAATAATAATTACTTTAATCTCAATGATCACATGAATGAGAAAAAGCATCACTGGACATTTTAACAGTTTTTTTTTAATAATAGGAAATCAAATAAAAAAGAGGAAATGACCGATGCTAGATGTACACAGGTAAAATAAGAATATATTCATGTTCTTTATTATCAGATGAAGTTCATCCTTTAAAAACTACAGTTTAAAAAAAAACAACGTTGCATGGCATCATGGGAAGTAAAACATGTGAAAGTGTTTGTTTAGAGTGCTTCTCTTTTCTCTCTCTCAATTGCATCTAAAGGGTTAAACAGAGTTTGAACACACTCCACTTTGGTTTGATTCAGGGTTTATAAAAGGACAACTTCTGGTTAAAAATAAAGTAATAAGAACCTGAAGCTGCCGGTCTCTGTATATCTGGAGCTGAAGGAAAGGTTTTATTAAGGCCGACACAGAAGAAGAACAAAGCCAATTAAGAGTGAAGGCTTTGATGTGATGGAGGCGGAGCTCAAAGTGAAACTAATGCGGCGTCACAACACACGCTGTGGTTTGATATGATAATAAAACATCTTCAAACTATAATGATGTCACTCCACAGTGAGCTCTGACTCTTTCATGTTGGAAACAAATGTCACTTCTAATGATCGTCACCAATCCCAGTCTGACTTCACTGGAGGTCCTAAACTGTAGAGATTACACACGTTTCTCTGTCCCTCACAGGATGTGATGTAACGCAGCAGGAAACGACTCACTGACCAAGGTTTAGGAAAACACAACTGGAACGTTTTCATTTATTTTAGAGATGAAACAAAGACGGTCAGTTCAGCTCATGAGGTCTGGACAAGAGTTCCATGACTTTAGACTCGACTCAACATAATCACAAAGGACTAGCAGCTGGACTTACTGTAGTTTAGTGTAGTTTATTTGAGCAATTTACAATTTTTATAAAATACAAGATGCATCATTAGACGCTAATGAAAGCTCAAAAGGAGTAGACGGAAGTAAGGAAGCTCATAGGTGCAAAGACTTAGACTTAAAATCAAATGAGTCGTGACCGAACTCTGACATGAGAGTACTGACTCAGGAAGACTTGACTTTTGAAGATCTTATAAAATGTAATCATTATTAATGATCACTAAGTCTGATCAAACACCTGAGGGACGACACTCTGTCC
This sequence comes from Gouania willdenowi, assembly GCF_900634775.1. NCBI lineage: Eukaryota > Metazoa > Chordata > Actinopteri > Blenniiformes > Gobiesocidae > Gouania > Gouania willdenowi. The sequence goes on along the minus strand of NC_041063.1, from coordinate 9,187,420 downwards.
ACAGAAGCTCCACCTTTAAACAAACCGACAGCCAATCAGGAAGCAGCTGAAAACATCAAGCTAGGTTGAGACGTGCGGCAGCGATTATTGATTAACAGAGGAACTGTGAACATTTAAAATCAGAAAAGATGCTGGATTGATTAGTTTGTAAATCACTATTATTAGACAAATATGTTCTCTGTTCATGTAATTAATCAGTTAAATAAACTGTAAAGTTGAGAACTTTTGACTTGACTTTAGTCACATGACTTGTTTCCACTTATGTTCTAAAGCAGCAACAACAAACATCTAATGTGCTTTTAGTTTAAGGAATAAAAACAAGTATTAAACCGTTGATGTTATGCATTAACATGTTCGAGGTTTGTGTAAAACAAAAATGGTAAAGCAAATAAACTGACTTCCAGATTTTAGTTTTCAGAATAATAAACACTGTAACTTTGGTTTGGCTAATGTATTATTACTAATATTGTCTTCGATTGCATTTGTTGTACTAAGGCTGAACACACACTGACATGTTTAAGGGTTAGAGGTAATAAAACATGTTTAATAGTTGAGTCAGAGTTCCTTAGACTGTCTGCTACTCTGTGTAAAGCCACATTACCAGTGATGTATTGAGCTGTAGATGAAGTGAAGTGTCTGATTAATGATGGTTGAAGGTAAAGGACCTTATCTATCATGTCCTGACATGATGTTTCTTTAATTACTGACAGACGGTGAAGGTCCAGGGCAACGACATCTCCCACAAGCTTCAGATCTCCAGAGTGGGAAAGAATGATGAAGGACTGTACGAGTGCAGGGTGACCAGAGCTAACTATGGAGAGATCGTAGAGTACAAGGCCCAGGCCTGGCTGAGGGTCAACGCTACAGCCAGGACCAGGAGACCTCCGCCCCCCATGAAGAAGACCTCCCCCCTCCACCTGACCGACAAGAAACCCAGGAAGTCCAGCTCACATGGTCAGGAGAACATGAGCTCAGACCAGAGGGTGGTCTCCACCTCCATCTCACACATGACCAACACTGACAAACACAACCCAGGCTCAGGTAGGGTTGATTCTAATATAACATGTAATAATAGCCGTTTATCAACGAGTCAACAGGATGTGTTTGATCTGACTATTATTCATTGATAGAAACACAACAGAGGACTTCAAACATTCATTTTATAAAGTTTGTTCCAGTGAAAGTTCTGAATTGTAGACATGTTCTTTCACGTCACGTGAACTCTACGTTCCTAGCTGGTGGCAGTAATTCAGTGCTTGTTATTCCCATGGAACAGCCTGTTCCTTTGTGACCTCATTTTACTCTGTAAACACACTTTTATTGTGAAAGGCTCCTGATTAGTGGGACTATTTTACACATTTATTGATCACGTAAGATGGGCAGGTGTTAGTCTTAGACACGACGACTGCAGACATGAGTGGGAGGACACACAAAACATTTATGAATAAATTAATTCAAACATAAATATTTCTCAAGAAATATACACTGATCAAAAATATAAACGCAACACTTTCATGTTTCATGAGCTGAACTCAAAGATCTAAAACATGTTCTATAGACACAAAAATCCTATTTCTCTCAAATGTTGTCACAAATGTGTGTTTGTGAGCACTTCTCCTTTGCAGAGATGATCCATCCCACCTCACAGGTGTGGCATATCAAGATGCTGATTAGACAGCATGATTATTGCACTGGTGTGCCTCAGGGTGGCCACAATAAAAGGCCACTCTAAAAATGTTCAATTTAATCACACAGCACAATGCCACAGATGTTGCACGTTCCGAGGGAGTGTGTAATTGGCATGCTGACTGCATGATTGTCCACTAGAGCTGTTGCCCGTGATTTGAATGTTAATTTTTCTACCATAAGCCATCTTCAGAGGTATTTCAGAGAATTTGGCAGTACATCAAACCGGACTCACAACCGCAGACCACGTGTAACCACACCAGCCCAGGACCTCCACATCCATGATCGTCTGAGACCTGCCTCTCGGACAGCTGCTGCAACAATCGGTTTGCATAACCAAAGAATTTTTGCACAAACTGTCATAAACCGTCTCAGGGAAGCTCATCTTTATACTCGTTGTCCTCATCGGGGTCTCGACCTGACTGCAATTTGTCTTTGTAACCGACGTGAGTGGGCAAATGCGCGTTGGGGAGGTGTTCTCTTCATGGATGAATCCCGGTTTTCACTGTTCAGGGCAGAAGACAGACGTGTGGGTGAGCGGTTTGCTGATGTCAACGTTGTGGATGGGGTGGCCCATGGTGGAGATGGAGTTATGGTAGGGTTATATTGATGGCATTTTGAATGCCCAGAGATACCATGATGAGATCCTGAGGCCCTATGTTGTGCCATTCATCCACGACCATCACCTCATGTTGCTGCATGATAATGCACGGCCCCCATGTTACAAAAATCTGTGCACAATTCCTGGAAGCTGAAAACATCCCAGTTCTTGAATGTCCAGCATACTCACTGGACATGTCACCCCTTGAGCATGTTTGGGATGCTCTGGATCGGCGTAGACGACAGCAGCAACTTGGCACAGCCATTGAAGATGAGTGGACCAGCATTCCACAGGCCACCATCAACAACCTGATCAACTCTATGCCAAGGCCTTTTATTGTGGCCACCCTGAGGCACACCTGCGAGATGAGATGGGTTATCTCTGCAAAGGAGAAGTGCTCACTAACACAGATTTAGACACATTTTGGAACAACACTTGAGAGAAATAGGTTTTTTGTGTTAATAGAAAATGTTTTTGATCTTTGAGTTTAGCTCACGAAAAATTAGAGCAAAAACCAAAGTGTTGCCTTTATATTTTTGTTTAGTGTATTTTTATTTTTCTATATCTGTCCATCTTTTTTTGACTTTCTCATAGACAACCTCACGTTGGGTTTCTCCTGCTTAGATTCACATGTATACATGAAGTAAAATCTGTTGTTACAGACGTTAGCACATCTATCAACCCACACTGACTCTAGTGGTGGAGTTGTTCACATGTACGTGACCTTGTCCTGTGGTTCCTTACGTTCTGCAGCTAGCAGTGCTAGCAGCGTTAGCATACCAGACTGGAGGGCAGTAACTGTTTGTACTGGTGATGTTATTCCTGCAGTCATTCCTTGAACGACATGACTGTCGATCATTTCTGCAACGTGGGTTGTCAATTGAAAGCTAGCAGATGTAGTTAGCGCATAGTATAAACTCATCACGCTCATCTGTGTGTGATGGTTGCTCTCAATAGTAGCATTGTTCACACACACACACACACACACACACACACACACACACACACACACACAACTTTCTCACCACACGAGTCGGGACGTCCACCACAAACAAAGAGTGTTTTCATGTCTCAGTGTTTGATCTACAGGTAGAACAGAGTCACTGTAGGAGTCAGAGCAGAGGTCAGAGGAACATGATGAGTCATGTTTGTGATGATCAAATCCTTATTTGCTCTCTCTGAGTTTCCTGTCTGATGTAGTTTTCTAATGTGAATCCTGTGGGACAAACATGAATCAGTTAGAGAGGAGGGGCAGTGCTAGTGATGCACTAACACACTTTATCTCATATTTAATACTAACACACTTCATTCACTGAGATAATGAACATGTGAAAACACAGAAAGGTGCTTCATCATTTTCACTATGCTACACAATAACACACGTTCAATCACTGACAGAAGTAAGAGGAGGAAACATGAGGGGTGCAGACCACAGAGGGGACCGACACTAAACAACGTATGGACAGAGAGAGACAAAGACAGATGAGTCTAACGGTCATTCATGTGTTAATTAAAGAGAACAAGAGATAAATGCTCCCTGTTTCCGACTCCATTACTGCATTTACTGTAACTCACACAAACCAACTGGATTCTGACTTAATTTTTCAAGACTTACACAATCAAATGATTTAGATGCATCTAGAAAACAAATGAAAACAGATGAGTTTTTCCCCGAATAATTAATAATTCTTTTAGGACATATATACATAGATCTGTGCCATGTTTGGATTTGAAGGTAAATTGATTATCTGTTGAAATAATGAATTTATTGATCCTTTCTGGGAGAATTTGTTCATCAACTTTAGATATTGTGCTAGTAAGATCAATAGGTCTATAATTATCTGATCCATAAAAATCAAATTCCTGACTTATCTTTGACCACAGCAGCACTCTCAGAGATTAAATATGAAGCAAAGCACTAGTGTGTGTGCGTGTGTGTGTGTGTGTCCGTCCCAGAATAGACTGAGACACACTCTACATTCCATCAATGATGCTCGTTCCCTCAGTGTGTATTTAAAGAAAATAAGCTGATGTTTGTCTGAACAGCCAATGGGATGGCAGCTTTATTCAACTTCAGGAATAAAACCAAAGCAGCATGTGTTCCCCCAGACTACAGGAGGTCTGACCTATGTGATGGTAGAGCAATCACTTTAAATGTTCTTCATTTTTCTCTTTCCTGAACCAACCGATAAGTTCAGTGTTCTTCAGGAACACTGAACTTATGATTCATCGTTCATTCTAGCCCTGGTCCATCCTCCTCATCCTCTCAGGCATAGAGACAGTGAAAAAGGAAAAGAGAGTGAAAGAGTGAAGTAATCCCCATGGCTGTAGAGTTAATGATGATGAGAAGCTGAGATGATGCTGACGTGTGCAGCAGAATAATGTGTTTTTTTTTATTATGGCTGATGGAGTAAAAAGTTTGGTTAGAGGAAGATTACCAGGACAATGTGTTCCTTTACCCAGGTGTTCTACAGTGGATCGTGTGATTATGGTCCTATGGGTCTATAGATTATATGGATATATGGTTCTATTGGTCTATCTGTTCTATGGGTATATAGTTCTATGGGTTTTATGGGTATATGGGTCTTTGGTAGGGTTGAGCCGGATACTCAGCTGAAACTAGTATCCGGTACGGATAAAGCACTTTTGCCGAGTACGAGTTATACGAGTCAATATCTGTGCTCGGATTGAATGAAAATCCTCATTGGCGCTGCCTGTGTCTACATTCTGCAGGCTAGTCAGAGAGCCCCTCCCCTTGACACACACACACACTCTGCTCACTGACAGATACACACACACACACACACAACAGCTCTGTCTCTGCTCACTCACTCAGGTTTTCCGTTAATGTTTAGGGTTTCTTCAGCTTCAGGTTTGTGTTTACTTCGATTTGCACTTACTTATTAACCAGAAGAGTTCTGGTCAACGTGGGTTTGTTCAGACGTGGTGCTTCGTAGAATGCGACTTGCGTTGTGTCTCTGCCTGTCGGACATCTTTTTTCTTCTTTAACCGTCAGCTCAGTCTCGCCAGTTTTTTTTTTTGACTTCACGCACTGAGTTTCTGACACTTTGTTGCTGTATTTCATAACAAAATAAAGGTAGTAGTGGTATAAATAATACAAATTAAGCTACACACACTCTCTCTCACACACTCACACTCACACACACACACACACCTGGTGTGGAAATAAATAAATAAATAAATAAATAAATAAAAAAGAACCAAAATAAAAATAGAAAATTAACAGTGATCATGAAAATAAATAAATAAATAAATTTATTTTATTGTAATAATAAAACATACATTGCTGTCTTAAAAAGTTATCTAGGTCTATGGTTCTATGGGTCAATCCGTTCTATGGGTCTATGGTTATATGGTTCTATGAGTCTATGGGCCTATAGTTCTATAGGTCTTTGGTTTTATGGTTCTATATGGGTCTGTGGGGTTTATGGTTCTATGGGTTCTATTGGCAGATGGTTCTATGGGTTTTTGCGATCTATGGGTCTATGGTTCTCTATCCCTTTGGTTTTATAAGTCTATGGGTTCAATGGTTCTATGAGTTTGAGTCTATAGGTTCCATGGGTCTTTGGTTCTATGGGTCTATGGTTCGTTGGTTTTATGGGTCTATGGTTGTATGGTTCTATGTGTCCATCTGTTCTATGAGTCTATGGCTGTATGGTTCTGTGGGTCTATGGGTTCTATGGTTGTCTGGTTCTATGGGTCTATCTGTTATATAGGTCTATGGTTCTATAGTTGTATGGGTCTCTGGTTCTATGGGTTCTATGGTTCTGTCTGTTCTATTAGAGGAAACCAAAAGTGAGAGAACCCTTGAGGCTTTTGTCAGAAAATCAAAGAGAAATTAAACCAGTGACCTTGTTTTAATGGTGATGTGATGTCTGAAGATAGAAGAGCGCTGAGTCATCGCTGCTAAAAAACATCACGGTCATGTTTTTACAGTGTGAGGCTGCCCCCAGGCTCTCAACCACTAAATGTTTGTTTATCAGAAGGAAGTCTTAATGATGCGCTCTCTAAAGCTAGCAGTGACTCAGCGTTATCACGCTCCACAAAGTCCACAGAGCTAGCAGTGACTCAGCATTATCACGCTCCACATAATCCACAGACTTGAAAGTGAAATGAAATTCTCTCCGATAAAAGGAGGAGGAATGGTTGGATGATAAGCTGATGGATGGATGAGCACAGCAGGATATCACCCATCCACCATCTCAGAAACACTGGACAACATTCACAGGCTCCTCCCCCGGGGGGCAACACAGCTCACAGGGTCCTCCCCCTGGGGGGCAACACAGCTCACAAGCTCCTCTCCCTTGGGGGACAACAAAGCTCACATGCTCTGCCCCCTGGGGGACAACACACCCTCTGAGTCCCTTTGACCTCTGGACTGTCCTCCATCTTCATAAATAAGAAGAAGAAAGGGGGAGGAGTCAGTGTGCTTTGTGTTATTCCATAATTTAAGAACAGCCTAAAAAAAACTAAATCAAAAAAGGTACATGGAGGCACGAGGAGGGAAACATTGACCATGATCCATCAACTATTCATTGTCCAAACACTCAGAAAAATAGAGGGAGGATTAATTAGGAACGAGTCACACCTGCATGGAAACAGGAGGTTGGTAATCACTGAGATCACTGGGAGGAGGAGCCATGAGTAGGAAGACCTGGAACTCAAAGACAACAGTTACAACAACATAAACTACACAAAACAAAGACTTATTGAACTAAAAGTTGAACACAAGGTCTAATCACACTAAACTAAACAGACCCAAACATGACTTCTGAATGGATTTTTTCCCACGGGACAAAATTATACTTTAGTTTTTATTATTCAACAAAAACCATGGGAAAGACCTTTAGTGAACAATATCATCAGGTAGCACCTCAGGATTAAATAATGTCTCACAATGAGCTGTTTTTCCTTCACATTCAATCTCAATGGTTGATAATAACTGGTTTTTATTGGGTGAAAATAGAGTTTTTTGAGTGACTTAACATCTAGATTAAGTCTGGATTATTTCTGCTTGTTCTCTGTTGCTATAGTAGTTCCATATATAACCCAGATGTCAGTGTGATCTGTTAGGGGTGTCAAACACATTTTAGTCCAGTGGCTAAATGCAGACCAGTTTAATCCCAAGTGTTCTGCAGATTATAGGCAAGAAAACAACTTTGATTGATGTTATCATCCATGTGCCCTAGTTTACACTTCCATGTATAATAGTATTTAAAGCATCAACAATATCCAACAATAAGTGCAGATTTCAGTCCCTGCGGAATCTTCACTTACATTTTCTTAATTTTATGATTAATTTTTATTTAATTTGGGGAATAAATTGAGGTAAATTATAGGATTTTGAAAAAAAAAATGTAATTACTTACAACAATTAGAAAAATAACTTCCATCATGTGACATAGGCATGTGAAAACTGAGCCCTGGGAAAACATTTGCAGTTTCATTGTTTCATTGTTTTCATTTTTTTTTTTTTTTTTTTTTTGTGCACCAACTACCAAGACAAATTCCTTGTACTATCCTTAAAACTGTACATGGCCATTAAAAACATTTCTGATTCTGATTCTGATTTTATGTATTTGGAGGGACTGAGATAATCTACGGCTGACTTAGTTGGTGATTTACATAATGACTCTAATTTTTTACTTTCTCCTGCGGCCAATATGGGAGCTTTAAAAGGCCGGCTTTAGCCCCTGGGCCTTGAGTTTGACACGTGGGGTAGAGGCTAAAGGTGGAGCTTGGTCTCACTCACTGTTGAACCTGTTTAGATATAAGACTGTAAAAATGACCCATGCAGTCAGACTCAAACACATCCATGGTTCATAAAGCCAGACAGGCTTAGCCAACATCAAACAGACAGAAAAGTGAAGGGAGAAGTTCTAGAAGCAGTGATTCTGCAGTAGAGTCTGGCTCAGGTCCAGGTGGAGCTCTGTGGATCTGCTGCAGTGATTCATATCAAACACACTGCTCCATCAAGCCAAAAAAACGTTCTGGGAACGTGCCAGCGTTGTGTGAGGTTAAATGGAACAGAATTCTGAATGTTCAGAGTAGAGGTCTCAGTACGCTCAGGAAACACTGGAACACATCCATGATTGTGTGTGTGTCTACAGAGGATAGGTTTAGATTAACCACCTAACAGAGACTAGGTTTAGATTAACCACCTAACAGAGACTAGGTTTAGATTAACCACCTAACAGAGACTAGGTTTAGATTAACCACCTAACAGAGACTAGGTTTAGATTAACCACCTAACAGAGACTAGGTTTAGATTAACCACCTAACAGAGACTAGGTTTAGATTAACCACCTAACAGAGACTAGGTTTAGATTAACCACCTAACAGAATATATTTAGATTAACCAACTAACAGAGAATAGGTTTGGATAAACCAATTGACCGAGAATAGGTTCAGATTAACCATCTAACACAGAATAGGTTCAGATTAACCATCTAACACAGAATAGGTTTAGATTAACCATCTAACACAGAATAGGTTTAGATTAACCAACTAACAGAGAGTAGGTTTAGATTAACCAACTAACAGAGACTAGGTTTAGATAAACCAACTAACAGAGAATATGTTTAGATTAACCAACTAACATAGATTAAGTTTAGATTAACCAATTAACAGAGACTAGGTTTAGATAAACCCTAGATACACAGAATAGGTTTAGATTAACCAACTAACAGAGACTAGGTTTAGATAAACCCTAGATACACAGAATAGATACAACAGAAGGAAAACAAACAGAAATGAACTCATGACTTGAGGGTCAAGGGCTTTTTATCAGATGGAGAGATTTATGAATAGTAATCTGATTATTCCTACCGAGAGATTTTATGTAACCTCTTCAAACGCTCCCTGAGCTCTTTACACTTTTCATTTTTGTTATTAACATTTTATTCATCACTGCAGCAGCTTTGTGAGTCCCTGTGTCAGCATTGTGTGTGTGTGTGTCACGCATGTTTAATAAACATTCCACCAACTCCCTGACCTCCATCACAGCTTTAAAATAAGTTTGATTTAAAAACAAACACTCCAAAGCTTCTTTATTGAAACCAACAATGATAGAAAGCAACAACATGATTGGCTGAGGTTATGGAGGGCAGATACCACAGCACACTAGTCTGGAGGAACATTTATAGGACACAATACAGATTATTCTCGCAAACGCACACGAATTATTTCTACAGTCAAAATTACTACAGATGACAGACACTGTGGATTATAGAACTGTTAAAATAATGTTCAAATCTAAAAATATTTTATATATAGACATTATTCAGCATTCATGATGGGAATTAAAATTTAAGGGACATATTCACAAATAACAGCTTCACTGTGGTTAAAGCAAACAAACATGAAACAGTTCAAAATGAGGCACAAAGAATATTAGATACATAGATACAGGAGGAGGGAGGTGTGGTTAGCATTAGGATATGAAGACACTTCTTTGTTGGTGTGCATGAGTACGTGTACACGTATGCTGTAATCCACAGTCTCGTCCTATACTATAAATATTATATAGATATGTTACTGTATGTATGTGTGGGGAGGTTTGTGTAACTAAGTGATGTATGTATATGTGTTGATATAGTTTCTAGCTAAGGATCACACCTCTGTATTGACCAAATGTAGGTTTTCTTTATTATATATAACTGTGTTTTATTTATTTATAAGGCTACAAGGAAGTTTGCTATTGTGTTCAACTTTTTTATAAGGAGAAAGATTGGAAGTTTATAAGTAATACTTCACACTCCTTCTAGAATATACTGTATGTATTATATTTAAATATTTTGTTTTATTTTCCATTAATATATATATATATTTATTTATTTATTTATTTTGCATAATTGTAACACTTACAGCTTTCCTGATGATGCTATAGTATCTGTACTCTCTGTACTGGTTTGTCTCAGATACCTGGCTCAGCCTCTTTAACAAAGTGGGCGTGTCATCTGAGACCTGTGGCTCCGCCTCTCTTCTATCGGTGCTCACATGTACAGGATGTAAGATGATGGCTGATCAATAAAGACTTCTTTAGTCCTAGTAGAGAAGATGGTTAGAGCAGCAAACTGAGGACATCTGTAGATCTCTGTGAAGCTTCAGTGTTTGATGATGATGATGAAGGAACATCACAGCCCTGAGGCTCCAGGACTGAAGATGAGGATGATGAAGGAGGACTATCCATCCTCATCCTCTGATTGGTCTATAATACCCGAGTGTTGGTGGATCCATCAATGAGGAACAGGATCTATTTCAGATCTTCAAAGGTCACGTAGCAAATTAAAATAAAGTGAGATAAATTTTTAAGATAATGCATCAGATGAATTAATGTGTTTATTGCTGTGATAATAATAAAGCCGTTGTTGGTTTAAGGTTTGATTTTAATTCCTCTCTCTGCTCCAACATTTATCAGGTAGTGTTAGTGACTGATTGCTGGTGTTCTCACTGCGCTGCCTTTGCTGGAGGCTGATTAATTATTCTCAGTGTGAAATGTGTTTTGGCCCAAAGCGTTGATGCTCCACTGAGGCTGAGGCTCTGCTCTCGTCTTCATCTTCATCTTCATCACCTCCAGCTCAGTGAGATGAGAGAGAAATGAAGGGTCACAGCCTCCATCTCTGACCAATCACAATCTGACCAATCATAGTCCGTCCTTTCTGTTACACCCTCTGCTTTAATCTAACAATCTGACAAATATCAACAAGAAACACTAGATATGTCAATTTTTTTACCAATTTTCTATGTGTTTAGTTTGATCTGATGAATACATTTTGAGTTATTTAGTGAGGACAGCACATGGGAAAGGTAAATATGGTATAGTAACACAGCTCCACCTACTCTCTTGGAATATCCAAAAAGATCTGCTATACATCCTATCTGGTGGACATTCTAGCTCCTCAAATCAGTCAAAAAGTGAGTGTGTGTTTGGGTCAAGAACATGTTTGGCCCTTCAGTAAACAACTTAAGCCTGGTTTAAGGTTCAGAGTCAGGACCTACGCTGGGGGCATGCCGTCAACGTGACGCGGAGGTTGACCCTTTTATTTCTGTGTGGCGGGAACGCCTCGCTATGCGATTGGCCGCCCTGTCGCTAGGGGGTTGTGGCTGTGTGTTGTTGTTTAAAATGAGCAGTAAAAAGCCTTTGTTTATCTTCCAGTCAAAGAAAAATATGTTTCATGTTTTTAAGCATCTTAAAATGTAATTAATTTATGTATTATTACTGACCTACTGTACCAAACCATGTGTTATTTTTCAATATAAACATAGGAAACGCGTAAACAAAGTAATAAAGTGTATCGACTGGGATGAGGAGACCTAGACCCCGCCGGAGAGCGGAGAGAGAGCAGCGAGGTAACCGGGTCCACGGCGAGCTAGGAGCGGAACAGCGCTGTATAAATATAAAGTCATGTCTGCTCCTCTGGCTCATCCACAGCATGTTGGTCATTGTTTACTGTTAATGAAACACACACACACACACAGTAGGTACAGAGATGAGGCAGTAGTAGTGATAATAACAGTAAACACACACCTTTTGTCTGTGATTGACTTGGTTTGGTGGCACTTTAAGTCCGTCTCAGTTCTCTCTGTGACTCAATCCACTATGGAAACAACTCTCGTATCGCTACGCAACAAGTTGAAACGTGGTGTGACTGGAAAATGCAGAGACCGGGGCTGAGGTTTGGAGGCGCACGTAAGGTTACGGGGGAGGGGGTCTACGCCTATGTGCGTCTATGGCGGGGGATTTTACGCAGAACCTTCAATCAGGCTTGATCAAATTACAGGGAGCTGAGGCATATGCTATGTACATAGATTGTTCACGGGCTCTATTCTCCCATTCGCGTAAGTCCAAAAAGCTGCGCAGCAGTGCTGTTTTTGGCTGTGTGCTATTCTCCCCCTGTACTTTAGTCAGTCGCTGTGCGCCTCCATCCCAGTTATGCACTGTGGGCTGAGCGTCCCTGAAATGTGGGTGTTCCCATTCAAATCTGGCTTTACGCGCATTAAAACTCTGACAGACGCAGACTTCTGTCCACGTTGGTCACAGTGATTCAACTATTTTCATACTATGTCCAACGTAAAGTCATTGTTGATCCACTACAGAGTGAAACAAGCTGTCATATGCAGATGATGATGGACCAGAAACTGTTCCCACACATACGTATATTAATGAGGCTCAGCTTAGGTCACTTTAAACTATTTATGCTTAAAACCAATAGCTCTGTTTCACTGCAAACATCCCTCTGTATTAAAGCAGGACGCTCTGCGGCCGAGTTATTTCCTCATATCTCCAGCATCTAACTCTGTCACACTTTACAGTGATGATGATGATGATGATGATGATGATGATGACGATGATGATGATCAAGGAGAGAGATTTGAACTGTGTTTTATTGTTTATCAATGAAGGCATTTCAAATTAAAAGTGAACTTTATCATTTTCATGGATTTCAATGACATTTACAAGTGTTGGGAAAACTCCAGGTTCCGTAATTTCTATACAGCCCAAAAAAAATGACATCACCGCCTCCTTTCCTTCAGCCGCCTTCATTCACACATACGCACTTTTTGGGTCCTTATGCGCGGTGGGTGTGTCAGCAGCCTGGACTGGAGAACACGCGTTGGAGACAAGTGTGTAACTGCAAGTCCAGATGGGAGAATAGAGCTCATAATGATTAGTCACAACAATCCAACAATCGGACAAATATCAACAAGAAACACTAGAAATATCTCTTAATCATTCAATCATTACACTGTATATGTTTAGTTTGATCTGATGAATACATTTTGAGTTATGAATAATTTAGTGAGGGCAGCACATATTAAAGGTAAATATGGTATAGTAATATAGCTCCTCCTACTCTCTCAGAATATACAAAAAGATCTGCTATACATTCTATCTGGTGGACATGCCAGCTCCTCTAAATAGTCAAAAAGTGAGTGTGTGTTTGGGTCTGGAACATGTTTGGGTCTTCATTAAATGACTTAAGCCTGGTTTAAGGTTCAGCATCAGGATCTACACCAGAGGCATGCAGTCAACGTGAGGTTGGCCTTTTTACTTCTATGTTGAGGGAACGCCTCGCTATGCGACTGTTCACATAATGATTAGTCACTTATATGCATTGGTTCTTGGGTGACAGGCTCTGAAAATATGAACAAAATACTGTTTTTACTGTTTTCATTGGCCCATAACTGCATGTTGGAATGTACAAAAAAATCTGATCTGTTTTAATTTATTGTATAAAGGTTACTTATTATTAGGATATAAAAGTATTTTTCTTTATGTGACTTCTTCATTTTTGTTTTGTACCCCAACTTTGGGTTATTTCACCACTGGCCGATATTGAAAATTCTTTACATGAGGCCATTGTAGCTCGGCTCTGTGTCTAATAATCATTTATTATTCATTGATGTTTTGTATATTCTGAGAGAGTAGGTGGAGCTGTATTACTTTACCACATTTACTTTTCTATCTGCTGTAGTTCCTGAGATATTGGACGCTGAAAATGGTAGAAAAATGACACACCCCCCTCACTAAATTGTTCATATCTCAAAAAGTATTCATCAGTTCAAACTTGAGGTTTACACAATTTTTTCAGACCGAAGTGCGTGGGATGTGGAATGACTTCTTTGTAATTGTTGAGGTTCTCTTTAGTTCTCTCCAGACCTTTGGTTCTATTCTGTTCTATGTTCTTTCACAGTGAATCACATACTGTGGTTGATTTCAGTGATTGATCTGCTACAGATCATCTCTCATGTGTTGGCATCTGTTACTTCTTTATAAAAATCTCCCGTAGCAGTAAATGTTTTGCCATTATAAGTACATTTCCATCACTAAGTATTCCAACATGTGTTTAACTCCTTGTTTCGTGTCTCCACAGGTACGAGGATACTATCCAGCTGTGGCGTGTGCGTGCTCCTGGTGGCGTGTGTGTTAGTGAGGAACGTCTTGTTCTAAAGTGACTGACCGGTTCAAAACCATCTCATTGTTCATCTCAACGTTTGCTCTAAACGCAAACAAGAAAATACCTGCTTTGGTCCCTCACCGCTTCACCTCACTTTGAAGTCTCAACAAACGCACCAATCAGTGCGCAGCGCAGTGATGCTGGTTAACAGGCCCCGCCCCCTCAGATTAACCTTTTGTACAGAAAACAGCTCGACGCCTCTCAGGCATGTCGACGTTCTTACGGGACTTCTCTCACACAGAATTATTTCCTTATCGTTTGGTTTAATGTTCATTGCTCTAAAATAAAGAAGAAAAGAGAGTCTATATTTGTGCAATATATGAAACTTTAAATCTGTGTCTCTTTCGTTGAAGCGTTAGAAGTTGTCTGTGCTGTGAACCTTTAGCTACATGATGCTACGATGTGACCAATAGGCTCAGAGTGTGTTCATTTAGACTGTTAACATCCTCCATCAGGTCACCTTTCTACGACTGGCAACCTCTGAATATTAATGTGCATAGACCTCCATCCTGTTAGTGAGTGTGCATGCTTTATGGTCTGCAGGATGAGCTCTGTGTCTGACTATCTGTTGACTTTGGCTTTATTTTACTGTGCTAGCTTTGGTGTTGGAAAAAAAAAAGAATCTGTCAATTTGTCTTTTTTTTGTAATGCATCCACAGCAGGAATAAAGAGGATGTCACAAATAATGAGTCACTTTAAATAATTCAATAATAATAACATTCTTTCCTTTGCTCACCTTTCAAACAAACACACATTTAAAGATGATTTATAGATTCATTTAAATAATAATCCAATGTTATCTACTGTAGATGTATTTTTCCAGAATGTAACAGTGCTATTGAACAGATTATTATGCTGAAGCCCAGGGATCCTCTACACCTGCAGGACAACGAAGGCCTGAAGGAGGAAACCATGAATAAAATACATCATTTCTGTGAAAAACAATGATTTATTTCACCATAACTTTTCCTCCTGCAAACAAACAAACTCTAAAAGCTTCAACATCTCCACAATGTTTGTGCTCAACAATCAAAGTCAATCCAAACCAAACCGAGACATGGAAACATTCTCACGCTCTCATTCTAATAAAGGTTTGGGTGTAAAGTGGTGTGCTCTTCATCTTTCAGATGTTCCGTCCCTTTAAAATCAACCTCTAGACCCAGTTGGACCTCCACTGGGCTGGACCAGAAAATTCCATGTTTTTGTGGGTAAAAAAGCACAAATTCAAACAAAATCCAGAATTTTCAGCAATTGGTGAAAATTCCTTTACTTTGCAACTAATTTTCTTGAAATTTGCAATGTAATTCACCATAATTTTCAGCTTTTTAAAAATATTTGTGATTTAATCTCAATATAACTAATGCAGTAGCAGGAGCTGCCAGGCCACTACAGCGCTATGCAATGAGGTGAGATGGAACCACAGAAAGTAAGTACAATTAGAGAAGATGAAGTTGAAGAAATTACGAAAATCTCTTAATTTTATGTCAGAAGAGATTGTTATTATTTAAAAACCGCAGAAGCTCATAATAACTTTGACGGATGAAATTAAAGAACTGAAAAGACAGAATGCTGAAAAGGACACAAAAGTAATACACTGGAGTGTTGAGTTGCAGATCAATACTCAAGGCTGAATGACATCATAATCAGCAGCTTGGAAACTAAACCCAGGTCGTACACAAGGGCAGTCCGAGCAGAAAGAGAGCTCACTGAACTTGATCTAAACTCCCTCCAGCTGTAGGTTGTTAACTTTTTGGACAGCAAAGGGATAAAAGTAGACACCTGAGATATTGAAGCATGCCATACCCTGCCCACAAAAAACAAAAGCATGAAACCTGCTATTATAATACGCTTTGTGAGCAGAAAACAGAAATCTGATCAATCTATAACAGCAAGAAAAATCTGTGTGTGTGTGTGTGGAGCGAATATCTCCCCGACGCAGTGTCTGTTCGATCTGAAACTTTGTCAGCAGCTAATTTGGTGTTGCAAAACGTTCATTTTAATTTTAAACTAAACTTAAACTTAAACTATTTATATTTAAAACTGCGTGTTATGGAGGCCAATAACTCTGTTTCACTGTAAACATCCCTCTGTATTAAAGCAGGACGCTCTGCGGACATGTTATTTCCTCATATCTCCAGCATCTAACTCTGTCACACTTTACAGTGATGATGATGATGATGATGATGATTATGATGATCAAGAAGAGAGATTACAACTGTGACTCGGACAGAATGCGGCCAATCCTCAGTCACACTGCAATAATCTGATCAAATCAACCTGTTATATTGTTTGTCAATGAAGGCGTTTCATATTAAAAGTGAACTTTCATTCATTTTCAAATCATTTTCATGGATTTCAATGACATTTACAAGCGTTGGTAAAACTCCAGGTTCCGTGATTCTTAGACAGCCCAAAAAAAAAGACATCACCGCCTCTTTTCCTTCAGCCCGCCTTCATTCACACATGGTCTACCTTACGCGCGGTGGGTGTGTCGGCAGCCTGAACCAAAGAATACGCGTAGAGTAGAGAAGTGCGTAACTGCAGGCATGCAAAAAAGCGCTTAAGTCCAGACGGCAGAATAGACCACTATATGAATACATACTTCCGACGGGCACTAATATACTAAAACAAGGGGAAAAGTTGAGAGGAACATATGTTAATGATGTTATGGCAATTATTATATTAATCATCATCATAATCACGTGTGTTCACAGTGCCAGCAACAAACAGCCTCTGCTGAAGGTCTCATACCAAAGCTCTGATAAACAGAGCTCTGTAACAGATTCTTGTTTTATGCCTTTCACAGAGTTTAGATTGACCGGCTCACATTCTTTCACCTACGCACACAGATATGCTGCATCTGACCAAGGCCAAACACAAACTCACATGTGGACTCGTGCAGATACACACACACACACGTCACACACACACATACACACACACACATCAACTGACGCACACACATTATCAAGACAGATATCATTGCTCCAACGTCTCCACTGTTGGGGGCATCCAACCCCCTCCTTTTCTTTATCTGTATAAAAGTTAAGCTGTGGAACTTTCCAGTAGTTGCTGGGCGCTTGCACTTCCTACAGGATGGAAGACCTTTCCTTGTACTCTTTTTCATTTAGTTTATAGTAAATCCTTTTTTATAAAATCATCATGCTTTGACTGGACTTCATCATTCAACCAGAGCACAAATCATGATCATCTGGCAAAATGCCGACATTGCCAAACAACCACCACTCATGAAAAAACAAGGTTTGATGCAATCAACACGGACATCTAACTGTAAAGTCTTCATATAACTGAAGGGACCACCAGAGGAGGCCAAATTACTGACGTCAAAGACATCACAGAGCTGGAAAAGTATCAGAGAAACCAACCAACCTATGAGAGATCATTAAAAATAGACAAATAATTCATGACACAGCCGAAATAACCCATGACAAGTCTTAATACCTGCAAAATACCTCAATCTGGAGTCTGTGATAACAGTATTGCAAATCTACAAATTATATGATCATTTACAAAAAGTGCTGTTTTTGCTGTAATTTCTACATATAACAAAATCTTCCTGTGGGCATTGAGTTGTGTGCTGTAGATATACAACTGAAGTAAAAGTTCTGAATGATTCAAACATTTTCCTTCATTGTTTCAACATTATTTATTTTTTGCTAATTATAAACAATAGTAATTTAGCAGGACTCGTCACAAAATATCATTGAATTCATTTTACAACATTTAATTAGAGCCAATATGCAGAATAAAACCCCACAAACACTCAGTTATGGCCTCACTTTATTTTTTTTTTTTTTTTTTTTTTTTTTTTTTTACCTTGTCTGCACATGCTTTCGAAGGTTAACACTACAAGAAGTGCAATCTTTTGACAGCAATGCATATTTTATTATTGCAATTAAATAAATTTATTTATTTCATTGCATAATTGTGACCGTCACCAGCCCTCCCTAGGGAAGGGTAAGAAATACTTTATTAAAGGGAGGATGTAAAAAAGAGAGGGCAGTGTTACACCAAGGTGAGGGGTTGGAGGGGGGTGGGGAAGTTAGCAGGGAAGAGGGATACAAGATAGGATATGGAATGGGTGAGGAATAGTTTTAAGTGATGCGATGTGAAATTGTGGTTGTGTATATTGTGTTTATTGTTGTGTTGTCAAGCCAGTTTGGTGACCAGTGTGTGGTTTAGGAATAATGGTGGTGGCTGTGAACAGAGGAAGAGTTGAGTGGAAATTCCATAAAACAGGTATTTGGGAACAACGTGTCTAAGGTTGAGCCCAGTATGAGTGTTATCCCACAGCCCAAGGCCAGTGCATCCATGACAAATGTATTTCCAAGTACCGCCACTGCAAAACCCAAGAGCCGCCCCCGGGCCCGAAGAAGCAGTCAGGCCAGCAGCAAGAGCAGGCAGCCTAAGGGCCCCCGGCGACCACCCCACGGCCAAGCAGTCCCCCGAACGCCCCCAAGATCCCAAGCCGAGAGGCAGCCATCGCCCCCCCATACACACCCGAGAAAGCCCCAAGGAGCCAAGGACCCAGCGCACCACGCCACCGATCCCACCCCCAACCCCCAGACCCCCCACCCCATCGACCCCCCCACCCCACCCCCGCGCCCAACCCCCGAGGGGAGGGCCCAGAGAACTCCCTGCCCGAGGCCCCAGCGGAGGAGCCGAAGCCCACACCCAGCAGACGACCAGAACCGCGCCGAACAGGCAGCCAGTGGGCACCCGCCGGCGAGCCCAGAGCCAGCAGGGGCCCGACCCCAGGCCAGAAGGACCCGGAACGGATGCAGCACCAGGAGCAGCCCGCCCAGGGAGGACGACCACACCCCAAGCCGCATAAGGCACCAGGGGGCCGCTGGGAGTCTCCCCGCCGGCCCCCAGGCACCCCAACCTAGCCCCCCACGGCGCCCCAGATCACCCTTCACTGATGCCGCCCGCGCCACGAGCTTCAGTTCTTTTTTTTTTTTAAAGCCAGGGCCCCCTCCAAGGGCCAAGCCAGACCGCCCCGCCGGGATGTGGCCCCCTATTCCGGCCCCCGACACCCTACCTCACGGGGCACTGCCCAAGCAGGGGCCGTACCAGTAGGTACGCAAGGGCGCGGCACGCGCCACCCGCCCCGAAAGACCCCCGCCAGGACCGGCCCGGCCAGCAGGCCAAGCACCCCGGGCCCCAGGAGCACCCCCCGGGACCAGGACCCCCCAAGGGCAAGCCCCCGGGCCAAGCCCCCCGGGACGCATCCCCCACCCCCGCCCGGGACCCGGCCACGGCCCAGCAGGACCGCACAGCCCCGGACAGCCCACGGCCAGCAGCCCAGGGCCCGCCGCCCCCCGGACAGCGCCAGCCACGGAGCAGCGCCCCCCGCCGGCCCGCGAGCAACCGGCGATCCCCACCGCGGGGACGGAGGCACCCCAACGGCACACATCAAGTGCGGGACAGCAGCCCCCAGCCAAAGATGCCCCGGACCCACCCACCAGTCCGCAAACGGCAGGATAGACCCACCAGGCGGCCGACAGCAACCTCCACCACCGGAACAGCTAGCGCCGCCCCCCAGTAAACAGCATCACCCCGAGGCGCCAAGCAACCCCGCCCCAACCCCGGCGAGGACACCAGCACCCCCCCAGCACACCCACCCCCCAAACCGGCGAGGCAGGCCGCCCCGGGCCCGCACACCGCGGGGCCCGCCCCCAAGGCCA
Organism: Gouania willdenowi; assembly: GCF_900634775.1. Lineage (NCBI taxonomy): Eukaryota > Metazoa > Chordata > Actinopteri > Blenniiformes > Gobiesocidae > Gouania > Gouania willdenowi. The sequence continues at coordinate 9,167,444 of NC_041063.1, read as the reverse complement.
CCAGGAGACAAAGCAAGCACCAAGCCACACCCAAGGGGGAGAGGCACCCCCGCGCCCCACCCGGCCGACACAGCCCGGAAAGACCCCGCAAGGAGAGACCCCGGCAAAGCCCCCCCGAGACCCACCGCCACGCCCGACCGCACCATCTTGATGTGCTTTTGCTCTATGCAGTGGCCCAGCCACCAACAGAGGGGCCAGGCCCCCACCGGAGAGGCCCAAATATGTGTACCAACCCACCACCCTGTTATGGTGCCTCTCCATTCCCCAATGGAGAGGCACTTCCCGATCCCCTGTGTGAATGTGTGTGTTTGGTGAATGTATGGGGTGTAATTAAAAGAAGGGGGATGGAGGGGAGCGGTGCTCCCCCTCCAGCCTCTGTGGATTTATGTGTATGTGGTGTAATAGGCCGGAGGGTGTAAAAGATGATACACCCTCCGGGGGGTGACATGTTGAGATGCGATTAAAATTGGAGGGATTAGTAGGGCAACTAGAGGTGGGAGGGCCGCCCCCACGCCACTACATAGTAACACAGGTGGCGGCCCCCTCCACCCCCAGCCCCACCATCCAGCCCCCCAAGGGTTGGGTATTGGTGTGTGGTGCATTTTGTGAGTGAGCCAGACCAGCTGGGAGTGGGGTGAAGTGAACATGTAGGAGGCCTGTCCAGTGTGAGCCGGGCCCGTCCGCGTGGCGGGCCACGCGAGAGGGTAGATGGCGCAGACGGGCAAGTGGCACTGCGGGCCCCGGAACAGCACAGCCGGAGACCCCCCCCCCACGGCACCCCCCAGACCGCGCCGGCCCCGCGGAGCACGGCGACACCCCCCACCCCCGGGCACAGCCAGGCACCAACAACATCCCCCGGCGCCCCAGGGGGCGACCCCCGCTGCCCGCCGGCCCGGAGCAACGCCACCCCGCCACCAAGGGGAGCGGCCGAGCGGGGGGGAGGCCCATGCCCGCACCAGGGCCAGCACAGGCCCACCCGGCGCCACGATACAACACTCTCCACCGGGAGGCGGCCCCGGCCCCCCCGACGAGAGAGGACGCCATCCACCGCCAAGCAGGGCCACCCCGCCAGCCACGGACCGGCAAGCCAGAGTACCGAAGCACCCCCAGCCCGGAACCGCCCCCCCACACCAACGGCGCCAATAGAGCCCCCCCCCCCCCCCACGGAGGCAATCCCCGACGACCCACGCACCGGCACGAGACACCCCCCCGACGCCAGCACACCCCAAACAACAGCGGGCCCAAGGCCACCAGCCCCGCCCCGCCCAAGGCTGCGCAGCGCCGCCACGAGCCGCGGCCGGTCCCCGGGCAGATGGCCGGAGAGCACCTCCCCGGACACGTAGCCCAAGGATCCGCCCCCGGGGCACCCCCGCCCCGGAATCGCGCCCACGGCGCCCGGTGCACCCAGCCAGCAGACCAGCCAATCCCAACGCGGATCCACCGGGCCAGGAACCACGCGCCGCGCCCCCGCACACCCGCCCAATACGACCCCCGGGGAGGCCCCATAGCACCCCTCACCCCACCCCCTAGCCATAACGTCCACACCCCGGCCATTGCGGTCGTACAAAAAGCCCCCGAGGGGGCCCCGCCTAGCTCGTCGCGCAAGCGACATCCCTAGCAAAGGTGCGCCCCAGGGAGCCAAGCCAAGGACCCGCAAGGGCCGACGGAGCAACCCACAGCCACACCCCGCCACCCAGCAACCCAGGAGGCAATCGCCGACCCCGGGCAGCAGCCACCCCCAAAGCTACCCCCACCCCGGATCCCCCCGGACCGGAGCCAAGGACCCCACCACCCCAGGCCCCCCAACGAGACCACCCCCCAGCCAACCCACCCGGCACGGCACCGCCCGCCCCCCAGGCGGGAGCCACAGCCCCCCCACCAGCGCCCCAGGCCAACGGGAGCCCCCCCCAAACCCAACCCCACAGGATGGCGGGCGCAAGAGCAAAGGAGGAGGAGGGGGGGAGGACGAGACAGGGGGACAGGGAGCAAGGGGAAGGAGCGGCAGGGGAGCACGCAGGGCCCCAGCCCCAGAGACCAACCAGATGCGCATGCAAGGGGCAACGGCGCCAAATCAAACAGCCCCGGGACCCCGTGAACACCCAGAAGGAATGCACACCCGTGCTGAGGCAACAAGGCACCCCGGCAACCCACCCCAGCCATCCTGACCAAGACCACCCCAGAGGCCCAAGGCGGCCCCGGCCTACAGTTGGGCTAGTGCGTTAGTAAAGAGTGGTGCTGGCAGTCGCTTGCAGGCTAGATCATCAGGCTTTTAAAAATTTAGATTTAATGCAATTAAAAAAGGAGTCCAACGCTCCTCAAAGCACGTTATTTTTTTTTGTTTTCTGAGAGCAGACATCTTTTCCATGGAAATAAATTCTGTGAGGAGATTTTGCCATTGGTTTATGTTTAAGGATTTTTTGTCTTTCCAATTTAGTAATATTGTTTTTTTTGCTATGGCTAGTGCCGCAAGGATTGATTGTGATTGGTTTGCTGGAGGTTGAAGCATTGTCAGGTCTCCAATCAAACAAAGATTTGGAGATAAAGGAATTCTGTAGTCCAAAATGGAGGACAGTTTTTCAGTGATTAGAATCCAAAAGTGTTGAACTGGGGAGCAAAGCCATAAGGCATGTAAATAGGAATCCGCTGTATTCTGGGTGCACTGAGAGCAGATGTCTGTTGCTGAGAAGCCCATTTTATGCATTTTCTGTTGGGTAATGTGGGATCTGTGGAGGACCTTGTATTGAATTAGCTGAAGGTTTGTGTTTTTTGTCATCTTAAAAGTATTACAACAAATTTCTGCCCAGAAATCAGTGCTCGGGGTGATTGAGAGTTCGGCCTCCCACTTCGCGATTGGTAAGTAATTACAGTTAGTGTTCGAAAGCGCTCTGTATATTTTTGAGAGTTTTTTTGATTTTGTTGAGATTTTTTTCATATATATAGCCAGTTCTGGAGGTTGTAACGTAGTTAAGTCTAGTGGAGTGGTTTTCTTTATTGTCTCTGTTACTTGTAAGTACTGTAGAAAGTTACTTTTATTTATATCGAATGCTTGGGTTAGATTGTTATATGACCTGATCTTGTCATTTTCAAAAAGGTCTTGGAGATGAGTGATTCCACTCTCTTCCCATGTCTTCAGATAGAGTGGTGTTTTTTTATTTTTAAAGTCGGGGTTGTGCCAGATTGGAGAGAGTATACTAGTTTTTAATTGGCCATTTGTGATGTCCAGGGCTTTCCACCATGCAGTCAGTGTGGAGGCAATTAGTGGGTTTTTAAAGCAGTTGTGATGTTTGAGGGTCGCAGTGATAAAAGGGAGATCAGAGAGTTTAATGTGTTTGCAGTCTAACTGTTCTATTTCTTGCCAGGTGTTGTAGTATTTTTTTGGATTTAGCCATTCTGTTAAATATAGTATTTGGTTTGCTAAGTAATAATGCATGAAATTAGGGGCTTCTAAACCACCCTCGTCTTTGTTTTTTTGAAGGGTAGAAAGGCTTATTTTAGGTTTTTTATTTCTAGTATAGAATTTTGTAGTTGTAGAATCTAATCTTTGAAACCATTGTTTTGGTGGTTTTAGTGGTATCATTGAGAACAAGTAGTTTATTTTTGGTAAGATTTTCATTTTAACTGAGGCTATCCTGCCAAGTAGTGAGATGGGGAGATTGTTCCATCTCCGCAGATCTTCTGTGACTTTGTCCAACATCGGATCATGATTTAGTTTAATTAATTCATTTAAGTTTGGTGATATATTTAAGCCTAGATATTTAATTGTATTTGTGGTGGAGGGGTGTTGTGGATTTTGGTGTGCAGGATTCCAAGAGTTTTTTGTCAAAGGGAGGATTGATGATTTTGTCCAGTTAATGGAATAGTCTGATAATTTAGAGAAGCTGTTTATTAGATTAAATACTTCCTCTAAAGAGGATTGCGGTTCTTCCAAATAGAGTAAAATGTCATCCGCGTAGAGATTAATTTTGTGTTCTGAGATGGATGAGTGGATTCCTTTAATAACAGAGTTCTGACGTACAGCTGCTGCGAGAGGTTCAACGAATATTGCAAAAAGCAAAGGTGAGAGTGGACAGCCTTGTCTGGTTCCCCTCTGCAGTGTGAAGCTTTGGGATGTTATTTTGTTTGTGGTTACTGAGGCCTTAGGTTTATTGTACAGGGTGGAGATCCATTGTATGAATGATTCTCCGAAGCCAAATTTGCCAAGGACAGTTAGGAGGAATGACCAGTTTACTCTATCAAATGCTTTTTCTGCATCGAGTGACAAGATTATTGTTTTCTTTTTAGAGTTCTGTGCCATGTTGATCACATTAAACAGTCTTCTCACATTGTCTGTGGAGTGTCTATTTTTAATAAAACCTGTCTGGTCTTGGTGTATAATTGACTGTACTACTTTCTCTAACCTGGATGTGAGTGCTTTGGAAATAATTTTTAAGTCTGTGTTAATAAGTGAGATGGGACGATAGCTTGAGGGTAATATGGGGTTTTTGTCTGGTTTAAGTAACAATTTAATGTTCGCTGTATTCATGTGACCTCCTACATGCCCTTTATTTTTGATCTCTGTTACTACTCTGAAAAATAGTGGAGCCAGCATTGACCAGAAATGTTTAAGGAATTCAGCAGGGAACCCATCTGGACCTGGTGCTTTGCCTGTTGACATGCTATCTAAAGCATTTTGTAATTCTTGTAAGGTTAATGGTGAGTCTAAGGTGGTTTTCTGATCTATAGTGAGCTGTGGTAGGTTTAGTTTATTAAGAAAGGTTTTAATATCTTCAGGGTCAGGGTTTAAATTTGATGAGTATAAGTTTTGATAATAATCATGAAAGATGTTATTAATGTCCTGAGGTAAGTTTAAAGTTTGACCTGCGTTATCAGAAATTGCTGCTATAAAGGAATTTTCTTTACTATGTTTGAGCTGATTTGCTAAATATTTGCCTGATTTATTATTGTAGTCAAAGTTTTTGTATCGTAATTGTTGCAAAATGAAGTCGGTTTTTTTAGATAAGATGATATTCAGATTAAGTTTTGTATTTTGGAGTTTTTCCCATAAAAGTTCAGAAGGGTTAGCTGCGTATTCTTCCGTAAGTTTTTTGATCTTTTCTTCAAGTGTTTTTTCTGCCATCTGTTCCTGTTTTTTCTTAAAAGAAGAGTATGATATAATCTTCCCTCTAATGACAGCCTTGCCAGTTTCCCAGAGTAAGGACGGTGATATTTCCGGGGAGTCGTTTGTCAATAGAAAGTCCTCCCATTCTTTTCTTATAATTTTTTCAAATTTACTGTCATTAAGTAATGAAGTGTTAAAGCGCCATAGAGAGAATACTTTCTGATTAGAGTCACACTGCAGGGTGAGGGATATTGGGGCATGATCGCTAATAATTATAGGATGTATTTTAGAGGACATCTTATGTACGATGGAATTATTTGAAAGAAAAAAGTCAATTCGGGAGAAGGATTTATGCACAGGGGAGAAGAAGGTATATTCTTTTTTAGTTGGGTTATTCAGTCTCCATACATCTCCTATTCCAAGGTCTTCCATGTAATCCATTAATACTTTAGCAGATCGAGATGGTTTTGTATTTGAGCACTTACTAGATCTGTCCAATGATGTGTTGAGCGCCAGATTGAAGTCACCTCCGATGATTAGAGACGAGTCTGCAGAAAGGTCTGAAAGCTCTGAGAAAATTCTATGGAAAAAATCAGGGTCATCATTATTGGGGGCATATAGATTAAGAATTGTGAAACATTTATTATAGATTACTACTTTGATAATAATATATCTACCCTCTGGGTCTATGACGGAGTTGATTATGTTAACGGGTAACCTTTTGTTGAGAAGAACCGAGACTCCTCTTTGTCTGGAATTAAAACATGAATTATATATCTTGTTAAAATTTGAATCTGTCAGGGATTTTTCTTCTGATTTAAGTAAGTGAGTTTCTTGAAAGAAGACAATGTCTGCATTTAATCTTGATACATAGTCAAATATCTTAATCTTTTTAGCCTGTGAGCGAATGCCACGCACATTCCAAGAAGTTACTGTAAACTGATACATAGAATGAGGTGAGTGTTAGTCCATACAGGTGTGAGCATAAGTGAGAATCTGTGAGCATTTGTGCACTGTGTTGTAAAAAGCTTGGATGCAAGGAAAGAAAGAAGAGGAGACATATTTATCATGCGATAGCACCACGGGGTAAAGGACTGGATTGAATAGGTTAGTGAAAAGCACAAACATACAATGACAACAACCAATATCAAAAGAGTAAAAGGAGCAAGGGGTAATTATAGGAGGTATAGGAGGTGGGGGGTGTTGTGGGTGTTGAGTGAGTGTGAAACAAAAAAAAGAGTGAGGGGTTCGAGATGAGTGAGTTGACATGAGGGTAGAGAGTGTCCTGTGAGAGAGTACGTGCCAAAAAGTGTTTACCAAAATCTAAGCCAATATGTAGCATACATACAAACATACATACACATACGTGTCTATATATACCTATCCATGTTTTTATTTTAGTGTTATTATTATCTTTATGTATTTATTTATTTTAATTATTATTATTGTTATATATATATATACATATATTTTTTTTAATTTTTTTTTTTTTTTTATGGAGTTATCATTATTTTATATATATTTTCTCTATTTATATATATATATATATACACATATACATACATACATATATACATACATACATACTTACACACATACACATACATATAAACATATATATACATATATACATAGACATATATATATACATATATACATACACACATACATACACATACACACATACATACGCACATATATACACACACACATACACACATAAACATATACACATACATATATATATATATATATATATATATATACACACATACATATACATACACACACATCTACATACACATACATATATAAACACATGCATATACACACATACATACATACATATGTATACATACATACATACACACACACACACACATACATACACACTTTTTTTTTTTTTTTTTTAAATGTATTTATTGTTTTTATTTGCCCTTTTTTTTTTTTTTTTAATGTACAGATATATACATACACACATACAACATATATATTTATTTTAATTTTTTTTAAAAATAATGCTACCTTAGCTTCACCATAAGTGGAGAATTATCCTTTCAATGTTAACTCACATAACACCTGTGTTGTGTTTTTTTTTTTTAACTTCATTATTATTATTATTTTTAGATTTGTCTTTCTCAGTAGAGCCAGGGGGTGATGTTTAAGTCCCTAAACAGTTGGCCATCTATGTAAAGCTTGTCTACGACCAGTTTGGAATTTTTGCCTTTCTGTCGGTTTTCTTTAAAGATAGGATACAGGGGTTTTCGACGTTCGTTTATTTCCCGAGGGAATTGATCATTCATGCCGAATTGCGTACCTTTAAGTTCCCGACCTTTACTTTTAACCTGGATTTTCTGTTGAAAGTGCTCAAATTTGGCAATGATGGGACGTGGACGGTTTCCTCTCCGTGGTCCGAGGCGATGGACACGGTGAAATGTGATGTTTTTCACGGTTTCTGCCGGGATTTTAAGCGCCGACGACATGAAGTCTTTCAGCAGAGCATGTGGGTCATCGTTGGGGGTTTCTGGAATACCTGAGAATATTACGTTGTCTCTCATACTACGAGATTGGATGTCCAGGACTGATTCTTTAAGAAACTTGTTTTCTTTTTTCAGCTCTTTTACCTCGGAGCTCACCGCAGATAAAGCCGAATGGATATCATGATTATCTTTTTGTAAGTCCTGGATTTGTTGATAGGCAAATTCCAGGCTGACTTTCATTTCCTGAACGTCTCGGTGCAGTAAGTCGAGCACATCCAGCCTCTTAATTATGGTCTGTAGGAGTTCCGTGTGGGATTCTACCTCGAGGTCTGATGTATCGGTGGCCGAATCGTTTTTCCGGCGCTTCGCCGACTTACCTGATGTACTGGCTTTTGGTCCGGACTCCATCACGTACTCAGCGTAATATCTATCTATGAAGTCCTCGAGGTCCTCCACTCTGGCTGGTGAGAGGGCGCGTGGTCGGCTCTCGTTGGTGGCGTTGATTTAACGGTAAAAATCGTTAGTATGTGCACGTAAACAGGATCGGTAAACTAGTCACGGCAGCGAGCCGCCATGTTGAATTTTCTCAGCTTGTCATGTGACTCTCAGAACATCTCGCGTGACTTACCTCTCTCGCGTGACTTACCTCACTTTATTTTAGTTCATCTCAGGCTGTTCAGACGTAAATAAGAGTCCAAAATAAGATGCGTTTGTGGTCTCTTTGATTTCTTTACTGTGAAACATCTCAGCCATGCGTCTGAAGCGAAGCCCCGCCCACCAGCAACACATCCAACTCGGTGAGTTTCACTGGCTGCTGAAGCGAGGAGCTGTGCTCCTTTTTTCTCCTCTCACAAACATAAACCACCAGTGAAAAAAGCCGGTGTGATTAGCGGTTAATGCTATCCTAGCTCAGTGCTACAGAGAGAACTTTTACCTGCTACTACCACCAACCTCAGGTCCCGGTTATAAAGGCCGTGTCATACAGCTCCAGGTGGTCACACACAGCTTCTACTCCATGGTTGAATGAGTGAACAGACCGATGTCCGTGTTAACGGCCTGACGTCATCGTCAACCAAGACTCTGAGAGGCTTTTGTCAAACGAAATAATTGCAGGAGTTCAATATTTTCAACTCCTGTGAATGTGCGAATCTGATGAAAAATCAGGAGCGCACTCCCACGGCCAACGCTCTTGAGGTGTGGATCGGACTGCACTGCCGCACAGGAAAGATTTCGCATCTGGGCTGCGTCTATCCATGTAATATGGTCGCACGAACATTTCATGATGCATGACGCATCCGATGTGAACGCAGCATTAGCCAATCAGGATGCAGAACACAATGCGTGTTCATACGCTGTAAAAAAATGCATGCGAAGTTGCACTGTAAAAAAAATCAGCGAAACACTGAGGCCGCGAAAGGTGAACCGCATTATAGCGAGCGACTACTGTAGATCTGTAATAAAGCAGCCAATCCCGTGTGGCCAGTGGGAGGAGCTAACTCTGCTGTGTTATAAGATCGCGACTCCTTCACAAAATCTGATAAAATCTTTGAGAGAATTGGAAAAAGCAAAAAAAAAAAAAAAAACCCAACAGATGTTTCTCTGCTCTGGAAATGATTTTTAATTTCATACAAATGTCTCACTTCAAATTTAACGAGATGAAGTTGCTGTTGGAATCTGGCAACCGTCAAAATATGAAGCAACTTTAGCTCAAAGACGTTTTAACAAAGTCAACAGCACTGAGGGCATTAAACTTTAATGTGTGTGTGTGTGTGTGTGTGTGTGCGTGTGTGTGTGTGTGTGTGTGTGTGTGTGTGTGGCAGAGTGAGAGAACTAGGCCGATGCTCCTGAATAATTCATTGCTACTCATTAAAAGTAATCGATTGATGGTGGCATTGATGTAAAGTCTTTATCTGCGTTCAGGAATATCTCTCTCTCTCTCTCTCTCTCTCTCTCCTCTCTCTCTCTCTCCTCTCTCCTCTCTCTCCTCTCCTCTCTCCTCTCCTCTCTCTCTCTCTCTCTCCTCTCTCTCTCTCTCTCTCTCCTCTCTCTCTCTCTCTCTCTCTCTCTCTCTCTCTCTCTCGTGTACCATGTGACTTTCCAACCCTGCCTGATTGTTTGGTTCCTTGAAACATCCCAAAAGGAGAAATGTTTGTGCTAAAGGATTAAGTCAACCCCAAGGCTTTGGAGGATAATCATATTGGAAAATAAGCCCAAAATATCAAATATACCCAGCATTGGCTTTAGGACTGATGTCAATGAGTGGATATAACAGCAGCTTAAGCTCCTCTAACAGTGGGTAGTATAAGCTGCAGGTTTAACCCTGAGTGTGAACAGCTTGTTAAACACAGCTTAGAACTGTTGTCATGTTCTGCTTCTTTTTTTTCTTTTTTTTTTTTTTTTACATGAAAACAGTCTGAATTTATGGTGAAACAGGAGGAGAACATGATCCACTCCATCATATCAAAGATAGTCAATAAACTACTGGTTCTTAACCTGTTCAAAATAAAGGTTCCAGAGACCCGCACTGTAGCTGAAGGTGGTTGAACACAGACATGAACATTGAAGAACAGTCATGTGGAGACAGGGTCATCTATAAGGGGGGATAAAGGGGAGAGATTTTTGGGGTCCATTCATAAAGTCAGCAAAATGATGGTCCATTGTTCTATGAATCTGTGATAACCACATTTATTTAATATCCATGTTTAAATCAGAAATAGAATTGGTTAAAAGTGACCAAAAATGGTAGAAAAGGTGGTAAAATGGGATTTTACAAACCACAGAAACTGGATAAAAGTTGCAAATTAGAGTGGACAAAAACAGACAGAAAAAGTGGTAAAAAGGATTCAAAGTGTCAATATTGGAACAATTACTTTAAACGGGCAAATAATAGACATGACATATGGTCAATGTGGTTAAATTGGCAAAAATAATCATGAAGTATGGTGAAAAGATGTTAAAAGTGACAATAGTGGGTCAATATGTGACATTAGGTGGAAAAGTGGTGGAAATTGTTTATAAGTGCTGCAGAAAATGTCTTGAAAGTGGGAAAAATGTGCAGAAAATGCATTGAAATGTGAGAGAGTGTCAGAAATGGGAATAAAGTAGCAAAAACTCATTAAAAGGAGCACAAAGATGGAAATAAAATGTGGTGAAAATAGGTTAAAATATGGGGAGTTTGGTGTAGTTTCAGAAAAAGTGTAAAAATAAGCAAAAATGGGCTGAAATTGTTCAGAAAATATTTCTAGTTTATTGAAGGCATCTGGTGACCCCCTCCCAGTGTGTCGCGACCCTAAATATGGTCCTGACTCCAAGGTTGAGAACTCCTGCCTTAAAGAACCTAAAAGAGGAACATGTGGAACTGGATCAATAACCTAAAGGAAACACGTTTAGTTTTGCTGCAGATTTTAATGAGCTGAACATTTTCTACAAACTGGATCATTTATTTAAAATATTGAATCTAAATGTTAGTGAGCAGATGATCCTCCTCACAGGTGTGGAACATGTCAGAGTAATGTTTAAATAAATAAATAAAAAATCCACACATTTCCTCCAATAATTTCTCATCTGTTAATAAGGGCACACACAGAAACAGCTCTAATGAAGCCTGTAAATACAGTGTATAAAAGCCTTCAGTCACACAATGACTTTACCTATAGGCACCACTTCATTCATTCATTCATACTCACATAGAAAACCTTCTATTCCAAAGCCTTTCTATAGGAGTGACTTTGTGTTTTTGTGAACTTTGACCTTATAAACAGAATAAAAACCCTGAGCCTCCACATCAGAACATTTACAGTACAAGTTCATCCATTAATCAGCAGAAACTATTAATCTTCTGTGGAAACATTAAAGTCTTTAATGAATTACTGCAGGTATTAAATATTTCATGTAATCTGAGTAATGTTCACCATTGGCACATTTCTGTTTATTAACTGATTGCACATTAAGTTGATAAAACAGGCTGTTTATAGTTGTTTTGTTTCATATATATATATAAAACAGCACTTTTATTTTCAATTACTAATGAAATATAATAATACTAATAATAATAATAATAATAATAATAATAATAATAATAATAATGTATTGAGGGTTTCTGTTTAAATGTTTAATGTAGAGACTTAATGTTTAATGTAGTGCAAAATGAGGTGAGGTCAAAGTCTGACTGCAGGAGAACTGTTAGATGAACTAAACACACATGTTTTATCATGTTTTATTTATTACTCATGTTTGTATTTTGTATCTTTACATAAACTGAATGAATGTGTGTGTGTGTTTAAACACACATTAAACTTGTGCTGTAGCTACTTTATAGCGTGTTTCCTTTGTGTTTCCTGTATGTTTCCATAGCAGAGATGTGTGTAGGAGGAGGAAATGAGAGCTGGACTGAGGAAAAGGATTCTACTCATCAATTCTATTTTGAGCAGAAAAGCTTTGGACAAAGAGGAAATGTGAGAGTGGAACAGATGTGATGATGACACAGACTTAAATACATCCTCAGTGTAAATACATTTACTACATCTACACAACACTTCTGCTGCTGTCAGATGATGATAATAGTTAGTCCTCAGTAACTTCATCTGATCCTTCACTGAGATCATATTTAACATCATCTTATGTCAGGTGTTTAATCACAAACACTGATCAGGAAACATGTCACATGATCAGCTCTTTGTTCTCATCATTTATTCTCACTTTATTAATTTGTGTCTAGTTTCAGTTTCTAGTTTTCATTCTTTGTGTTCCAGGTTTTCCTGCTCGTGGCTCCACCACCCAGTGATGTCAGTGATTAGCTCCCTTCTGTTTCCACTCAGGTGTTCTCCATTCCTAATCAATCCTCCCTCTCTATATATCTGAGTGTTTGGACACTGAATAGTTGATGCTTCGTTGTTGTATCATGTTTCACTGCTGCCTTTCCACTTTAGTTACTTTGGGTTTTACTTATAATCATATTATATAAGCTATAGCTGTTCTCTGCTCCTTAGACCTTCTCCACACTCTGGGGCTGATTCACTACGATCTGAAATAAAGGGTGGTAAACCAGGTGCATCCCTAATTCCTTTGGTGACGCAGTTTCCTCACCTGCTGCGAGGAATTCACTAACCCTGGGTTTCCACTGGATGTGTATCTGCACCGAAACTGCTCCGCTGTGTGACTTCCGTGCAATCTGCAGACCAGCAATCCCCACCGCCTCCGGTTTTGCTGCATATCTGTTACAGCAAGGTCTCAGGAGATCCCGCTAATTCACGTGTAATCGCGCGATACATATGTGTGATTCAACCATGGATAAATGCAATATTTATATGTAAAATACGATTTTAAAAGTGCTCAGATCAGGCCAACCATGGTTTCGATGGAAAGGTCTGGTCCCTCCCGAGTCCAAATATGTGCTTGGCTTTTTGGTAGAGTCCAAATTGAGCGCTAGAGCCAAAACACACGTTACATGTTAATTTTTTCGAAAATGCATTATCAGCGCACAGGTTTTATTCCCCTGAATCCGAATACGTGCTCGGTTTTTGGATGGAGTCTGAAATGGGCCCGTTGGAGGTGAATTTTTCCTAAAAAAAAATCAGAATTTTTGTTTTTGTTTTCAAAATGAACGGACCCATGTGTTATTTGTTTATCAGATTATGTTAGGGTTAGGGTTATAAGCTCAGTATGGAGGTAAACTCAGACCATGACATCGGAATATCGGTGTCCTCCCCCTTGAATACGTAGAATTTTATTTTGAAAATAATCTGGATATTTTATTCTGTGTCTATGTACTACTTCCTGTCCTGCGCAAGCTAATTTTTATTAACTTGCTGCAGTACAGCTCCAGCGTCCAGCAAAAATGGAAGTGCTGCGTATTTGCTGCAGAGGGCAGCAGCATGACTCAGCAGTCACCATTCTCTGCTGGAGCAGATTTGCATGTGGTGGAAATTGACACACTGACTTTAATGGAAACTTATCAATGTCATTGCTGTTTCGCAACAGTTACAGTGCAGTTACGGGACTATTTGGGTGCAGCCTAAAATTGCAGCAATGATTAGTGCACGTGCAGAAGTGGTGGAGACCGCCTTATTTAAATTAGCATTTTTTCGTTCAATGTGGAGACATTTGAGGAAGTTAAGTTGGAGGCAGTGGACTTCTCTGTCTGCTACACAAACATTTGATAATGTAGAAAACTAAATAAACAAAGAAAAATGTTTAAGAACCAACTTTAAAACCTAATGATATTTTTTCTCCCTAATTTAATGTGGCTATTCCGTCAAGTCCTGTAACTTTGCTCTGATTAGTCCATGAAAAACAGGCAGATTTAGACAGAAACCATCCTATTGATCTGTTGGTGCCATTGATCTGAGTTAATGCAGCAACACAGTCTGTCAATCAATCTGTGCCATTAGAAGATCATCTACTGACCATCATCCAGCAGGTCTGACCTCCTGAGCAGTGCCGATTCTGGCCTGACATCAAAGCGCGCACAGCATCCTCTCTCCACAGCAGCGTCGCCAGACTCCACACGCACCGCTGAGGTTGTGCAGCTTTTTCTCTCATTAACACACACTACTCACATTTTATTTTCTCATTAAGTGGCTGTTAATATAGACTATTGTTTAATTTAAAAAAATTTATTCTACTAGAAAGGTTAACTGGAGCCTTTTTTTTTCCATCTCCACTGTGCTTTGTGTCAACATTTACTGCAGCAGATCTCTGTGTGTGTGTTTGCACCTGCTAGTCAGTCATACTATTTTCTGGTGCTAAAACAATCACCACAAACAGTTCCTGATTTGATGAAAAATCAGAAACTGCAAATTTGCAGGAGGAAATGCAAACTTCAAATTCCTAATTTCAAAGGGAGCAATTTTTTTTGCTCCCTTTGTGAGCTCCGCCGACTATATATATATTCATCAGAGGGAAACACGCTAAATGGATTGAGGGCACATTCAGCAGCAGCACACTACTGATTCCCTGGGGTTTGTACGGATTATTAGTGCATGGAGTGATGTTTGCACACTTTTTAATACCACTAAAACTTTAGTGAATCCACCCCTGAGAGTCTGTGACAATAACACTGTGTTTCATGTTTCTACGTGTAAAGCAGGGGTGCCCAATCCTGGTCCTTGAGGGCCACTATCCAGCATGTTTTAGAAGTTCCCCTCTTCCAACACACCTGATTCAAATGATGAGAATCGTTACCAGGCTTCTGCAGAGCATGTTGATGATTTGAATCAGGTGTGTTGGAAGAGGGAAACATCTAAAACACGCTGGAGAGTGGCCCTTGAGGACCAGGGTTGGGCAACCCTGGTGTAAAGGGTTAAAATCATGTGACTATAAAAGGATCTGAAATGTAAACTAAAATCAAATCTGAACTCAAACTGAAAATATCATTCAGTGTCTTGTCAGAATATGTTTATTTGGGTCACAGACAATTTGGGTTTGATTTAACTTTGCATAAATGATTTGCTCTGTTAGTTTGTGAATGTAATGATTTAACCTGAACCAAACTCCATTTAAAAAGCTGATTAAACAGATAAATGCTGCTCTTTGGGATTCAAATGTTTTCCCAGCTTCAATCTATTAGCATTGCTAATCATTATTTTTAGTAAGTTTTTAACTTTCTATGGGATCATATAGTTGGACTTAAAATAATCCCTGTGGTAATCAGAGAAAAATCTTTCCTCAAAGAAAATGTGTTAGCAGGAGAACAAACATGTATAGTATGATCTGTGTTTTTCTGCAAACCATCAAAAAACCACAAAGTGTCTGAGGAAAAGAAAGCGTCGATGACAGAATCCTCACAGATGTTGTCATCGCTGTGAAAAACTAGAACATGAAAAACAGAATAAAGTGGAAAAGTAATTTTCTACAGGAGGAAAAGGAACCTCAGCAAACTGTGATGAAACTAAAAAGAAAACCAAGCAATGCCTCAACAATTTATCATCACAGATAAACCAAACGGCTTCACATGGTGGGAGACATCTCTACACATTAAAGTAATGTGATTACATTTGTGCAGGATGTGTTGGATTAGTGAGTGTTCAGAGTCTGCTGTGATATTAATGGGGAAACAATGTGTAAAGCTCTCATTCATCCATTTAAACACAGTAAAAGCTGTGCTATCTACAGTATATATTATTAATCATTAGCAACAGATCAATGTGACTGATCATCAATGTTTCTGTGACGTTAGTTTCACTTTGAGTCTGTGACGAAGAAGGAAAATAAGGAACATTTAAGTCAAGCTGTTGTTAATCAAACACCAGAAATAATAATGAACATGAACAAAAACACAATACACATCAGATTAAATATATACAGGTATACTGTAAATTATGTGTCAAACGCAAGAAAACATGACTCATTGTGTAAATCAGTTTTTCTCAAATTGAGGTACGTGTACCAATAGAGGTACACGATGGCGCTACAGGATTTACTTGAGAGAGAGAGGGAATAAATAACAATTGTCAGTGTTAGTCAGGTGTGAGAGGGCCAGAAATGATTAAAATAAATAAATAAATTAAAAATTAAAAAAGAAATCAATCTATTCAGAAGCCACTAAATCTGTGTTTTTCAACCTTGGGGTCAAGACCCCATGTGGGGTCGCCTGAAATTTCTGAAAAATTTGAAATAGATTTTTGGAATTTTTTATTCTTTCTTTCTTTTTTTTATTAAAACATGACACAATTTTAAACAAGTGTATTTCTATGCTTTCACTTTGTGAAATGTAAATCTAGTTCAACTAAAATGCAGTAAAAATAAATTATTCCGAGCTCAAACATGATTCTTGAAAAAAAAAATGTCTTTTGGGAAATTCTTGATATCAAAATGGGCTCACGATCCAAAAAAGGTTGGAACCACTGCATTATTTTTTTTTCAATGCAGACAAAGGGGGAACTTGGATTCAGCCCACTGCTGTAAATCACGCCTATATCACATAATCAAAGTCAATTTAAATCTGATATTGTTGTAAGTACAGTAAATTTTTTCAAAATCCTGCAATTTTCTTCAAATTGTTCCCCAAAATTTCACCAAATACAGTATATTTTGGTCACAAAATTGAGGAAATTTAAGATTCTGCAGGGACTGAATTCTGTCACTTATTCTTTAAATACTATTATACGTGGAAGTGTAAACAAGGGCACGTGAATGATAATTACTAATTTTCCCTCCTATAATCTGTAGAACACTAGAGATTAAACTGGTCTGTATTTTAGTCCCTGAACTAAAATGAGTTTAACACCTTGCTGTAATAAATACTAAAATAAAAAAATGAACTACTAAATATCTGTTGCATAAAAACAGTTTAAGGGTTTGTGTCGCTGGTTTGATTCTGATCTCCATCGTCCAATAATGACCTATTAAACATTTAAAGAATGTGAGTTGATCTAAAATAACTGGTCCAACCATAGGCTGGGGACATCGGGAGGAAAACCTGTGACCTTCTCACGTTCCATGTGTGAGGCGATCGTGCTCCTCAGTTGATTTAAGATTAGATATAAGATTAAAAAATATGATATAAGATGAAGTAAAACAGTATCCAGTAGGAAATGAACAAACAGGAGCAGAAATGTCACACACGTGTGTGTGTGCGTGTGTGTGTGTGAGAGAGAAATGTCAACCCATCTCCAGTTGTTTATTCAGACTGTACAAACACTGCAGTGAATGAAGGATGTCCTGCTGGTAGAGAGCAGACACAGGACTGTGTAAAGATCAGATCTGATAGGTCCTGACCTGGGGAGGGGGGCGGGGCCAGACTAGCAAGGAGAGAAGAATGTAACACATAAATTATTTTAAAAAAGAATCTAAATGTTTAAAAAAGTAAATCAAGAGTTTCATTAATCAAGAAAAGGTTTAAGAACAGGGCTTGAATTGAAACATGAGCCAGGCGGGGGCGGGATCTCATGGGTGCAACGGTAAAACTAAGATGGAATCTCCTGGTGTTCACAAATACCAGAATCCACTTTGTGCTGCTCCCGCCTTTGCCTTTCAAACCCAAACCGAAACGGTTCGAATCATGAGGCAATGTTGTGGTTTAGCGATGGATATGCGGGTGTGATATACAGCCCATTTTCTCTTGCAACATTAAGTTTTACAATAATTGTTATTAATGATTAAATACTTTTAACAATGAGAAAACCATTTCAGATGAAAAGGTCAGGATGTCTGAAGAGTATTAAATACTTATTGTTGCCAAAAGTTAGTCTGCTATGGATTCAGATATGTTGGCGTTATATATACAGTATATGTACCACCAGATTTTTAATATTGATATTTTGATTAGGAAAAAAACATGTGATTGTAAAGGGTGTGTTTCATATGTACTATACATTTTTAAATTATTATTTTATTTTTTTTTCTTGGGGGGGGGTTGCAATGCGGCACCCCACCAGCAAATGGCACCCTAGGCGGCCGCCTGGTTTGCCTGGCGGCAGGGCCGGCCCTGAATATAGGAAACACTTTCATGATGTGTTTACTTGAAAGCCAATGGTTGCCATGGTTGCAAGATGAAAGAGAATGAAGAGATGAAAGAGAACCAGAACTGCTTAGCTACTCTCAGTGCTAGTGGTTAGATTGGGAACTGTCTCTCTTCTGAGTATCAAATAGTAAAACTAGCATTTTTGTAAAGTTTGAAAGCTTAAACTGTGAAAACCTAAATGAGGAATGGCTTCAACAGGTAAGACAGACTATACAGACAAAATATGAGGATGACATTTTATCTGCTAAGATGAAAGAAAACTGTACCATTGTCATGAAGGGAATCACTGCATTTAAATATATTTAATTATTATTGTTAGAAAATATTTACTCGGGTTTCAAATCATGAAAAATAATTTTCCTTGAAAAAAAAAAAAAACGGTTCAATATTTGATATAGCTAATACTGTTAGGAACAGTTTGAGAGAGCTTCCAGAGCCAAAGGTGTGTACTTATAATACATAAAATAAGAGAGTTTGACTTCAAAGTTTATAGAATAGATGTCATATAGCATGAGGAGCTCTTGAAAACTGAGACCACGTATTACTACCTACTACTACTATACATTTTAACTGTGAAAAATAACTTGGCTCATACTCTGAGTGTATCAAAAAAAAAATGAGGACGTCCTACACATGCAGTCAATGCTGAGACAGGACTTCTTAAATGAAGTAATTTTCCAGGACAGGAGGAGATTTCCTTGTTTGTGTGAGTCTTAATGTTTGAATTCTGAATACTAACCATGTGCTCTGTCTGTCCACTTTGACAGCACATCCTCTAATGGTAGGGCAGGTCCTCCAGAGCAACTCCACTCATTACACCATTCTCCAATTTATTGGAGAAGGCGGCTTCGGAGAAGTGGCAAAGTGCTGGGCTGATAACAGCAGCAGCACAGTGGCGGTAAAAATCCTGAAGAATGAGTATTTGCAAGACATCGAGGATGAGGTAGGTGTTTGGATCTCTCCTAGTTTTTGGGCCTCCAACAGGACTTTAACTATGAACTGTTGAGGTACAGCGATATAAGGTGATCTAATAGTGCTTCTTTCCTTTCAGGTGTCCATGCTGAAGACCATCGGCTCATTGAATGCAGACAACATCAATGTGGTTAAATTCTACGAAC
Organism: Gouania willdenowi; assembly: GCF_900634775.1. Lineage (NCBI taxonomy): Eukaryota > Metazoa > Chordata > Actinopteri > Blenniiformes > Gobiesocidae > Gouania > Gouania willdenowi. The sequence continues at coordinate 9,148,286 of NC_041063.1, read as the reverse complement.
AATTTCAATACTTGGGCTATAACTGCCTTGTCTTTGAGTTGTTGGATGTGGATTTATCCCATCTAGTCTGTTCAATTAAAGTACAAAATATCCGCCCCATTGCAGAGCAGGTAAGAATCGTTTTATTCCCATGGTAATGCTTGCTGATTGATTTAAGAAAGCTTGATGTGCAAACCTGATCTTAAACATCTGAATAAGAGAAACTCTATTCTAATCATGTCTTTTCTAATTGTGTCCCTATAGCTGTTGGTGGCATTGCAGGGACTTAAGTCTGTAAGGGTCATGCATGGCGACATCAAGCCCGACAATGTTATGTTGGCCGACATAGACGAGGATCCAGTCAGAGTGAAGCTGGTTGACTTTGGACTGGCTTATTCATTCTCTGCCATCTGTCCCGGAATGATTCTTCAGTCCATCGGCTACAGGTATGAGGGTGTCACCCTGAATTACTTCTGTGTTTTTGTAACAAACCTCTGTCATTATAGTGTTGGTAGTTAATGCTAAGCAACATTTTTCTAAGTGTATTTCATTCATTTTGCTTCGCAGAGCCCCAGAGGTTTGTCTTGGCCTTCCATTCTCAGGAGCCATTGACATGTGGGGAGTGGGCTGTACGCTGGCCTTTCTCTACCTCAATGATCATCTCTTTCCTTTCCACTGTGAATACCTCATGGTAGGTCTTTTCTTTTTTTTATATACATCATCCCTCCATCCATTTAATGACACATGTTCTCTTTTCCACATGTATAGTAAGTCTTGAGTAACTGCCTCTAATATGTGTAATTGTGTGTTCTTTCTGCAGATGAAGTGCATGGTGCAGATGCTGGGCATGCCGTCGAAATACCACCTCCGCTTTGGCATGTACAGCCAGAGATTCTTTTGTAAAGAGGATGAATTTGGCACACAATGGAGGCTGCTGGTAAAACATAGTTTTCATTGTTGTTGAACCTTGATTGTTGCCCTAAACTTCTCATAAACCCTTTTCATTGTTGTTGTGTTTCCACAGACCCCAGAAGAATACTCATCTAGAAACAAAAAGAAAGCAGAGGAGTGGCCCAAATCTCGTGCTCATTTCTCATCATTGGATGACCTGCTCTATGTAAGTGTTCTCTAAGGTATTTGAGTTCAAATACTTAGTAGAGATTTCTTCTTTAAAATGCAACCCACCTTAAAATTGCGTTAATAAGCTGAATTTATTCACGTGTTTTTTTTTTTTTTTTGTTTTGTTATTTTTTGTCATTAGCAAGATAGGTGTGAACTTGTGTATTGACCTAACTCTTGTTTTTTTTTTTTTTGAATCTAGATCTCTGAAGTAGAGGATGCTGAAGAAATGGAAGACAGGAAGGTGTTCATCGACTTCCTAAAAGAGTTGTTACATCTGGATGGGGATCTGAGAATCTCTCCTGTTGAGGCTCTTCAGCATCCCTTTATCACAGGGTCATACCTGAGCCAGCCCAGGAGCCAGACAGCAGAGAATAGTGAGTGACTGCACTGTGGAGACAATCACGCACATGGTGATCAACTAGTTGTTCTATTGAATTTCTAAATAATCTTTTTTTTATTTTTCCTCCTACTAAAGAAATGGATGACATTACTCTTGCATCTGGCCAAGATGGGCAAATTTAGAAACATCACACAGAAAACAGGGATGAGTCCCCACTGTCTCCTGCAAATGACAAATGTGGACATTGTGAGACACATGTATCAGAAGATTGGATTGAGGATGTCCCACGTTCTCCTGTGAAATTGTTTCCCTCTTCCAATGGACCTAATGCAGAAGACGTCTCCTTCCCCGCCTCCAACTCTATGAGGTTCTCGGGCAGATTCCTGAAACGAGTTCAGAAGTTCTTCTCTCGACTTTGGACAGGGCGTGCTGAACTTTTAAGAGAGAGAGTGAGAGAAAAAGTGAGAAAGAGAGAGAAAGCCAAAGAGAGAAAGCAAGAAAGTGAGAAAGAGAGAAAAAGCCAGAGAGAGAGAAGGAGAGGGAGTGTGTCAGTAAGGAAGTTCTTCTCTCGACTTCAAAAAAAAATTTTCATGTTGCTTGACTTCCTCTGTGAAGGAGTAATTAGTTTTTATTCTTTGTTTGTTTAGTTCTTTGTATAATTGCATGGTACATGTATATTTGTAAATAAATGTATTGAATGAATAATCTAGATCTCAAACCTTCTTTATTTCCACCTTACTTTTCGTCATTTTGACCCTTTTCAAAATATATTTAGCCACTGATACAATAATAGATCATATATTTCATATATTTAGAATTGGTAAAACATTTGTGATGGTAGAAAATCAGATATATGGGGCTGTTTTCATGTGAATGGTGGCAGAGGGAAAGAAGCTGTTTTTGTGTCTGGAGGTTCTGGTCCTGATTGACCGAAACTTTCTTCCTGAGAGATTGAAACAGTTTATGACCGGGGTGGGAGGGGTCGGCAACAATCTTTCCTGCACGCCTCAGACTCCTGGAGGCGTACGGGTCCTGAAGGGAGGGCAGATTGCAGACGATTATCTTCTCTGCAGAGTGGATGATACTCTGCAGTCTTGCCTTGTCTTTGGCCGTATCTGCAGCGTACCAGATGGTGATGGAGGAGCAGAAGATGGACTGGATAATGGAGCTGTGGAAGTTCACCATCATCTTTGTTGGCAGACTGAACTTCTTCAGCTGCCGCAGGAAGTACATCCTCTGCTGAGCTTTTTTGACAAGGGAGCTGATGTTCAGCTCCCACTTGAGGTCCTTTGTGATGATGGTCCCCAGGAAGCAGAAGTACTCCACAGAGCTCACTGTAGAGTCTCCCAGGGTGAGGGGGGTGAGGGGGGCTGGGTTCTTCCTGAAGTCTGCTATCATCTCCACTGTCTTTAAAGCGTTGAGCTCCAGGTCTTTTTTTTTGGGGGGGTGCACTTTGGCACCCTTACAGCAGAGGGCACCCTCGGTAGCCGCCTGGTTTTCCTGGCTGCAGGCCCGGCCCACTTTTACAAAAGATGCACAATGCAGTGGCTCGCATATCTCTGTCTTTAGTTTACAGCCTTTTTACTCACTTGCCTGAGACATTTTCAGAGTACGTTATTATTATATAGTGCAAACATAATCACTGCATATATAGGGGATTTTTTAAAAATGCAGTCAAAGTATCAGACGAATACAAGCAGGATAAGCAGGTAAAAGAGATTTGGCATTACATTGCTACCTTAGCTTATTATTAGATAATTAAGTGTTATTTTAACTTTGTTAGAACTTCATTATTTTCTTTAAAATAAAAATATTTGACGATCAAGATAATCAGTTACCTTTTGAAATAAGGATCATTTTAAATTGATAGGCAAGCCAACCAACCAACCAACCAACCAACCAACCAACCAAAATAACACCATCATTTACCAATATATTTGAAAACTAACACAACCTACAGCTTTTCTGCCACCAAAATGAATAATTTGAGGATACCACCCAATACCAGTGGTATAGGATTTAAAACAAACTTTAAATTAGTTATCTCCTTTTGCTTCTCAGTCAATCAATTTGCAACAAATCATGATTGAATGTGGCAGGATTTATTGTAAATCAGTAGTTGGCACTTTTGCTTCACAGCAGGAAGGCCCTGGGTTTGACTCCTGGACTGAAGCTGTGATCTTTCTGCATGTAGTGTGCACGTTTTCCCTGTGTTCAGGATTCAAGATTTGTATTTGTCACATGCTCATACAGATGTGCAGTGAAATGTAAAAGACTGTCCCGCAAGGCCATGCAACAACAAACACTCAATTTAGTAATACACATATTTGCAGAAAAAATATAACACAAAGCAAAAAATAAAAAGCGTTATTTGAATGCACAAAACATAAAACACAGAATAGAATACTGTAAACAGTGCAAAGTGTCAACATGTAAAATATGCAAAGTGCAAAGTGACCAGGGTCCAGTTAAATAGCAATGTAAAATAGTTTAAAAATGATAATTGAATGTATAGAATATAAAAAAATATAAAAATGTTATATTGTCCAGAGGTGTCAAAGTGCAATGTGCAGATCTATGTTTTTTAACTGAGGACAGCATGAGGAAAGAAGCTCTTCCTGAGTCTTTCTGTGTTCACTGTGGTGTGTCGGAGGCGCCTGCCAGAGGCTAGAATTGTTTGCGTCAAACTCATTTTAGTTCAAGGATCAAATATGGTAACCTTGCCTGCAAGATGGATTCTCCTGGTGTTTACAAACACAGTCCCTCCTATCTGCTTTATTATCCACTGTTCCTTCATCCCCGGAATTGTTTAACTCATTTAGTGGGGTTAGAAATTTTGAAAATGGCTGGCACTGAATGAGTTAAATGGGGACCATAATAAAGAGCGTTCGAGTTCTCTTTAAGCCCAGGAATAGAGGCTCAATGTTTCCTTTTTTACCTCCTTTAGCCTAGGAAACACTGATGCATCCTTTACCAAAGGAGACGAAATAATTCTGACTCACAATTCCTTGTGGCGACAACATTTAAAGAGAAATGCACACCCAAGCTCTGATAAATAACGGAGATCATTCAAGTTCAATGCAATAATATGTCTTGAACAACTTTAAATAATCTAAAACCCATATTTTATTATATGTAAGACATATTATCAGATTATAACTGACATAAAAAAGACACTGTGGTTCAAGAATAAGAAATCAGAGACATTTGTAGCCACATTATGTTTTATTCAACATAATTCATATTTGTGAGCAGAAGGTGAGTGTGAGCAACCATTCTCAATGTGACGTTCTTTTAGTTTCACTTTTATTCCTCGTAGCCTGGTCGCCTCTTTTCCTTTGATATTCATTCAAACCTTGTGATTTTTTTTAGATTATATCAGCGTAAAGTGTTATAAATGTGGTTTTAGTCCATTTTCAGAAATTTTTAGTTTTTTCATCACAGCGGATGTCACAAATCTTCGCAGCCGTCAGCGTATTACGTCACATAGTGGAAGTGCTCTGATAGTCAAAGCAAACGTGATTGCCGTTTCTTAACCCTGTGATGTCATCCACAGGTAGTGATGAGTTCAAGACCACACTATCCAAGACCAAGACTTGCCCGAAACCAAGACTTGCCCGAGACCAGAATGCGCCGAGACCAAGACGAGACCAAGACAAGACCAAGACTTTCGGGAGCCGAGACCAAGACCAAGACCATAAACATTTTTTTTTAAATTGAAAAAAATATATAAATAAATGAAATTATGACGAGGTTCGACAGTTAAATAACATTCTCTGTTTAATTTTAGTTTCTTTTAAATACATTTGATGGAGAAAAATGGTGCCTGCAGAAAATTAACTAAAATATTAAAACTACTACTGCTACTGATAAATTCACAATTATTCTACATATTTGAAAACAAGATTTTTATGTAAGCTGAATGTACAGTAAAAAGTAATGTAATGTAATGTAAAAGTATTTCTGCCAAGAAAAAACATGGCTGGTCACCTAGGCACCGCATAGTGTTTTCTCTTTGTTAGGGTTGGGCATCACACACATACACATAAGGAAGGTTGCGTCTTTATACAGGGTGGATAAAAAAATGAATAAAGGATTGTTTTATCCCGTTCTTCTCCTTGTTATTATCACATTGTAAAAAAGTTTAAAAATAGCGGGAATTAGTGCTGGTCTCGAATGGTCTTGAGGGAAAATCCCGAGTCCAGGCAGTCCAAGTCCGAGACAAGGCCGGGTCAAAATGCTTCCGAGTCTGAGACAAGACCTTTAAAATTTAGTCTCGAGACCGGTCTCGACTATTACAACACTATCCACAGGGTTATGGAAAATTGGTTAGGAAAGGAGATAGTAGGGACTATTCGGACGCAGCCCAAAATCCATCTTGTACTGTTCCCGCCTTTGCCTTTCGAACCCGAACCGAAACGGTTCAAACTAATCATGAGGCAGTGTTGTGGTTTAGGGAGGGATATCCGGGTGTGACGAAGGCAGAATCGCCGAAGAAAAACTGGCGCATGCGCAGTTGCGCTGAGAAGAACTAGCTGGGCTCCCGCTAATAGCATAGCTCCGAATCAAAATAGAAAGATGTCGACGCAGGAGGATGAACGTTTGGAAGTTGCTATAAACTCAGTTTTAGAAGAATCCAGCATTTCCTTTCCATTGTAGCAGCGACTCTGCGGCGCATGCCGATGATGATATAATCTTTTATCACCGTTTGATTGGCTAAAACAAATCATGGTGGACAGGTGCTTTGCCCAATCAGCTTCTGATCATGTTCCTCCCTGGTTCCAAAAGGATTTGCCAGACACAAAACCAGATCGATGTGGAGAACTGGAGTTAGAGGGAGGGCTACACATCAATCTGGCTCTTGCCAGGTTAGACTTTACCTTGTAGTCAAGAAAAAAAATGGACAGGAGAAAAAAACGCCCGGGGGACACTGAGAAACAGCGGGCCAAAAAGATAAAGTCACTAAAGTCACCAACCAGCAGTGGTGCTGGACATGAGTAAAGTAAGTAAAGTGACGAAAAAAAGTAACAAGTGGCATTAATTGTTCCAAAAGTGGCAAAAACTTTGTAAGAAAAGAGTGAAAAGTCATAAAATGGGTCAAAATAGTCAAGAGTAGCAAAAAGAGGGAACAGTTAATGTAGCTTAAATGAGCAAAATGTGGTAAACAATAGTCAAAAAGGGGAAAAAAGTGGAACAAAAACAGGCAAAATATTGGGAAGAAAAAAAACTGTATATTTGTTGGAAAGAGAAGGTACTTATTGGGCAAAAGGTAGCTTATTCGTAAAAAAACAAGGTTAAAGAAAGGACAAAAATTGGATGAATGTGTAAAACAAGAACTAAAATTCAAGCAGTCGGAAAAACTTTCTAGACTTGATGATAGCTCGGTGAATAATCAATAAAAATGTTTAATAATGTAATAATAATAATAATAATTTTAGACTAAAGTGTACAAATGCTCAACTTAGTAAATTATATCAAGACTCATTGTATTCAGTCAAACTCAATACATGCATAATAATATGAGTCGTTAGAGTTTTGTTTATAATCTTGTATTTGCTGGTTTGGAGTCACAATGGTGTGTGTGTGAGAGAGAGAGATAATTGAATATTTATATATATATATATATTATATTATCATTTTAAATTGATAAATGGTCTCACCATGGGCACAATTGTGTATTTGTATATAAACAGTATATTTCATTAAACACTGTAGACATCTCGAACAGGATTTCTATGGATTTAGATATGTTGGCATTATACATACAGTATATGTATCATATAAGTACCACCAGATTTTTTATATTGATATTTTAATTAGGAAAAAACATGTGATTGAAAAGGGTGTGTTTTATATTTACTATACATTTTTAAATTATTATTATTTTTTTTCTTGTGGGGGGGTTGCAATGTGGCACCCCTCCAGCAAATGGCACCCTAGGTGGCCGCCTGGTTTGCCTGGCGGCAGGGCCGGCCCTGAATATAGGAAACACTTTCATGATGTGTTTACTTGAAAGCCAATGGTTGCCATGGTTGCAAAATGAAAGAGAATGAAGAGATGAAAGTCAACCAGAACTGCAGTAGCTACTCTCAGCACTAGTGGTTAGGTTGGGAACTGTCTCTCTTCTGAGTATCAAAAAATAAAACCAGCATTTTTGTGAAGTTTGAAAGCTTAAATTGTGAAGACCTGAGTGAGGAATGGCTGCAGCAGGTAAGACAGACTATACAGACAAAATATGAGGATGAAATTGAATCTGCTCAGATGAAAGAAAACTGTACAGTAGTCATGAAAGGAATCAATATAATTATTTATTTTTAAAATGTAGATTAAAGTGGATTTGCAGGCCTGATTTCTTAAACTCAAACTTTAAAATAACAGGACAGGATGAGATTTCTATGTTTATGTGAGTCTTAATGATCATGTTACAAAAGAGACAAAACCATGTTGTGGTATGTCATATTCATCAAGAAAAGCTTGATGAGATAAACAAAACAACAATCTGTCAACAATTTATTTCATTTTCAGACAGACGGAAAAAAAACTTTTGGAACATTCTTGTATTCCTGGATTTTCGTGGAGCGTTAAAAAGCATTAAAAGTCATTTAGTGAAGTGTCCCAAAATCTAGGCCTTAATTGTTATTTAAAAAGCATTAAGTTGGATTCAAACTGGCATTAAATCTAAATTTATTAGGAAATTATGACATTTATCAACAAGTCTTACTGTATAAGTTAATTAAATATACCATAATCATGATCAAAAACATATTTAGCTACATTTTTGGATGTAATTTAACACATTTTTTTGCTGAAAACTTTTTGTTTTCACCAATTGTATTTCCTCTGTTTGATGAAATCAAATCTTAAATTTGTGCCAATTTTTTTTCTGCATTTGTGGCATCAAAATGTAGTATTTGGGCATAAAATGGTATTAAAAATCACAATTTGACTTGCTTCAGCCTGTATCAACTCTGTATTTCTGTGATTTATTTGTTGCAACATGAAATAAAAAGTAAAGAAATACAGTATGTTAATTAATTACGCACTGTTGTGACAGAACTGTGACTGAGTTCAGTAAGATTATTGTAACAACAAATTTAAACAGATTTTTTACTTGTTCATGAGGCTAAAGAGGACCAGAATGCAGGAAAATAATGCATTTGTTGAAAATTTTCTGGGGGAGGACCACCAGACCCCCGCAATAACCCCCCCCCCCAACCCCCGGATGGATTCATTTGCGACCTACCCAATTTTCAAACAGATGTTACGCCCTTGTTGACGCTTTTACTTGAAAGTCAGTGGTTGCCGTGGTTGCAAGATGAAAGAGAACCAGAACTTTCAGTAGCTACTCTCAGTGCTAGTGGTTCAGTTGGAACCTGTCTCTCTTTGTATGTGAATATCAAGTAGTAAAACTCGCATTTTTGAAAAGTTTGAAAGCTTAAACTGTGAAAACCTAAATGAGGAATGGCTGCAACAGGTAAGACAGACTTTACAGACAAAATATGAGGATGAAATTGTATCTGCTAAGATGAAAGAAAACTGAACCATTGTCATGAAGGGAATCACTAGATTTAAATATATTTAAAAACATGCAGAATATTATTAGAAAATATTTACTTGGGTTTCAAATCATGAAAAATATTTTTCATTGAAAAAAAAAAAAACAGTTCAATATTTGATATAGCTAATACTGTTAGGAACAGTTTGAGAGAGCTTCCAGAGTCAAAGGTAGGTACTTATAATACATAAAATAAGAGTGTTTGACTTCAATATTTACAGAATGGATGTCATATAGCATGAGGAGCTCTTGAAAACTGAGACCATGTATTACTACCTACTACTACTATACCTTTTAACTGTGAAAAGTAACATGGCGCATACTCTGAGTGTATCAAAAAAAAATGAGGACGTCCTACACATGCAGTCAATGCTGAGACAGGACTTCTTATATGAAGTAATTTTCCAGGACAGGAGGAGATTTCCTTGTTTGTGTGAGTCTTAATGTTTGAATTCTGAATACTAACCATGTGCTCTGTCTGTCCACTTTAACAGCACATCCTCTAATGGTAGGGCAGGTCCTCCAGAGCAACTCCACTCATTACACCATTCTCCAATTTATTGGAGAAGGCAGCTTCGGAGAAGTGGCAATGTGCTGGGCTGATAACAGCAGCAGCGCAGTGGCGGTAAAAATCCTGAAGAATGAGTATTTGCAAGACATAGAGGATGAGGTAGGTGCTTGGATCTCTCCTAGTTTTTGGGCCTCCACCAGGACTTTAACTATGAACTGTTGAGGTACAGCGATATAAAGGTGATCTAATAGTGCTTCTTTCGTTTCAGGTGTCCATGCTGAAGACCATCGGCTCATTGAATGCAGACAACATCAATGTGGTTAAATTCTACGAACAATTTCAATACTTGGGCTATAACTGCCTTGTCTTTGAGTTGTTGGACGTGGATTTATCCCATCTAGTCTGTTCAATTAAAGTACACAATATCCGCCCCATTGCAGAGCAGGTAAGAATCGTTTTAATCCCATGGTAATGCTTGCTGATTGATTTAAGAAAGCTTGAAGTGCAAACCTGATCTTAAACATCTGAATAAGAGAAACTTTATTCTAATCATGTCTTTTCTAATTGTGTCTCTATAGCTGTTGGTGGCATTGCAGGGACTTAAGTCTGTAAGGGTCATGCATGGCGACATCAAGCCCTACAATGTTATGTTGGCCGACATAGACGAGGATCCAGTCAGAGTGAAGCTGGTTGACTTTGGACTGGCTTATTCATTCTCCGCCATCTGTCCCGGAATGATTCTTCAGTCTATCGGCTACAGGTATGAGGGTGTCACCCTGAATTACTTCTGTGTTTTTGTAACAAACCTCTGTCATTATAGTGTTGGTAGTTAATGCTAAGCAACATTTTTCTAAGTGTATTTCATTCATTTTGCGTCGCAGAGCCCCAGAGGTTTGTCTTGGCCTTCCATTCTCAGGAGCCATTGACATGTGGGGAGTGGGCTGTACGCTGGCCTTTCTCTACCTCAATGATCATCTCTTTCCTTTCCACTGTGAATACCTCATGGTAGGTCTTTTCTTTTTTTATACATCATCCCTTCTTCCATTTAATAACACATGTTCTCTTTTCCACATGTATAGTAAGTCTTGAGTAACTGCCCCTAATATGTGTATTTGTGTGTTCTTTCTGCAGATGAAGTGCATGGTGCAGATGCTGGGCATGCCGTCGAAATACCACCTCCGCTTTGGCATGTACAGCCAGAGATTCTTTTGTAAAGAGGATGAATTTGGCACACAATGGAGGCTGCTGGTAAAACATAGTTTTCATTGTTGTTGAACCTTGATTGTTGCCCTAAACTTCTCATAAACCCTTTTCATTGTTGTTGTGTTTCCACAGACCCCAGAAGAATACTCATCTAGAAACAAAAAGAAAGCAGAGGAGTGGCCCAAATCTCGTGCTCATTTCTCATCATTGGATGACCTGCTCTATGTAAGTGTTCTCTACGGTATTTGAGTTCAAATACTTCGTAGAGATTTCTTCTTTAAAATGCAACCCACCTTAAAATTGCGTTAATAAGCTGAATTTATTCACGTGTTTTTTTTTTTTGTTGTTTTGTTTTTTTTTGTCATTAGCAAGATAGGTGTGAACTTGTGTATTGACCTAACTCTTGTTTTTTTTTTTTTTTGAATCTAGATCTCTGAAGTAGAGGATGCTGAAGAAATGGAAGACAGGAAGGTGTTCATCGACTTCCTAAAAGAGTTGTTACATCTGGATGGGGATCTGAGAATCTCTCCTGTTGAGGCTCTTCAGCATCCCTTTATCACAGGGTCATACCTGAGCCAGCCCAGGAGCCAGACAGCAGAGAATAGTGAGTGACTGCACTGTGGAGACAATCACGCACATGGTGATCAACTAGTTGTTCTATTGAATTTCTAAATAATCTTTTTTTTAATTTTTCCTCATACTAAAGAAATGGATGACATTACTCTTGCATCTGGCCAAGATGGGCAAATTTAGAAACTGTCTCCTGCAAATGACAAATGTGGATATTGTGAGACACATGTATCAGAAGATTGGATTGAGGATGTCCCACGTTCTCCTGTGAAATTGTTTCCCTCTTCCAATGGACCTAATGCAGAAGACGTCTCCTTCCCCGCCTCCAACTCTATGAGGTTCTCGGGCAGATTCCTGAAATGAGTTCAGAAGTTCTTCTCTCGACTTTGGACAGGGCGTGCTGAACTTTTAAGAGAGAGAGTGAGAGAAAAAGTGAGAAAGAGAGAGAAAGCCAAAGAGAGAAAGCAAGAAAGTGAGAAAGAGAGAAAAAGCCAGAGAGAGAGAGGGAGAGGGAGTGTGTCAGTAAGGAAGTTCTTCTCTCGACTTAAAAAAAATGTTTCAGGTTGCTTGTCTTCCTCTGTGAAGGAGTAATTAGTTTTTATTCTTTGTTTGTTTAGTTCTTTGTATAATTGCATGGTACATGTATATTTGTAAATAAATGTATTGAATGAATAATCTAGATCTCAAACCTTCTTTATTTCCACACTACTTTTCGTCATTTTGACCCTTTTCAAAATATATTTAGCCACTGATACAATAATAGATCATATATTTCATATATTTAGAATTGGTAAAACATTTGTGATGGTAGAAAATCTGATATATGGGGCTGTTTTCATGTGAATGGTGGCAGAGGGAAAGAAGCTGTTTTTGTGTCTGGAGGTTCTGGTCCTGATTGACCGAAACTTTCTTCCTGAGAGATTGAAACAGTTTATGACCGGGGTGGGAGGGGTCGGCAACAATCTTTCCTGCACGCCTCAGAATCCTGGAGGCGTACGGGTCCTGAAGGGAGGGCAGATTGCAGACGATTATCTTCTCTGCAGAGTGGATGATACTCTGCAGTCTTGCCTTGTCTTTGGCCGTATCTGCAGTGTACCAGATGGTGATGGAGGAGCAGAAGATGGACTGGATAATGGAGCAGTGGAAGTTCACCATCATCTTTGTTGGCAGACTGAACTTCTTCAGCTGCCGCAGGAAGTACATCCTCTGCTGAGCTTTGTTGACAAGGGAGCTGATGTTCAGTTCCCACTTGAGGTCCTTTGTGATGATGGTCCCCAGGAAGCAGAAGTACTCCACAGAGCTCACTGTAGAGTCTCCCAGGGTGAGGGGGGTGAGGGGGGCTGGGTTCTTCCTGAAGTCTGCTATCATCTCCACTGTCTTTAAAGCGTTGAGCTCCAGGTCTTTTTTTTGGGGGGGTGCACTTTGGCACCCTTACAGCAGAGGGCACCCTCGGTAGCCGCCTGGTTTTCCTGGCTGCAGGCCCGGCCCACTTTTACAAAAGATGCACAATGCAGTGGCTCGCATATCTCTGTCTTTAGTTTACAGCCTTTTTACTCACTTGCCTGAGACATTTTCAGAGTACGTTTTTATTATATAGTGCAAACATAATCACTGCATATATAGGGGATTTTTTAAAAATGCAGTCAAAGTATCAGACCTATACAAGCAGGATAAGCAGGTAAAAGAGATTTGGCATTACATTGCTACCTTAGCTTATTATTAGATAATTAAGTGTTATTTTAACTTTGTTATGAACTTCATTATTTTCTTTAAAATAAAAATATTTGACGATCAAGATAATCAGTTACCTTTTGAAATAAGGATCATTTTAAATTGATAGGCAAGCCAACCAACCAACCAACCAACCAACCAACCAACCAAAATAACACCATCATTTCCCAATATATTTGAAAACTAACACAACCTACAGCTTTTCTGCCACCAAAATGAATAATTTGAGGATACCACCCAATACCAGTGGTATAGGATTTAAAACAAACTTTAAATGAGTTATCTCCTTTTGCTTCTCAGTCAATCAATTTGCAACAAATCATGATTGAATGTGGCAGGATTTATTGTAAATCAGTAGTTGGCACTTTTGCTTCACAGCAGGAAGGCCCTGGGTTTGACTCCTGGACTGAAGCTGTGATCTTTCTGCATGTAGTGTGCACGTTTTCCCTGTGTTCAGGATTCAAGATTTGTATTTGTCACATGCTCATACAGATGTGCAGTGAAATGTAAAAGACTGTCCCGCAAGGCCATGCAACAACAAACACTCAATTTAGTAATACACATATTTGCAGAAAAAATATAACACAAAGCAAAAAATAAAAAGCGTTATTTGAATGCACAAAACATAAAACACAGAATAGAATACTGTAAACAGTGCAAAGTGTCAACATGTAAAATATGCAAAGTGCAAAGTGACCAGGGTCCAGTTAAATAGCAATGTAAAATAGTTTAAAAATGATAATTGAATGTATAGAATATAAAAATATATAAAAATGTTATATTGTCCAGAGGTGTCAAAGTGCAATGTGCAGATCTATGTTTTTTAACTGAGGACAGCATGAGGAAAGAAGCTCTTCCTGAGTCTTTCTGTGTTCACTGTGGTGTGTCGGAGGCGCCTGCCAGAGGCTAGAATTGTTTGCGTCAAACTCATTTTAGTTCAAGGATCAAATATGGTAACCTTGCCTGCAAGATGGATTCTCCTGGTGTTTACAAACACCAGGGCTGCGTCTGAACAGTCCCTCCTATCTGCTTTATTATCCACTGTTCCTTCATCCCCGGAATTGTTTAACTCATTTAGTGGGGTTAGAAATTTTGAAAATGGCTGGCACTGAATGAGTTAAATGGGGACCATGATAAAGAGCGTTCGAGTTCTCTTTAAGCCCAGGAATAGAGGCTCAATGTTTCCTTTTTTACCTCCTTTAGCCTAGGAAACACTGATGCATCCTTTACCAAAGGAGACGAAATAATTCTGACTCACAATTCCTTGTGGCGACAACATTTAAAGAGAAATGCACACCTGAGCACTGATAAATAACGGAGATCATTCAAGTTCAATGCAATAATATGTCTTGAACAACTTAAAATAATCTAAAACCCAATATTATTATATGTAAGACATATTATCAGATAATAACTGACATAAAAAAGACACTGTGGTTCAAGAATAAGAAATCAGAGACATTTGTAGCCACATTATGTTTTATTCAACATAATTCATATTTGTGAGCAGAAGGTGAGTGTGAGCAACCATTCTCAATGTGACGTTCTTTTAGTTTCACTTTTATTCCTCGTAGCCTGGTCGCCTCTTTTCCTTTGATTTACATTCAAACCTTGTGATTTTTTTTAGATTATATCAGCGTAAAGTGTTATAAATGTGGTTTTAGTCCATTTTCAGAAATTTTTAGTTTTTTCACCACAGCGGACGTCACTAATTTTCGCAGCCGTCAGCGTATTACGTCACATAGTGGAAGTGCTCTGATAGTCAAAGCAAACGTGATGGCCATTTCCTAACCCTGTGATGTCATCCACAGGTAGTGATGAGTTCAAGACCACACTATCCAAGACCAAGACTTGCCCGAAACCAAGACTTGCCCGAGACCAGAATGCGCCGAGACCAAGACGAGACCAAGACAAGACCAAGACTTTCGGGAGCCGAGACCAAGACCAAGACCATAAACATTTTTTTTTAAATCGAAAAAAATATATGAATAAATGAAATTTTGACAAGGTTCGACAGTTAAATAACATGCTCTCTTTAATTTTAGTTTCTTTTAAATACATTTGATGGAGAGAAAAAAGGTGCCTGCAGAAAATTAACTAAAATATTAAAACTACTACTGCTACTGATAAATTCACAATTATTCTACATATTTGAAAACAAGATTTTTATGTTAGCTGAATGTACAATAAAAAGTAATGTAATGTAATGTAAAAGTATTTCTGCCAAGAAAAAACATGGCTGGTCACCTACACACCGCATAGTGTTTCCTCTTTGTTAGGGTTGGGCATCATTTGGCTTTTAATGATTCTGATTCCAACAGTTCTTGTTGAGAAAGATTATTATTATTCTGGATATAGTGGAAACAGAAACTATAAAAAAAATGCTTGTATTGTGAACCTATTTATATTGTAGGGAACATATACAAATATGTAATCTTAGTCTAAAGCTACAAAAACACAACTTTAAAAAGAAAATAGACTAATATAAGAACTCTTTACAGTTATTTGAGTCCAGGCGATGACACGCGGGTGACGACATAATCCAAGATAGCGGCAGCCCGACTACAGCCCACACTATGTAATAAAAGCCTTAAAAGACATGGATATAATGAAAAGAGTGGATGGACAGAGGCATAAACATGCGGACTTTCACACGGACACACATTGACTTATGGAGTTATTGCAGCTTCTTTAATTCCTGTGGTGACAAGTAACACAGGTAAAATTGTAAATTAAAGAAAAGCAAAAAGCTTTATAGAGATAAAAATTTGACTCCTATAACATGTCATTCAAAAAGTCCACCAGTGTCTTCAGTAAAGTCTTTAAAATTAGCTCTTCCTAATGTTAGATCTCTTGTTAACAAGTCACTACTAATTAATGATATTATTTTGACACATCACTTGGACTTTTTATTTCTTAATGAAACATGGTTGAATGATGGTATCAGTAATACTGTTCTCAATGAAAGTGCACCACAAGACTTTATTTATTTCAATAAGTGTCATACTTGCAGGAACGGTGGTGAAGTTGCTGCCATTTTTAAATCAATATTTCAGTTCAAATCCTTTGAATATATGTCATTCATACTGAAGGGTGATTCAAGAGTTCCGTTTTTAGTCGTTTATAGACCCCCAAAATATTCTGGAGAATTCATGGATGAGTTTGCTGAACTGCTGTCAGTTGTATGCACTGAATACAACTTTTTAATAATAACAGGTGACTTAAATATTCATGTAGACAATAACATGGACAATACTGCCAAAGAACTGTATGCTTTAAAGGATACTTTTGGTCTTACACAACATGTGACTGGTCCGACACACACTCAAGGTCACACTTTGGATCTGGTTATCTCTAAAGGTGTTGATATCTCTGCTGTTGATGTAAGAGACTTAGCTTTATCTGATCATTTCTGTGTCTTTTTTGACCTAGAGACTGTAACATCTGTTCCCCCTACTTATGTGTGTTTAAAGAAAAGGTACATAAATGACAACACAAGTGCACAGTTTATGAAAGCCATAGCAATGACATCAACATTGAGTGCTGAGACAGTTGATGATCTTCTGGATGAGTTTAATACAAAAGTCTGTAATGTCATAGATGTGGTGGCTCCAATCAAAACTAAGAGAAAACCAAACACACAGAAAACACCTTGGAGGAGGACTGAGATAATGCAGAATTTGAAATCTGACTGTAGAAGAGCTGAGCGTAAATGGAGATCAACAAAACTCCAAATTCATCTAGAACTGTACAAAATAAGTCTGCGAAAATTCAATGATGGCTTGTTCAAAGAAAGGCAGCAATACTTTTCTGACGTTGTTTTCTGTAATTGAAAAGCTCACAACCCCCCCAGATCAGATAGACCCTGAATTACTGTCAGCTGGAAAATGCAAAGAATTTGCTGTATATTTCAATGAAAAAATACAATCAATAATGTCAAACATCAGAAAAAAAAAGCAAAATCACAAAAAGCTTGATCAGCTTCAACCACTGAGGGATAAGTCAACTCCAATGTTAGAGTTTATTACAGTGAACCCAAAACAATAGAGGAGCCTGTTCAGCAGCTGAATCCATCAACATGTTGCCCTGACACAATACCCTCAATCTTTATTAAAACTGTTGTAAAGTCAATTGTCACTGATTATGTCAGATAATTAACTGATCATTCCAATCAGGCACCGTACCAAAATCCCTGAAAGTAGCTGCAGTGAAACCTTTGTTAAAAAAGAGAATACTGGATGCCTTTATACTGGCTAACTATAGACCAATCAGCAACCATCCATTCATGGCCAAGATCATTGAGAAGGTGGTCTTCAACCAACTGAGTCAATTCTTAACATTCAACAAAATATTTGATAAATTTCAGTCAGGTTTTCGTTCTCATCACAGCACCAAAAGTGGCAAAAACTTTGTAAAAAATGAGTGAAAAGTCACTAAAATGGGTCAAAATAGTCAAGAGTTGCAAAAAGAGGGAGCAGTTAATATGTAATGGCAAAATGTAGCTTAAATGAGCAAAATGTGGTAAACAATAGTCAAAAAAGGGGGTTAAAAGTGGAACAAAAACAGGCAAAATATAGGGAAGAAAGAAAACTGTATATTTGTTGGAAAGAGAAGGTACTTATGGGGAAAAAGGTAACTTATTCGAAAAAAAAGGTTAAAGAAAGGACAAAAATTGGATGAATGTGTAAAACAAGAACTAAAATCCAAGCAGTCAGAAAAACTGTCTGGACTTGATGATAGCTCAGTGAATTATCAATAAAAATGTTTAATAATGTAATAATAATAATAATAATTTTAGACTAAAGTGTACAAATGCTCAACTTAGTAAATGATATCAAGACTCATTGTATTCAGTCAAACTCAATACATGCATAATAATATGAGTCGTTAGAGTTTTGTTTATAATCTTGTATTTGCTGGTTTGGAGTCACCATGGTGTGTGTGTGAGAGAGAGAGAATTGAATATATCTATATATTATATTATCATTTTAAATTGATAAATGGTCTCACCATGGGCACAATTGTGTATTTGTATATAAACAGTATATTTCATTAAACACTGTAGACATCTCTAACGGTATTTCTATGGATTTAGATATGTTGGCGTTATACATACAGTATATGTACCACATAAGTACCACCAGATTTTTTATATTGATATTTTAATTAGGAAAAAACATGTGATTGTAAAGGGTGTGTTTCATTTTTACTATACATTTTAAATTTTTTTTTTTTTTTTTTCTTGTGGGGGGGGTTGCAATGTGGCACCCCTCCAGCAAATGGCACCCTCGGCGGCCGCCTGGTTTGCCTGGCGGCAGGGCTGGCCCTGAATATAGGAAACACTTTCATAATGTGTTTACTTGAAAGCCAATGGTTGCCATGGTTGCAAAATGAAAGAGAATGAAGAGATGAAAGACAACCAGAACTGCAGTAGCCACTCTCAGCACTAGTGGTTAGGTTGGGAACTGTCTCTCTTCTGAGTATCAAATAGTAAAACCAGCATTTTTGTGAAGTTTGAAAGCTTAAATTGTGAAGACCTGAGTGAGGAATGGCTGCAGCAGGTAAGACAGACTATACAGACAAAATATGAGGATGAAATTTAATCTGCTCAGATGAAAGAAAACTGTACAGTAGTCATGAAAGGAATCACTAGATTTAAATATATTTAAAAACATGCAGAATATTATTAGAAAATATTTACTCGGGTTTCAAATCATGAAAAATATTTTCATTGAAAAAAAAAAAACAGTTCAATATTTGATATAGTTAATACTGTTAGGAACAGTTTGTGAGAGCTTCCAGAGTCAAAAGTAGGTACTTATAATACATAAAATAAGAGTGTTTGACTTCAATGTTTACAGAATAGATGTCATATAGCATGAGGAGCTCTTGAAAACTGAGACCACGTATTACTACCTACTACTACTATACCTTTTAACTGTGAAAAGTAACATGGCTCATACTCTGAGTGTATCAAAAAAAAAAATGAGGACGTCCTACACATGCAGTCAATGCTGAGACAGGACTTCTTATATGAAGTAATTTTCCAGGACAGGAGGAGATTTCCTTGTTTGTGTGAGTCTTAATGTTTGAATTCTGAATACTAACCATGTGCTCTGTCTGTCCACTTTAACAGCACATCCTCTAATGGTAGGGCAGGTCCTCCAGAGCAACTCCACTCATTACACCATCCTCCAATTTATTGGAGAAGGCAGCTTCGGAGAAGTGGCAAAGTGCTGGGCTGATAACAGCAGCAGCGCAGTGGCGGTAAAAATCCTGAAGAATGAGTATTTGCAAGACATAGAGGATGAGGTAGGTGTTTGGATCTCTCCTAGTTTTTGGGCCTCCAACAGGACTTTAACTATGAACTGTTGAGGTACAGCGATATAAAGGTGATCTAATAGTGCTTCTTTCCTTTCAGGTGTCCATGCTGAAGACCATCGGCTCATTGAATGCAGACAACATCAATGTGGTTAAATTCTACGAACAATTTCAATACTTGGGCTATAACTGCCTTGTCTTTGAGTTGTTGGACGTGGATTTATCCCATCTAGTCTGTTCAATTAAAGTACACAATATCCGCCCCATTGCAGAGCAGGTAAGAATCGTTTTAATCCCATGGTAATGCTTGCTGATTGATTTAAGAAAGCTTGAAGTGCAAACCTGATCTTAAACATCTGAATAAGAGAAACTCTATTCTAATCATGTCTTTTCTAATTGTGTCTCTATAGCTGTTGGTGGCATTGCAGGGACTTAAGTCTGTAAGGGTCATGCATGGCGACATCAAGCCCGACAATGTTATGTTGGCCGACATAGACGAGGATCCAGTCAGAGTGAAGCTGGTTGACTTTGGACTGGCTTATTCATTCTCCGCCATCTGTCCCGGAATGATTCTTCAGTCCATCGGCTACAGGTATGAGGGTGTCACCCTGAATTACTTCTGTGTTTTGTAACAAACCTCTGTCATTATAGTGTTGGTAGTTAATGCTAAGCAACATTTTTCTAAGTGTATTTCATTCATTTTGCGTCGCAGAGCCCCAGAGGTTTGTCTTGGCCTTCCATTCTCAGGAGCCATTGACATGTGGGGAGTGGGCTGTACGCTGGCCTTTCTCTACCTCAATGATCATCTCTTTCCTTTCCACTGTGAATACCTCATGGTAGGTCTTTTCTTTTTTTATACATCATCCCTTCATCCATTTAATAACACATGTTCTCTTTTCCACATGTATAGTAAGTCTTGAGTAACTGCCCCTAATATGTGTATTTGTGTGTTCTTTCTGCAGATGAAGTGCATGGTGCAGATGCTGGGCATGCCGTCGAAATACCACCTCCGCTTTGGCATGTACAGCCAGAGATTCTTTTGTAAAGAGGATGAATTTGGCACACAATGGAGGCTGCTGGTAAAACATAGTTTTCATTGTTGTTGAACCTTGATTGTTGCCCTACACTTCTCATAAACCCTTTTCATTGTTGTTGTGTTTCCACAGACCCCAGAAGAATACTCATCTAGAAACAAAAAGAAAGCAGAGGAGTGGCCCAAATCTCGTGCTCATTTCTCATCATTGGATGACCTGCTCTATGTAAGTGTTCTCTACGGTATTTGAGTTCAAATACTTCGTAGAGATTTCTTCTTTAAAATGCAACCCACCTTAAAAATGCGTTAATAAGCTGAATTTATTCACGTGTTTTTTTTTTTTGTTGTTTTGTTTTTTTTTTGTCATTAGCAAGATAGGTGTGAACTTGTGTATTGACCTAACTCTTGTTTTTTTTTTTTTTTTTGAATCTAGATCTCTGAAGTAGAGGATGCTGAAGAAATGGAAGACAGGAAGGTGTTCATCGACTTCCTAAAAGAGTTGTTACATCTGGATGGGGATCTGAGAATCTCTCCTGTTGAGGCTCTTCAGCATCCCTTTATCACAGGGTCATACCTGAGCCAGCCCAGGAGCCAGACAGCAGAGAATAGTGAGTGACTGCACTGTGGAGACAATCACGCACATGGTGATCAACTAGTTGTTCTATTGAATTTCTAAATAATCTTTTTTTAATTTTTCCTCTTACTAAAGAAATGGATGACATTACTCTTGCATCTGGCCAAGATGGGCAAATTTAGAAACTGTCTCCTGCAAATGACAAATGTGGATATTGTGAGACACATGTATCAGAAGATTGGATTGAGGATGTCCCACGTTCTCCTGTGAAATTGTTTCCCTCTTCCAATGGACCTAATGCAGAAGACGTCTCCTTCCCCGCCTCCAACTCTATGAGGTTCTCGGGCAGATTCCTGAAATGAGTTCAGAAGTTCTTCTCTCGACTTTGGACAGGGCGTGCTGAACTTTTAAGAGAGAGAGTGAGAGAAAAAGTGAGAAAGAGAGAGAAAGCCAAAGAGAGAAAGCAAGAAAGTGAGAAAGCAAGAAAAAGCCAGAGAGAGAGAGGGAGAGGGAGTGTGTCAGTAAGGAAGTTCTTCTCTCGACTTAAAAAAAATGTTTCAGGTTGCTTGTCTTCCTCTGTGAAGGAGTAATTAGTTTTTATTCGTTGTTTGTTTAGTTCTTTGTATAATTGCATGGTACATGTATATTTGTAAATAAATGTATTGAATGAATAATCTAGATCTCAAACCTTCTTTATTTCCACACTACTTTTCGTCATTTTGACCCTTTTCAAAATATATTTAGCCACTGATACAATAATAGATCATATATTTCATATATTTAGAATTGGTAAAACATTTGTGATGGTAGAAAATCTGATATATGGGGCTGTTTTCATGTGAATGGTGGCAGAGGGAAAGAAGCTGTTTTTGTGTCTGGAGGTTCTGGTCCTGATTGACCGAAACTTTCTTCCTGAGAGATTGAAACAGTTTATGACCGGGGTGGGAGGGGTCGGCAACAATCTTATCTTCTCTGCAGAGTGGATGATACTCTGCAGTCTTGCCTTGTCTTTGGCCGTATCTGCAGCGTACCAGATGGTGATGGAGGAGCAGAAGATGGACTGGATAATGGAGCTGTGGAAGTTCACCATCATCTTTGTTGGCAGACTGAACTTCTTCAGCTGCCGCAGGAAGTACATCCTCTGCTGAGCTTTTTTGACAAGGGAGCTGATGTTCAGTTCCCACTTGAGGTCCTTTGTGATGATGGTCCCCAGGAAGCAGAAGTACTCCACAGAGCTCACTGTAGAGTCTCCCAGGGTGAGGGGGGTGAGGGGGGCTGGGTTCTTCCTGAAGTCTGCTATCATCTCCACTGTCTTTAAAGCGTTGAGCTCCAGGTCTTTTTTTTGGGGGGGGTGCACTTTGGCACCCTTACAGCAGAGGGCACCCTCGGTAGCCGCCTGGTTTTCCTGGCTGCAGGCCCGGCCCACTTTTACAAAAGATGCACAATGCAGTGGCTCGCATATCTCTGTCTTTAGTTTACAGCCTTTTTACTCACTTGCCTGAGACATTTTCAGAGTACGTTTTTATTATATAGTGCAAACATAATCACTGCATATATAGGGGATTTTTTAAAAATGCAGTCAAAGTATCAGACGAATACAAGCAGGATAAGCAGGTAAAAGAGATTTGGCATTACATTGCTACCTTAGCTTATTATTAGATAATTAAGTGTTATTTTAACTTTGTTATGAACTTCATTATTTTCTTTAAAATAAAAATATTTGACGATCAAGATAATCAGTTACCTTTTGAAATAAGGATCATTTTAAATTGATAGGCAAGCCAACCAACCAACCAACCAAAATCACACCATCATTTACCAATATATTTGAAAACTAACACAACCTACAGCTTTTCTGCCACCAAAATGAATAATTTGAGGATACCACCCAATACCAGTGGTATAGGATTTAAAACACACTTTAAATGAGTTATCTCCTTTTGCTTCTCAGTCAATCACTTTGCAACAAATCATGATTGAATGTGGCAGGATTTATTGTAAATCAGTAGTTGGCACTTTTGCTTCACAGCAGGAAGGCCCTGGGTTTGACTCCTGGACTGAAGCTGTGATCTTTCTGCATGTAGTGTGCACGTTTTCCCTGTGTTCAGGATTCAAGATTTGTATTTGTCACATGCTCATACAGATGTGCAGTGAAATGTAAAAGACTGTCCCGCAAGGCCATGCAACAACAAACACTCAATTTAGTAATACACATATTTGCAGAAAAAATATAACACAAAGCAAAAAATAAAAAGCGTTATTTGAATGCACAAAACATAAAACACAGAATAGAATACTGTAAACAGTGCAAAGTGTCAACATGTAAAATATGCAAAGTGCAAAGTGACCAGGGTCCAGTTAAATAGCAATGTAAAATAGTTTAAAAATGATAATTGAATGTATAGAATATAAAAAAATATAAAAATGTTATATTGTCCAGAGGTGTCAAAGTGCAATGTGCAGATCTATGTTTTTTAACTGAGGACAGCATGAGGAAAGAAGCTCTTCCTGAGTCTTTCTGTGTTCACTGTGGTGTGTCGGAGGCGCCTGCCAGAGGCTAGAATTGTTTGCGTCAAACTCATTTTAGTTCAAGGATCAAATATGGTAACCTTGCCTGCAAGATGGATTCTCCTGGTGTTTACAAATACCAGGGCTGCGTCTGAACAGTCCCTCCTATCTGCTTTATTATCCACTGTTCCTTCATCCCCGGAATTGTTTAACTCATTTAGTGGGGTTAGAAATTTTGAAAATGGCTGGCACTGAATGAGTTAAATGGGGACCATGATAAAGAGCGTTCGAGTTCTCTTTAAGCCCAGGAATAGAGGCTCAATGTTTCCTTTTTTACCTCCTTTAGCCTAGGAAACACTGATGCATCCTTTACCAAAGGAGACGAAATAATTCTGACTCACAATTCCTTGTGGCGACAACATTTAAAGAGAAATGCACACCTGAGCACTGATAAATAACGGAGATCATTCAAGTTCAATGCAATAATATGTCTTGAACAACTTAAAATAATCTAGAACCCAAATATTATTATATGTAAGACATATTATCAGATAATAACTGACATAAAAAAGACACTGTGGTTCAAGAATAAGAAATCAGAGACATTTGTAGCCACATTATGTTTTATTCAACATAATTCATATTTGTGAGCAGAAGGTGAGTGTGAGCAACCATTCTCAATGTGACGTTCTTTTAGTTTCACTTTTATTCCTCGTAGCCTGGTCGCCTCTTTTCCTTTGATTTACATTCAAACCTTGTGATTTTTTTTTAGATTATATCAGCGTAAAGTGTTATAAATGTGGTTTTAGTCCATTTTCAGAAATTTTTAGTTTTTTCACCACAGCGGACGTCACTAATTTTCGCAGCCGTCAGCGTATTACGTCACATAGTGGAAGTGCTCTGATAGTCAAAGCAAACGTGATGGCCATTTCCTAACCCTGTGATGTCATCCACAGGTAGTGATGAGTTCAAGACCACACTATCCAAGACCAAGACTTGCCCGAAACCAAGACTTGCCCGAGACCAGAATGCGCCGAGACCAAGACAAGACCAAGACTTTCGGGAGCCGAGACCAAGACCAAGACCATAAACATTTTTTTTTAAATCGAAAAAAATATATAAATAAATGAAATTTTGACAAGGTTCGACAGTTAAATAACATGCTCTCTTTAATTTTAGTTTCTTTTAAATACATTTGATGGAGAGAAAAAAGGTGCCTGCAGAAAATTAACTAAAATATTAAAACTACTACTGCTACTGATAAATTCACAATTATTCTACATATTTGAAAACAAGATTTTTATGTTAGCTGAATGTACAATAAAAAGTAATGTAATGTAATGTAAAAGTATTTCTGCCAAGAAAAAACATGGCTGGTCACCTACACACCGCATAGTGTTTCCTCTTTGTTAGGGTTGGGCATCATTTGGCTTTTAATGATTCTGATTCCAACAGTTCTTGTTGAGAAAGATTATTATTATTCTGGATATAGTGGAAACGGAAACTATAAAAAAAATACTTGTATTGTGAACCTATTTATATTGTAGGGAACATATACAAATATGTAATCTTAGGCTAAAGCCACAAAAACACAACTTTAAAAAGAAAATAGACTAATATAAGAACTCTTTACAGTTATTTGAGTCCAGGCGATGACCCGCTGGTGACGACTACAGCCCACACTATGTAATAAAAGCCTTAAAAGACATGGATATAATGAAAAGAGTGGATGGACAGAGGCATAAACATGCGGACTTTCACACGGACACACACTGACTTATGGAGTTATTGCAGCTTCTTTAATTCCTGTGGTGACAGGTAACACAGGTAAAATTGTAAATTAAAGAAAAGCAAAAAGCTTTATAGAGATAAAAATTTGACTCCTATAACATGTCATCCAAAAAGTCCACCAGTGTCTTCAGTAAAGTCTTTAAAATTAGCTCTTCTTAATGTTAGATCTCTTGTTAACAAGTCACTACTAATTAATGATATTATTTTGACACATCACTTGGACTTTTTATTTCTTAATGAAACATGGTTAAATGATGGTATCAGTAATACTGTTCTCAATGAAAGTGCACCACAAGACTTTATTTATTTCAATAAGTGTCATACTTGCAGGAACGGTGGTGAAGTTGCTGCCATTTTTAAATCAATATTTCAGTGCAAAAAATAACATTTGGTGATTTTATCTCCTTTGAATATATGTCATTCTTACTGAAGGGTGATTCAAGAGTTCTGTTTTTAGTCATTTATAGACCCCCAAAATATTCTGGAGAATTCATGGATGAGTTTGCTGAACTGCTGTCAGTTGTATGCACTGAATACAACTTTTTAATAATAACAGGTGACTTAAATATTCATGTAGACAATAACATGGACAATACTGCCAAAGAACTGTATGCTTTAAAGGATACTTTTGGTCTTACACAACATGTGACTGGTCCGACACACACTCAAGGTCACACTTTGGATCTGGTTGTCTCTAAAGGTGTTGATATCTCTGCTGTTGATGTAAGAGACTTAGCTTTATCTGATCATTTCTGTGTCTTTTTTGACCTAGAGACTGTAACATCTGTTCCCCCTACTTATGTGTGTTTAAAGAAAAGGTACATAAATGACAACACAAGTGCACAGTTTATGAAAGCCATAGCAATGACATCAACATTGAGTGCTGAGACAGTTGATGATCTTCTGGATGAGTTTAATACAAAAGTCTGTAATGTCATAGATGTGGTGGCTCCAATCAAAACTAAGAGAAAACCAAACACACAGAAAACACCTTGGAGGAGGACTGAGATAATGCAGAATTTGAAATCTGACTGTAGAAGAGCTGAGCGTAAATGGAGATCAACAAAACTCCAAATTCATCTAGAACTGTACAAAATAAGTCTGCGAAAATTCAATGATGGCTTGTTCAAAGAAAGGCAGCAATACTTTTCTGACGTTGTTTTCTGTAATTGAAAAGCTCACAACCCCCCCAGATCAGATAGACCCTGAATTACTGTCAGCTGGAAAATGCAAAGAATTTGCTGTATATTTCAATGAAAAAATACAATCAATAATGTCAAACATCAGAAAAAAAAAGCAAAATCACAAAAAGCTTGATCAGCTTCAACCACTGAGGGATAAGTCAACTCCAATGTTAGAGTTTATTACAGTGAACCCAAAAACAATAGAGGAGCCTGTTCAGCAGCTGAATCCATCAACATGTTGCCCTGACACAATACCCTCAATCTTTATTAAAACTGTTGTAAAGTCAATTGTCACTGATTAATGTCAGATAATTAACTGATCATTCCAATCAGGCACCGTACCAAAATCCCTGAAAGTAGCTGCAGTGAAACCTTTGTTAAAAAAGAGAATACTGGATGCCTTTATACTGGCTAACTATAGACCAATCAGCAACCATCCATTCATGGCCAAGATCATTGAGAAGGTGGTCTTCAACCAACTGAGTCAATTCTTAACATTCAACAAAATATTTGATAAATTTCAGTCAGGTTTTCGTTCTCATCACAGCACCAAAAGTGGCAAAAACTTTGTAAGAAATGAGTGAAAAGTCACTAAAATGGGTCAAAATAGTCAAGAGTTGCAAAAAGAGGGAACAGTTAATATGTAATGGCAAAATGTAGCTTAAATGAGCAAAATGTGGTAAACAATAGTCAAAAAGGGGGTTAAAAGTGGAACAAAAACAGGCAAAATATAGGGAAGAAAGAAAACTGTATATTTGTTGGAAAGAGAAGGTACTTATGGGGAAAAAGGTAACTTATTCGAAAAAAAAGGTTAAAGAAAGGACAAAAATTGGATGAATGTGTAAAACAAGAACTAAAATCCAAGCAGTCAGAAAAACTGTCTGGACTTGATGATAGCTCAGTGAATTATCAATAAAAATGTTTAATAATGTAATAATAATAATAATAATTTTAGACTAAAGTGTACAAATGCTCAACTTAGTAAATGATATCAAGACTCATTGTATTCAGTCAAACTCAATACATGCATAATAATATGAGTTGTTAGAGTTTTGTTTATAATCTTGTATTTGCTGGTTTGGAGTCACCATGGTGTGTGTGTGAGAGAGAGAGAACTGAATATATCTATTTATTATACTATCATTTTACATTGATAAATGGTGTCACCATGGGCACAATTGTGTATTTTTATATAAACAGTATATTTCATTAAACACTGTAGACATCTCTAACGGTATTTCTATGGATTTAGATATGTTGGCGTTATACATATAGTTAATGTACCACATAAGTACCACCAGATTTTTTATATTGATATTTTAATTAGGAAAAAACATGTGATTGTAAAGGGTGTGTTTCATTTTTACGATACATTTTTAAAAAAAAAATTATTTTTTTTTTCTTGTGGGGGGGTTGCAATGTGGCACCCCTCCAGCAAATGGCACCCTCGGCGGCCGCCTGGTTTGCCTGGCGACAGGGCTGGCCCTGAATATAGGAAACACTTTCATAATGTGTTTACTTGAAAGCCAATGGTTGCCATGGTTGCAAAATGAAAGAGAATGAAGAGATGAAAGACAACCAGAACTGCAGTAGCCACTCTCAGCACTAGTGGTTAGGTTGGGAACTGTCTCTCTTCTGAGTATCAAATAGTAAAACCAGCATTTTTGTGAAGTTTGAAAGCTTAAATTGTGAAGACCTGAGTGAGGAATGGCTGCAGCAGGTAAGACAGACTATACAGACAAAATATGAGGATGAAATTTAATCTGCTCAGATGAAAGAAAACTGTACAATAGTCATGAAAGGAATCACTAGATTTAAATATATTTAAAAACATGCAGAATATTATTAGAAAATATTTACTCGGGTTTCAAATCATGAAAAATATTTTTCATTGAAAAAAAAAAAACAGTTCAATATTTGATATAGTTAATACTGTTAGGAACAGTTTGTGAGAGCTTCCAGAGTCAAAAGTAGGTACTTATAATACATAAAATAAGAGTGTTTGACTTCAATGTTTACAGAATAATTGTCATATAGCATGAGGAGCTCTTGAAAACTGAGACCATGTATTACTACCTACTACTACTATACCTTTTAACTGTGAAAAGTAACATGGCTCATACTCTGAGTGTATCAAAAAAAAAAATGAGGACGTCCTACACATGCAGTCAATGCTGAGACAGGACTTCTTATATGAAGTAATTTTCCAGGACAGAAGGAGATTTCCTTGTTTGTGTGAGTCTTAATGTTTGAATTCTGAATACTAACCATGTGCTCTGTCTGTCCACTTTGACAGCACATCCTCTAATGGTAGGGCAGGTCCTCCAGAGCAACTCCACTCATTACACCATCCTCCAATTTATTGGAGAAGGCAGCTTCGGAGAAGTGGCAAAGTGCTGGGCTGATAACAGCAGCAGCACAGTGGCGGTAAAAATCCTGAAGAATGAGTATTTGCAAGACATAGAAGATGAGGTAGGTGTTTGGATCTCTCCTAGTTTTTTGGGCCTCCAACAGGACTTTAACTATGAACTGTTGAGGTACAGCGATATAAAGGTGATCTAATAGTGCTTCTTTCCTTTCAGGTGTCCATGCTGAAGACCATCGGCTCATTGAATGCAGACAACATCAATGTAGTTAAATTCTACGAACAATTTCAATACTTGGGCTATAACTGCCTTGTCTTTGAGTTGTTGGACGTGGATTTATCCCATCTAGTCTGTTCAATTAAAGTACACAATATCCGCCCCATTGCAGAGCAGGTATGAATCGTTTTAATCCCATGGTAATGCTTGCTGATTGATTTAAGAAATCTTGAAGTGCAAACCTGATCTTAAACATCTGAATAAGAGAAACTCTATTCTTATCATGTCTTTTCTAATTGTGTCCCTATAGCTGTTGGTGGCATTGCAGGGACTTAAGTCTGTAAGGGTCATGCATGGCGACATCAAGCCCGACAATGTTATGTTGGCCGACATAGACGAGGATCCAGTCAGAGTGAAGCTGGTTGACTTTGGAATGGCTTCTTCATTCTCTTCCATCTGTCCCGGAATGATTCTTCAGTCTAACGGCTACAGGTATGAAGGTGTCACCCTGAATTACTTCTGTGTTTTTGTAACAAACCTCTGTCATTATAGTGTTGGTAGTTAATGCTAAGCAACATTTTTCTTAAGTGTATTTCTTTCATTTTGCGTCGCAGAGCCCCAGAGGTTTGTCTTGGCCTTCCATTCTCAGGAGCCATTGACATGTGGGGAGTGGGCTGTACGCTGGCCTTTCTCTACCTCAATGATCATCTCTTTCCTTTCCACTGTGAATACCTCATGGTAGGTCTTTTCTTTTTTTATATACATCATCCCTTCATCCATTTAATAACACATGTTCTCTTTTCCACATGTATAGTAAGTCTTGAGTAACTGCCCCTAATATGTGTAATTGTGTGTTCTTTCTGCAGATGAAGTGCATGGTGGAGATGCTGGGCATGCCGTCGAAATACCACCTCCGCTTTGGCATGTACAGCCAGAGATTCTTTTGTAAAGAGGATGAATTTGGCACACAATGGAGGCTGATGGTAAAACATAGTTTTCATTGTTGTTGAGCCTTGATTGTTGCCCTAAACTTCTCATAAACCCTTTTCATTGTTGTTGTGTTTCCATAGACCCCAGAAGAATACTCATCTAGAAACAAAAAGAAAGCAGAGGAGTGGCCCAAATCTCGTGCTCATTTCTCATCATTGGATGACCTGCTCTATGTAAGTGTTTTCTACGGTATTTGAGTTCAAATACTTCGTAGAGATTTCTTCTTTAAAATGCAACCCACCTTAAAAATGCGTTAATAAGCTGAATTTATTCACAGTTTCTTTTTTTTGTTTTGTCATGAGCAAGATAGGTGTGAACTTGTGTATTGATCTAACTCTTGTTTTTGTTTTTTTTAAATCTAGATTTCTGAAGTAGAGGATGCTGAAGAAATGGAAGACAGGAAGGTGTTCATCGACTTCCTAAAAGAGTTGTTACATCTGGATGGGGATCTGAGAATCTCTCCTGTTGAGGCTCTTCAGCATCCCTTTATCACAGGGTCATACCTGAGCCAGCCCAGGAGCCAGACAGCAGAGAATAGTGAGTGACTGCACTGTGGAGACAATCACGCACATGGTGATCAACTAGTTGTTCTATTGAATTTCTAAATAATCTTTTTTTTATTTTTCCTCCTACTAAAGAAATGGATGACATTACTCTTTCATCTGGCCAAGATGGACACATTAAGAAACATGAAACAGAAAATGGGGATGATGAGTCCCCACTGTCTCCTGCAAATGACAAATGTGGACATTGTGAGACACATGTATCAGAAGATTGGATTGAGGATGTCCCACGTTCTCCTGTGAAGTTGTTTCCCTCTTCCAATGGACCTAATGCAGAAGACGTCTCTTTCCCCGCCTCCAACTCTATGAGGTTCTCGGGCAGATTCCTGAAACGAGTTCAGAAGTTCTTCTCTCGACTTTGGACAGGGCGTGCTGAACTTTTAAGAGAGAGAGTGAGAGAAAAAGTGAGAAAGAGAGAGAAAGCCAAAGAGAGAAAGCAAGAGAGTGAGAAAGCAAGAAAAAGCACGAGAGAAAGAGGGAGAGGGAGTGTGTCAGTAAGGAAGTTCTTCTCTCGACTTCAAAAAAATGTTTCAGGTTGCTTGTTTTCCTCTGTGAAGGAGTAATTAGTTTTTATTCTTTGTTTGTTTAGTTCTTTGTATAATTGCATGGTACATGTATATTTGTAAATAAATGTATTGAATGAATAATCTAGATCTCAAACCTTCTTTATTTCCACACTACTTTTCGTCATTTTGACCCTTTTCAAAATATATTTAGCCACTGATACAATAATTGATCATATATTTCATATATTTAGAATTGGTAAAACATTTGTGATCTCTGCTGAGCTTTTCTGACAAGGGAGCTGATGTTCAGCTCCCACTTGAGGTCCTTTGTGATGATGGTCCCCAGGAAGCAGAAGTACTCCACAGAGCTCACTGTAGAGTCTCCCAGGGTGAGGGGGGTGAGGGGGGCTTGGTTCTTCCTGAAGTCTGCTATCATCTCCACTGTCTTTAAAGCGTTGAGCTCCAGGTCTTTTTTTTTGGGGGGGGTGCACTTTGGCACCCTTACAGCAGAGGGCACCCTCGGTAGCCGCCTGGTTTTCCTGGCTGCAGGCCCGGCCCACTTTTACAAAAGATGCACAATGCAGTGGCTCGCATATCTCTGTCTTTAGTTTACAGCCTTTTTACTCACTTGCCTGAGACATTTTCATAGTACGTTATTATTATATAGTGCAAAACACAATCACTGCATATATAGGGGATTTTTTTAAAATGCCGTCAAAGTATCAGACGAAATAAAGCAGGATAAGCAGGTAAAAGAGATTTGGCATTACATTGCTACCTTGTGTTATTATTAGATAATTAAGTGTTATTTTACCTTTGTTATAAACTTCATTATTTTCTTTGAAATGTAAATATTTGACAATCAAGATAATCAGTTCACTTTTGAAATAAAAATCATTTTAAATTTAAAGGCAAGCCAACCAACCAACAACCAATCAACCAAAATCACACCATCATTTCCCAATATATTTGAAAACTAACACAACCTACAGCTTTTCTGCCACCAAAATGAATATTTTGAGGATACCACCCAATACCAGTGGTATAGGATTTAAAACACACTTTAAATGAGTTATCTCCTTTTTCTTCTTAGTCAATCACTTTGCAATCAATCATGATTGAATGTGGCAGGATTTATTGTAAATCAGTAGTTGACACTTTTGCTTCACAGCAGGAAGGCCCCGGGTTAGACTCCTGGACTGAAGCTGTGATCTTTCTGCATGTAGTGTGCACGTTTTCCCTGTGTTCAGGATTCAAGATTCAAGATTTGTATTTGTCACATGCTCATACAGATGTGCAGTGAAATGTAAAAGACTGTCCCGCGAGGCCATGCAACAACAAACACTCAATTTAGTAATACACATATTTGCAGAAAAAATATAACACAAAGCAAAAAATAAAAAGCGTTATTTGAATGCACAAAACATAAAACACAGAATAGAATACTGTAAACAGTGCAAAGTGTCAACATGTAAAATATGCAAAGTGCAAAGTGAACAGGGTCCAGTTAAATAGCAATGTAAAATAGTTTAAAAATGATAATTGAATGTATATATTCTGCCTGTACTAGTGTGTGTGAAATAGCTTTACAGATAGTGAACAGTCTCCAATAAAGGACCAGGAAGCGTCTTGCTGTTTTGGTGTGTTTTACTGGATAGACTGTAAAACTGTAACATACAGAAACAAAGATAATGCATATTACAATCTTAATGGGCAAATATACATTGCAACATAAAATAAGTAGCTTAGAATTAACAAAAACCCTCAAAAAACAGCAGCATTAACAAGCGATTAGCACAATGCTAATTTACATGGAAACTGCCATAGGGATGCTAACGGTATTAGCGCCGAATATTTTCTTACAACTTATGAACTGTAAACATGCTAAAATGACTAATGTTGGCTACTAATAGAAGCTAAGATTACTATCATTCAAATACTTACAGACAGATATTTTTGTAGAGCCAAAATGGGATGTTACAGGCTTAAACACTGTGAAGTGTTACTTGCTGTGAGACTGTTAGGAGCATGACTGAACTACGGAAGCTCTATGTGGACAAAAACACAAGAACTATGGTAGCCCTGTGTGGACAAAACACAAGAAACTCAAAACGTAAATAACTCTTCCCACAAGGGGCAGTACACTCCCTGCCTGGTATACTGCTATACCACTATTAACCTTTAACCAATAACACAATTTCTGAAATCGGTATTGTGTACACCGTAGCCGTACCTTCTTTAATTACACGTACATCTACTTTACGTACTCTTTTATCTCGACCAGGATAAGTGTTCACAATAAGTCCAGTAGGCCATTCGTTTCTTTTGACCTGAGTGTCCTTCAGGAGAACAACATCACCAATGGATAAATTTGGTTGATCTGCTTGCCATTTTCTTCTTGGTTGAAGGGTAGCAAGATACTCTTCTCGCCATCGTTTCCAAAATGAGTTGGCAAGACTTTGCACCTGTTTCCACTGTTTACGGTACAAGTCCTTTGAATCAAAGTCCCCAGGTGGAATAGCAACGGGACAGATTTTCTGAGTGAGTAACGCACTTGGTGTCAGCAAGTCGGGTTGATAAGGGTCGGATGACACGGGAACTAATGGACGACCGTTCATTATGGCTGCTACCTCTGCCATGAGCGTTACAAGCACTTCGTGAGTCAAATTTGGAGAGTGGACTTTCAGCAGCATAGCGTCCAAAATACGTCGGGCCACTCCGATCATTCTTTCCCACACCCCTCCCATGTGAGAGGAGTGAGGTGGGTTAAACTTCCAAGTGCATGTTTCGTTTTTGAGGTAGGATTGAAGCTCAGGATCTTCGGAACTTATCTGAAGCTCTTTGCACGCTCCCACAAAGTTAGTTCCACAATCTGATCGAAAGAGCTTGGTTGGGCCTCTTATGGCCAGAAACCTTCTGAGAGCATTTATGAAACTCGAACTTGAGAGGGACTCAACTACCTCGATGTGAACTGCTCGTGTGACTAAACAAGTAAACATTACTGCCCAGCGTTTGTTTTCTAACACTCCACCTCTTGTCCGGCGGATGCTGATGTTCCACGGTCCAAACACGTCCACTCCGACATGTGTGAAAGGAGGAGCTTGGGTGAGATGATCCGCTGGAATGTCTGCCATCTTCTGTTGTTGTACATTTCCTCGTAGCCTGCGGCAGGTTATGCATTTGTTGAGAAGATTTGACACCAACCTTTTCCCTCCAAGGATCCACAGACCAGCAGACCTGATGGCTCCTTCGGTGATATGTCTGCCTTGGTGCGCAACCTGTTTGTGGTAGAACTGAACCAGTAAAGTGGCAATGTGATGCTTCTTTGGAATAACGATAGGCTGGCTTTGCTCTTGAGTTATTTCAGCAGAAGACACACGTCCTCCTACTCGCACCAGTCCATCTTTGTCCAAAAACACATCAAGATTTTTCAGTGGACTGTGTTTTAATGCGTCCTCTCCTTTGTTCAAAGTTTGAATTTCCTTTTCAAATGTCTCGCCTTGAACAGTTCGTAAAATAACTAACTTTGCTTGTGTTAGAGTGTCCATCTTTGGTTCATTTGACTCAGGAGCTTTTGAAATGGATCTGACCTTTTGAATGAGTTTGGCTATAGCTTGTGTAAGACGTTTCCAACTGGAGAAGCGCCCAAACCTTTGCGAACCAAACGATTTTGTCACAATTGTGGTTGCAAACGTTGAAACTTGTGGGCGGACTTCTGCGTCTGTGGCAGGTTCAACAAGTTCAAAACTGTTTTGCCACATAGGACACTCTCCATCACTTTTCCTCAGGAAGTCGGGTCCAGTAAACCAATTGGTAGAACTTAGAAGTGAAGCTGGCACATGCCGTGTTCCGTGATCGGCGGGATTGCTTTCCGTGCTTACAAAGTGCCACTGACTGGGCTCGGAGGACTTTCTGATGCGAGCAACACGATTAGCGACATAAACATAGAATCTTCGGCTAGTGTTGTTGATGTAGCCTAGAACTACTCGGCTGTCAGTGTAGTATTTCACTTTGTGAATTTCAATGTCAAGTTCATCTAGTAGCATGTCCCCCAGCTCTACCGCCAAAACTGAAGCGCATAGCTCCAAGCGAGGTACTGTGTGGACTTGTCTCGGAGCTAATTTGGACTTGCCCATGCAGAAGCCTACGTGGACGTGACCTTCAGTGTCTGTAGCTCGAACGTATGCGACTGCTGATATGGCTGATGTAGAAGCGTCTGCAAAAACACACAACTCTCTTTGACAGGTAGATTGCAGTGATGTGTTTACATACTGTCTATGGATTTGTAGTTTCTCCAAGTTAACAAGTGAGTTTTTCCAAGATTTCCATTGTGCCTCTTTTTCTGCTGGCAGTGGGGTGTCCCATTCACAGTTCTCTGAGCACAATTCTCTGATGAGAGACTTGCCTTGCATGATGATGGGGGCTGCAAACCCAAGGGGATCATACAAGCTGTTAACAGTAGAGAGAATGCCCCTTCTCGTAAATGGCTTGTCTTCTCGTGACACAACAAAGGTGAAACAGTCATTTTGCAAATCCCAGTTAAGTCCTAAACTTCTCTGTAAGGGCAGTGGCTCTGCACCGAGGTCAAGGTTTTTCAGTTCTTTTGCACGTTCTTCAGATGGGAATGCTTCCATTACAGCTGGA
The DNA here is from genome assembly GCF_900634775.1 of Gouania willdenowi. Classification (NCBI taxonomy): domain Eukaryota; kingdom Metazoa; phylum Chordata; class Actinopteri; order Blenniiformes; family Gobiesocidae; genus Gouania; species Gouania willdenowi. The sequence continues at coordinate 9,112,579 of NC_041063.1, read as the reverse complement.
CTGTTGGAGGCTATTTTGTGCAAGCGAATGTTAGAATCTGCAAGCATTTCTTTAGTGGTTTTAAAAGTTTGAATGGCGTTGGCATCTGAGGGAAAGGAAGCCAGTCCGTCGTCAACGTAAAAGTTTTTAAGGACAAACTGTTTGGCCATGTCATTGTACTCCTCTTGTGTAGCCAAAGCCGCCCTCCGAAGGCCATATATTGCTATGGCGGGAGACGGGCTATTTCCAAACACGTGTACAGTCATCCTGTACTCTCTGATATCCTTTGTGGGGTCGTTACCTTCGTACCACAGGAAACGGACAAAGTCCCGGTGGTCCTCACGAATGACAAAACAATAGAACATTTGCTCTATGTCCGCTGTGATTGCGACAGGTTCCTTACGGAACCGCAAGAGGACCCCAATAAGTGTGTTATTCATGTCTGGGCCGCTCAACAAAACATTGTTCAAGGATGTGTCTTCATGAGTGGCACTAGAGTCAAATACTACACGTATCTGGGTAGGTTTCCGAGGATGGTAAACACCAAAAAACGGGAGGTACCAACACTCTTGGTCTTCGTTGAGTGGCGGGACGGGTTCTGCGTGTCCTGACTCAAACATTTTCTGCATGAAGTTGAAGAACTGTTCTTTCATGTGGGGCTTTTTGTCAAGCATGCGACACAGCGAATTGAGACGTTTCACTGCTTGGTCTCGGTTGTTGGGCAGTCTGCGCCTGTTTGTTTTGAAGGGTAGTGGCGCCACCCAGCTGTTGGACTCATCCATAAAGACTTGCTCATCCATGATCTCCAGGAAGAGTTTATCATCCACTGACATGGCGGGTTTGTCATCATGTGAGGTTCTCATAAACAATTTCTTGTTGAGATAATCATTTTCATCTATGCCAATCAAGCTGGTCATGTTCAAAGAATTAAATGGAAAGTCAGAGGCCCGGACCTTTTCTTTTACATGGAATGAGTTAGGGCAGAAGTCCAGTAGAGATGTACGACCGTTGTTCAACACTGTTGTGCGGTAAACACTGACTTTGCTTGGCACGTGAGCACCCCCTAGGCAGACCTCACCGATTATGACCCAGCCAAGGTCGAGGTGCTGGGCGTACGGAGCGTCGTGGGGGCCATTGTAATGTTCTCTGACTTTGTGCACTCTAGGTATGTCCCGACCAAGGAGGACCAGTATTGAAGCATTTGGGTCCAAATCTGGAATCTTGTCTGCCAAGTGCTTAAGATGAGTGTGGTGTTTTGCGACCTCTGGTGTCGGGATTTCAGATCGATCATCTGGGAGCATGTCACACTCAATTAAGGTGGGAAGCCGGACACTAGTGTTGCCGTCTAGTGACTCTACTACAAAACCGTCAGCTTGGCGTGCCCTTGTCTCACCTACACCTGAGCAGGTCTTGAAAGTGTAAACTTTAGTGCATGTGTTAACGTTAAAGATCTCAAAGAATTCTGTCTTTGCTAAAGATCTATTGCTTTGCTCATCTAACACAGCATAGACTTTCACTGCCTTCTCTTTGTGTCCAACAGGATAGATGTTTACTAGACAGATTTTGGAGCATGAGCATGAGCTGTTACCTTTGCCGCAGATCTCTGTACATTTGGACACAATGGTTTGGGTGGAGTTTTCTGGTTGCTCCCCGCCATGCTCGTTTGGGGCTGCAGAGTCTGGAGCTTGAGTTTTCCACGGTGCTGGTCCAGGGTGCAGCGCAGTGACATGGTGGTCGCTTTTACACTCATTGCAATGTACACTTATGTCACATTCTTTTGCCATGTGGTTGACGGAGGAACAGCACTTGTAACAAATGTTCTTTTCTTTCAGAATGGTTTTTCTCTCATCCAAAGTCTTTGCTCTGAAACCACGACACTTGCGGAGGGAGTGTGGTTTGTTATGAAGCGGGCACTGTTTATCTGGGTCAACCACCTTTTGGTAAGGGGAGTCACGAAAGCCTTTTGGAGCAGCTATTTCAGTTTTACGGACAGATACTGCAGTTTTAAAGTTGTGTTTGTTCAGTCTTTCAGGCCTATAAACACTTGGGCCACCAGTAGAAAGCAAGGGGGCAAAGCTTGGGTCGTTGAGAGTTTTAGCTTTGTCACACACAAACTTTACGAAGACTGGGAATGGTGGGTAAGAAGCATGATGTTGCTCTTTGTAGTAGGATGCTGAAGTGATCCATTTCTCTTGTAGGTGGAATGGGAGTTTTTGAACAATAGGAGTGATGCCCCGGGATGTATCTAAGTAACTGAGACCAGGTAGGAAACCATCTACATGGGCAGCATCCAGCTCTGTGAGGAGATCACCTAGCTCCCTCAACTTGTGATTTTCTCGGTTGGCTATTTTGGGAAAATCTTCCAACTTTTTGAGGAGAGCATTCTCTATAGCTTCAGGGGACCCATAGACGTCCTCCAATCTTTGCCACACCATCCTGACACCAGCTGTGGCATCATAGATGTGTACAGACCTTAATCTTTTTGCTTGCTCTGTGGATTTGGGGCCTAACCACTTGCAGAGGAGATCTAACTCCTCTCTTGGGGATAAATAAAGCCCTTCTATGGCATTTAAAAAAGATGCCTTCCAGGCCCAGTAATTTTCGGGCTTATCATCAAACGTCAGAAGCCCTGAGCTAACCAACTCTCTGTGAACCAAATACTTGGCTAAATCTGATGTGGCTGGGGAATCGGACTCGTTAGCACTGACTACAGGTCGTGTGGGAGATAATCTGGGCTGGAAGTTGGCTGACTGACCCATAGAGCGTGGATGAAATCTTTGGTCGTTAGTAACTGGGGTTGGGTGCTGCGGGTGAGATGTGAAAATGGCATTTTTGGATGAGCTTTGGTTGAAGGAACGATCTGCTCCACTGATGGTGTTATACTTTGGTGATTGCACCACTGGTAGCTCTTGAAACTCATATTCACTGATCTCACTATTTTGTATGCTATGCTTTTTGACTTTATTTTGCACAAACACACCATTGTCCATTAATTGCTGAGCTTCTGGAAGCACTAGTGTGGTAGCTTGTACAGAGTCAAAGTGGGTACCAGTTGGCAGAGGTGGAACTAACCTGTTCTGGACGACGTTGTTGCTATTTGTTGGAAACCAGGTATCTCCACCTTCATCCTCGGCTGCTGCCTCTAGGACCTCTGCTTCGGCGTTGGCGGCTGCAGCTGCACTTTGTAGACGCAGTTTGAGGAGGTCAGCGCTGAGCTCTGCTTTCTTTTTTGTAGCTTCAGCTTTAATGTGGGCTTGTTCCTTTATCACCTCTGCTTCTCTTTCAGCGTATGATACTTGCGCTTGTGCGGCTGCTGCTTTAGCACGTGCTTTTGCAGCCAAAACGCTTGCATTGGACCGTTGACTGGCACAGGACCGCCGACTGGCACGTGAGCTGTTGGAACAGTTCGATCTTGTTTCCCACAGGTCACCAGCATTGCTGACTGTACTTTGGTGGTCAGGGACAGCAGTGTTGTCATCTTTTTCGACTTTTGGTTGGCATTCCATCTTGTCTTTTTACTATTCTGCCTGTACTAGTGTGTGTGAACTAGCTTTACAGATAGTGAACAGTCTCCAATAAAGGACCAGGAAGCGTCTTGCTGTTTTGGTGTGTTTTACTGGATAGACTGTAAAACTGTAACATACAGAAACAAAGATAATGCATATTACAATCTTAATGGGCAAATATACATTGCAACATAAAATAAGTAGCTTAGAATTAACAAAAACCCTCAAAAAACAGCAGCATTAACAAGCGATTAGCACAATGCTAATTTACATGGAAACTGCCATAGGGATGCTAACGGTATTAGCGCCGAATATTTTCTTACAACTTATGAACTGTAAACATGCTAAAATGACTAATGTTGGCTACTAATAGAAGCTAAGATTACTATCATTCAAATACTTACAGACAGATATTTTTGTAGAGCCAAAATGGGATGTTACAGGCTTAAACACTGTGAAGTGTTACTTGCTGTGAGACTGTTAGGAGCATGACTGAACTACGGAAGCTCTATGTGGACAAAAACACAAGAACTATGGTAGCCCTGTGTGGACAAAACACAAGAAACTCAAAACGTAAATAACTCTTCCCACAAGGGGCAGTACAGTATAAAATATAAAAAAATATAAAAATGTTATATTGTCCAGAGGTGTCAAAGTGCAATGTGCAGATCTATGTTTTTTAACTGAGGACAGCATGAGTAAGTAAGTAAGTAGTTTATTTATAAAGCGCTTTTTGCAGATAAAATTACAAAGTGCTGTACAGAGTTGTGGCAAGAGTACAAGTGCAACACAATAAAATAATAAAACAAGAGTGCATAAATATCATAAGAACAGCAACATTAAAGGACCAATAAAAATTAAAATCCAGTTAACTAAAAGCTTTACTGTAAAGTGTAGTCTTCAGCAGTTTTTTAAAAGTGTCCACACAGTTGAGCTCCCTGAGAGACTGGTGCAGGTTATTCCAGAGTCTGGCAGCTACAACCTGGAACGCCAGGTCTCCTCTGGTTTTATATTTAGTTTTTGGGGTCTTTAGGAGACCCTGACCTGAAGACCGAAGGCATCGCCCTGATGAATTGGGGCACAACAAGTCCAAGATATATTTAGGGGCCTGACCATGTAATGCTCGGAACGTGAGGACTAAAATTTTATATTCTATGCGAAACTTAACTGGAAGCCAGTGCAGAGTAGCAAGAATGGGGGTGATGTGGGATGTTCTAGAAGCACCAGTTAAAAGTCTGGCAGCAGCGTTCTGAACGATCTGGAGTCTGTTTAGGGTCGACTTATTAAAACAATTAAAAACAGAATTACAATAGTCAATAAGAGATGATATAAATGCGTGTATGACCAGTTCCAGATCTGATTTTGATAAAAGATGCCTCACTTTAGAGATATTTCTCAGGTGGTAAAAACAGTTTTTGGTCAATTGACGACAATGACCCTCCAAAGACATGGACTGATCAAAAACAACCCCAAGGTTTCTGAGGCTGGTTTTAACAGATGAGCCCAGATCACCAAGAGAGTTTTTAATTAGAGGGATGTTTTTATCAGGAGCAATGATCAGAGTTTCTGTTTTGTTTGAATTTATCTGGAGATAATTTGATGACAACCAGTTTTTGATACAGGATATACAGTCTAAGATCTCGGATAAAAAGTGAAACTCTGAGTCATTAAAGGAGCAGTACAACTGGATATCGTCAGCATAAAAATGATAAGACACATTTTTAAAACCACGGATCAACCGACCAAGAGGCATCAGATACAATAAAAACAAAACAGGCCCCAGGACAGAGCCCTGGGCTACTCCACATGACAGGTTGGACATATTGGACATAACATCGTTAATAGCAACATTAAAGGTTCTTCCATTAATATATGAGGTAAACCATTGGAGAACAGTACCAGAAAACCCCATCTCAAATTTGAGTCGATCAACCAGTATACTAAGATCTACAGTATCAAAGGCAGCTGTCACTGTGTTTCCTAGGCTAAAGGAAACATCAGTGTTTCCTTTAGGAAACACTGATGCATCCCTTACCAAAGGAGACGAAATAATTCTGACCCCCAATTCCTTGTGGCGACAACATTTAAAGAGAAATGCACACCCGAGCACTGATAAATAACGGAGATAATTCAAGTTCAATGCAATAATATGTCTTGAACAACTTAAAATAATCTAGAACCCATATATTATTATATGTAAGACATATTATCAGATTATAACTGATATAAAAAAGACACTGTGGTTCAAGAATAAGAAATCAGAGACATTTGTAGCCACATTATGTTTTATTCAACATAATTCATATTTGTGAGCAGAAGGTGAGTGTGAGCAACCATTCTCAATCTGACGTTCTTTTAGTTTCACTTTTATTCCTAGTAGCCTGGTAACCTCTTTTCCTTTGATTTACATTCAAACCTTGTGATTTTTTTAGATTATATCAGCGTAAAGTGTTATAAATGTGGTTTTAGTCCATTTTCAGAATTTTTTAGTTTTTTCACCACAGCGGATGTCACTAACCTTCGCAGCCGTCAGCGTATTACGTCACATAGTGGAAGTGCTCTGATAGTCAAAGCAAACGTGATGGCCGTTTCCTAACCCTGTGATGTCATCCACAGGTAGTGTTGAGTTCAAGACCACACTATCCAAGACCAAGACTTGCCCGAAACCAAGACTTGCCCGAGACCAGAATGCGCCGAGACCAAGACAAGACCAAGACTTTCGGGAGCCGAGACCAAGACCAAGACCATAAACATTTTTTTTAAAATTGAAAAAAATATCTAAATAAATGAATTTTTTAAAAGGTTCGACAGTTAAATAACATTCTCTCTTTATATTTAGTTTCTTTTAAATACATTTGATGGAGAAAAAAGGTGCCTGCAGAAAATTAACTAAAATATTAAAACTACTACTGCTACTGATAAATTCACAATTATTCTACATGTTTGAAAACAACATTTAAATGTTAGCTGAATGTACAGTAAAAAGTAATGTAATGTAATGTAAAAGTATTTCTGCCAAGAAAAAACATGGCTGGTCACCTACACACCGCATAGTGTTTCCTCTTTGTTGGGGTTGGGCATCATTTGGCTTTTAATGATTCTGATTCCAAAAGTTCTTGTTGAGAAAGATTATTATTATTTTGGATATTGTGGAAACGGAAACTATAAAAAAAATACTTGTATTGTGAACCTATTTATATTGTAGGGAACATATACAAATATGTAATTGGAGTCTAAATCCACAAAAACACACAACTTTAAAAAAAAAAAAAAATAGACTAATATAAGAACTCTTTACAGTTATTTGAGTCCAGGCTGGTGATGACATAATCCAAGATAGTGGTGGCCCGACTACAGCCCACACTATGTAATAAAAGCCTAAAAAGACATGGATATAATGAAAAGAGTGGATGGACAGAGGCATAAACATGCGGACTTTCACACGGACACACACTGACTTATGGAGTTAATGCAGCTTCTTTAATTCCTGTGGTGACAGGTAACACAGGTAAAATTGTGAAATTAAAGAAAAGCAAAAACGTTTATAGAGATAAAAATTTGACTCCTATAACATGTCATCCAAAAAGTCCACCAGTGTCTCCAGTAAAGTCTTTAAAATTAGCTCTTCTTAATGTTAGATCTCTTGTTAACAAGTCACTACTAATTAATGATATTATTTTGACACATCACTTGGACTTTTTATTTCTTAATGAAACATGGTTGAATGATGGTATCAGTAATACTGTTCTCAATGAAAGTGCACCACAAGACTTTATTTATTTCAATAAGTGTCATACTTGCAGGAACGGTGGTGAAGTTGCTGCCATTTTTAAATCAATATTTCAGTGCAAAAAATAACATTTGGTGATTTTATCTCCTTTGAATATATGTCATTCATACTGAAGGGTGATTCAAGAGTTCTGTTTTTAGTCGTTTATAGACCTCCAAAATATTCTGGAGAATTCATGGATGAGTTTGCTGAACTGCTGTCAGTTGTATGCACTGAATACAACTTTTTAATAATAACAGGTGACTTAAATATTCATGTAGACAATAACATGGACTATACTGCCAAAGAACTGTATGCTTTAAAGGATACTTTTGGTCTTACACAACATGTGACTGGTCCGACACACACTCAAGGTCACACTTTGGATCTGGTTGTCTCTAAAGGTGTTGATATCTCTGCTGTTGATGTAAGAGACTTAGCTTTATCTGATCATTTCTGTGTCTTTTTTGACCTAGAGACTGTAACATCTGTTCCCCCTACTTATGTGTGTTTAAAGAAAAGGTACATAAATGACAACACAAGTGCACAGTTTATGTAAGCCATAGCAATGACACCAACATTGAGTGATGAGACAGTTGATGATCTTCTGGATGAGATTAATACAAAAGCCTGTAATGTCATAGATGTGGTGGCTCCAATCAAAACTAAGAGAAAACCAAAGACACAGAAATCACCTTGGAGGGGGACTGAGATAATGCAGAATATGAAATCTGACTGTAGAAGAGCTGAGCGTAAATGGAGATCAACAAAATTCCAAAATCATCTAGAACTATACAAAATAAGTCTGCAAAATTCAATGATGGCTTGTTCAAAGAAAGGCAGCAATACTTTTCTGACGTTGTTTTCTGTAATTGAAAAGCTCACAACCCCCCCAGATCAGATAGCCCCTGAATTACTGTCAGCTGGAAAATGCAAAGAATTTGCTGTATATTTCAATGAAAAAATACAATCAATAATGTCAAACATCAGAAAAAAAAAGCAAAATCACCAAAAGCTTGAACAGCTACAACCACTGAGGGATAAGTCAACTCCAATGTTAGAGTTTATTACAGTGAACCCAAAAACAATAGAGGAGCCAGTTCAGCAGCTGAATCCATCAACATGTTGCCCTGACACAATACCCTCAAACTTTATTAAAACTGTTGTAAAGTCAATTGTCACTGATTTGTGTCAGATAATTAACTGCTCATTCCAATCAGGCACCGTACCAAAATCCCTGAAAGTAGCTGCAGTGAAACCTTTGTTAAAAAAGAGAACACTGGATTCCTCTATACTGGCTAACTATAGACCAATCAGCAACCTTCCATTCATGGCCAAGATCATTAAGAAGGTGGTCTTCAACCAACTGAGTCAATTCTTAACATTCAACAAAATATTTGATAAATTTCAGTCAGGTTTTCGTTCTCATCACAGCACCAAAAGTGGCAAAAACTTTGTAAGAAAAGTGTGAAAAGTCACAAAAAATGGGTCAAAATAGTCAAGAGTAGCAAAAAGAGGGAACAGTTAATATGTAATGGCAAAATGTAGCTTAAATGAGCAAAATGTGGTAAACAGTAGTCAAAAAGGGGAAAAAAGTGGAACAAAAACAGGCAAAATATAGGGAAGAAAGAAAACTGTACATTTGTTGGAAAGAGAAGGTACTTATGGGGAAAAAGGTAGCTTATTCAAAAAAAAAGGTTAAAGAAAGGACAAAAATTGGATGAATGTGTAAAACAAGAACTAAAATCCAAGCAGTCAGAAAAACTGTCTGGACTTGATGATAGCTCAGTGAATAATCAATAAAAATGTTTAATCATGTAATTATAAATATATTTATTTTAGACTAAAGTGTACATATGCTCAACTTAGTAAATTATATCAAGACTCATTGTATTCAGTCAAACTCAATGCATGCATAATAATATGAGTCGTTAGAGTTTTGTTTATAATCTTGTATTTGCTGGTTTGGAGTCACAATGGTGTGTGTGTGAGAGAGAGAGATAATTGAATATATATATATATATATATATATATATATATTATCATTTTAAATTGATAAATGGTCTCACCATGGGCACAATTGTGTATTTGTATATAGACAGTATTTTTCATTAAACACTGTAGACATCTCTAACAGGATTTCTATGGATTTAGATATGTTGGCGTTATACATACAGTATATGTACCACATATGTACCACCAGATTTTTTATATTGATATTTTAATTAGGAAAAAACATGTGATTGTAAAGGGTGTGTTTCATATTTACTATACATTTTTAAATTATTATTATTTTTTCTTTTCTTGTGGGGGGGGTTGCAATGTGGCACCCCTCCAGCAAATGGCACCCTAGGCGGCCGCCTGGTTTGCCTGGCGGCAGGGCCGGCCCTGAATATAGGAAACACTTTCATGATGTGTTTACTTGAAAGCCAATGGTTGCCATGGTTGCAAAATGAAAGCGAATGAAGAGATGAAAGACAACCAGAACTGCAGTAGCTACTCTCAGCACTCGTGGTTAGGTTGGGAACTGTCTCTCTTCTGAGTATCAAAAAGTAAAACCAGCATTTTTGTGAAGTTTGAAAGCTTAAACTGTGAAGACCTGAGTGAGGAATGGCTGCAGCAGGTAAGACAGACTATACAGACAAAATATGAGGATGAAATTTAATCTGCTCAGATGAAAGAAAACTGTACAGTTGTCATGAAAGGAATCAATATAATTATTTATTTTTAAAATGTAGATTAAAGTGGATTTGCAGGCCTGATTTCTTAAACTCAAACTTTAAAATAACAGGACAGGATGAGATTTCTATGTTTATGTGAGTCTTAATGATCATGTTACAAAAGAGACAAAACCATGTTGTGGTTTGCCATATTCATCAAGAAAAGCTTGATGAGATAAACAAAACAACAATCTGTCAACAATTTCTTTCATTTTCAGACAGACGGAAAAAAAACTTTTGGAACATTTGTGTATTCCTGGGTTTTCGTGGAGCGTTAAAAAGCATTAAAAGTCATTTAATGAAGTGTCCCAAAATCTAGGCCTTAATTGTTATTTAAAAAGCATTAAGTTGGATTCAAACTGGCATTAAATCTAAATTAATTAGGAAATTATGACATTTATCAACAGGTCTTACTGTATAAGTTAATTAAATATACCATAATCATGATCTAAAACATATTCAACTACATTTTTGGATGTAATTTAACACATTTTTTGCTGAAAACTTTTTGTTTTCACCAATTGTATTTCCTCTGTTTGATGAAATCAAATCTTAAATTTGTGCCAATTTTTTTCTGCATTTGTGGCATCAAAATGTAGTATTTGGGCATAAAATGGAATTAAAAATCACAATTTGACTTGCTTCAGCCTGTATCAACTCTGTAATTCTGAGATTTATTTGTTGCAACATGAAATAAAAAGTAAAGAAATACAGTTTGTTAATTAATTATGCAGTAAGATTATTGTAACAACAAATTTAAACAGATTTTTTACTTGTTCATGAGGCTAAAGAGGACCAGAATGCAGGAAAATAATGCATTTGTTGAAAATTTTCTGGGGGAGGACCACCAGACCCCCGCAATAACCCCGCCCCCAACCCCCGGATGGATTCATTTGCGACCTACCCAATTTTCAAACAGATGTTACGCCCTTGTTGATGCTATTACTTGAAAGTCAACGGTTGCCGTGGTTGCAAGATGAAAGAGAACCAGAACTTTCAGTAGCTACTCTCAGTGCTAGTGGTTCAGTTGGAACCTGTCTCTCTTTGTATGTGAATATCAAGTAGTAAAACTCGCATTTTTGTAAAGTTTGAAAGCTTAAACTGTGAAAACCTAAATGAGGAATGGCTGCAACAGGTAAGACAAACTTTACAGACAAAATATGAGGATGAAATTGTATCTGCTAAGATGAAAGAAAACTGTACCATTGTCATGAAGGGAATCACTAGATTTAAATATATTTAAAAACATGCAGATTATTATTAGAAAATATTTACTCGGGTTTCAAATCGTAATACATAAAATAAGAGTGTTTGACTTCAATGTTTATAGAATAGATGTCATATAGCATGAGGAGCTCTTGAAAACTGAGACCATGTATTACTACCTACTACTACTATACCTTTTAACTGTGAAAAATAACTTGGCTCATACTCTGAGTGTATCAAAAAAAAAAATGAGGACGTCCTACACATGCAGTCAATGCTGAGACAGGACTTCTTATATGAAGTAATTTTCCAGGACAGGATGAGATTTCCTTGTTTGTGTGAGTCTCAATGTTTGAATTCTGAATACTAACCATGTGCTCTGTCTGTCCACTTTAACAGCACATCCTCTAATGGTAGGGCAGGTCCTCCAGAGCAACTCCACTCATTACACCATCCTCCAATTTATTGGAGAAGGCGGCTTCGGAGAAGTGGCAAAGTGCTGGGCTGATAACAGCAGCAGCACAGTGGCGGTAAAAATCCTGAAGAATGAGTATTTGCAAGACATAGAGGATGAGGTAGGTGTTTGGATCTCTCCTAGTTTTTGGGCCTCCAACAGGACTTTAACTATGAACTGTTGAGGTACAGCGATATAAAGGTGATCTAATAGTGCTTCTTTCCTTTCAGGTGTCCATGCTGAAGACCATCGGCTCATTGAATGCAGACAACATCAATGTGGTTAAATTCTACGAACAATTTCAATACTTGGGCTATAACTGCCTTGTCTTTGAGTTGTTGGATGTGGATTTATCCCATCTAGTCTGTTCAATTAAAGTACAAAATATCCGCCCCATTGCAGAGCAGGTAAGAATCGTTTTATTCCCATGGTAATGCTTGCTGATTGATTTAAGAAAGCTTGAAGTGCAAACCTGATCTTAAACATCTGGATAAGAGAAACTCTATTCTAATCATGTCTTTTCTAATTGTGTCTCTATAGCTGTTGGTGGCATTGCAGGGACTTCAGTCTGTAAGGGTCATGCATGGCGACATCAAGCCCGACAATGTTATGTTGGCCGACATAGACGAGGATCCAGTCAGAGTGAAGCTGGTTGACTTTGGACTGGCTTATTCATTCTCCGCCATCTGTCCCGGAATGATTCTTCAGTCCATCGGCTACAGGTATGAGGGTGTCACCCTGAATTACTTCTGTGTTTTTGTAACAAACCTCTGTCATTATAGTGTTGGTAGTTAATGCTAAGCAACATTTTTCTAAGTGTATTTCATTCATTTTGCGTCGCAGAGCCCCAGAGGTTTGTCTTGGCCTTCCATTCTCAGGAGCCATTGACATGTGGGGAGTGGGCTGTACGCTGGCCTTTCTCTACCTCAATGATCATCTCTTTCCTTTCCACTGTGAATACCTCATGGTAGGTCTTTTCTTTTTTTATACATCATCCCTTCATCCATTTAATAACACATGTTCTCTTTTCCACATGTATAGTAAGTCTTGAGTAACTGCCCCTAATATGTGTATTTGTGTGTTCTTTCTGCAGATGAAGTGCATGGTGCAGATGCTGGGCATGCCGTCGAAATACCACCTCCGCTTTGGCATGTACAGCCAGAGATTCTTTTGTAAAGAGGATGAATTTGGCACACAATGGAGGCTGCTGGTAAAACATAGTTTTCATTGTTGTTGAACCTTGATTGTTGCCCTAAACTTCTCATAAACCCTTTTCATTGTTGTTGTGTTTCCACAGACCCCAGAAGAATACTCATCGAGAAACAAAAAGAAAGCAGAGGAGTGGCCCAAATCTCGTGCTCATTTCTCATCATTGGATGACCTGCTCTATGTAAGTGTTCTCTACGGTATTTGAGTTCAAATACTTCGTAGAGATTTCTTCTTTAAAATGCAACCCACCTTAAAAATGCGTTAATAAGCTGAATTTATTCACGTGTTTTTTTTTTTTGTTTTGTTTTTTTTTGTCATTAGCAAGATAGGTGTGAACTTGTGTATTGACCTAACTCTTGTTTTTTTTTTTTTTTAATCTAGATCTCTGAAGTAGAGGATGCTGAAGAAATGGAAGACAGGAAGGTGTTCATCGACTTCCTAAAAGAGTTGTTACATCTGGATGGGGATCTGAGAATCTCTCCTGTTGAGGCTCTTCAGCATCCCTTTATCACAGGGTCATACCTGAGCCAGCCCAGGAGCCAGACAGCAGAGAATAGTGAGTGACTGCACTGTGGAGACAATCACGCACATGGTGATCAACTAGTTGTTCTATTGAATTTCTAAATAATCTTTTTTTAATTTTTCCTCATACTAAAGAAATGGATGACATTACTCTTGCATCTGGCCAAGATGGGCAAATTTAGAAACTGTCTCCTGCAAATGACAAATGTGGATATTGTGAGACACATGTATCAGAAGATTGGATTGAGGATGTCCCACGTTCTCCTGTGAAATTGTTTCCCTCTTCCAATGGACCTAATGCAGAAGACGTCTCCTTCCCCGCCTCCAACTCTATGAGGTTCTCGGGCAGATTCCTGAAACGAGTTCAGAAGTTTTTCTCTCGACTTTGGACAGGGCGTGCTGAACTTTTAAGAGAGAGAGTGAGAGAAAAAGTGAGAAAGAGAGAGAAAGCCAAAGAGAGAAAGCAAGAAAGTGAGAAAGCAAGAAAAAGCCAGAGAGAGAGAGGGAGAGGGAGTGTGTCAGTAAGGAAGTTCTTCTCTCGACTTAAAAAAAAATGTTTCAGGTTGCTTGTCTTCCTCTGTGAAGGAGTAATTAGTTTTTATTCTTTGTTTGTTTAGTTCTTTGTATAATTGCATGGTACATGTATATTTGTAAATAAATGTATTGAATGAATAATCTAGATCTCAAACCTTCTTTATTTCCACACTACTTTTCGTCATTTTGACCCTTTTCAAAATATATTTAGCCACTGATACAATAATAGATCATATATTTCATATATTTAGAATTGGTAAAACATTTGTGATGGTAGAAAATCTGATATATGGGGCTGTTTTCATGTGAATGGTGGCAGAGGGAAAGAAGCTGTTTTTGTGTCTGGAGGTTCTGGTCCTGATTGACCGAAACTTTCTTCCTGAGAGATTGAAACAGTTTATGACCGGGGTGGGAGGGGTCGGCAACAATCTTTCCTGCACGCCTCAGAATCCTGGAGGCGTACGGGTCCTGAAGGGAGGGCAGATTGCAGACGATTATCTTCTCTGCAGAGTGGATGATACTCTGCAGTCTTGCCTTGTCTTTGGCCGTATCTGCAGTGTACCAGATGGTGATGGAGGAGCAGAAGATGGACTGGATAATGGAGCTGTGGAAGTTCACCATCATCTTTGTTGGCAGACTGAACTTCTTCAGCTGCCGCAGGAAGTACATCTTCTGCTGAGCTTTTTTGACAAGGGAGCCGATGTTCAGTTCCCACTTGAGGTCCTTTGTGATGATGGTCCCCAGGAAGCAGAAGTATTCCACAGAGCTCACTGTAGAGTCTCCCAGGGTAAGGGGGGTGAGGGGGGCTGGGTTCTTCCTGAAGTCTGCTATCATCTCCACTGTCTTTAAAGCGTTGAGCTCCAGGTCTTTTTTTTTTGGGGGTGTGCACTTTGGCACCCTTACAGCAGAGGGCACCCTCGGTAGCCGCCTGGTTTTCCTGGCTGCAGGCCCGGCCCACTTTTACAAAAGATGCACAATACAGTGGCTCGCATATATAGGGGATTTTTTAAAAATGCAGTCAAAGTATCAGACGAATACAAGCAGGATAAGCAGGTAAAAGAGATTTGGCATTACATTGCTACCTTAGCTTATTATTAGATAATTAAGTGTTATTTTAACTTTGTTATGAACTTCATTATTTTCTTTAAAATAAAAATATTTGACGATCAAGATAATCAGTTACCTTTTGAAATAAGGATCATTTTAAATTGATAGGCAAGCCAACCAACCAACCAACCAACCAACCAACCAACCAAAATAACACCATCATTTACCAATATATTTGAAAACTAACACAACCTACAGCTTTTCTGCCACCAAAATGAATAACTTGAGGATACCACCCAATACCAGTGGTATAGGATTTAAAACAAACTTTAAATTAGTTATCTCCTTTTTCTTCTTAGTCAATCACTTTGCAACAAATCATGATTGAATGTGGCAGGATTTATTGTAAATCAGTAGTTGACACTTTTGCTTCACAGCAGGAAGGCCCTGGGTTTGACTCCTGGACTGAAGCTGTGATCTTTCTGCATGTAGTGTGCACGTTTTCCCTGTGTTCAGGATTCAAGATTTGTATTTGTCACATGCTCATACAGATGTGCAGTGAAATGTAAAAGACTGTCCCGCAAGGCCATGCAACAACAAACACTCAATTTAGTAATAGACATATTTGCAGAAAAAATATAACACAAAGCAAAAAATAAAAAGCGTTATTTGAATGCACAAAACATAAAACACAGAATAGAATACTGTAAACAGTGCAAAGTGTCAACATGTAAAATATGCAAAGTGCAAAGTGACCAGGGTCCAGTTAAATAGCAATGTAAAATAGTTTAAAAATGATAAATGAATGTATAGAATATAAAAAAATATAAAAATGTTATATTGTCCAGAGGTGTCAAAGTGCAATGTGCAGATCTATGTTTTTTAACTGAGGACAGCATGAGGAAAGAAGCTCTTCCTGAGTCTTTCTGTGTTCACTGTGGTGTGTCGGAGGCGCCTGCCAGAGGCTAGAATTGTTTGCGTCAAACTCATTTTAGTTCAAGGATCAAATATGGTAACCTTGCCTGCAAGATGGATTCTCCTGGTGTTTACAAACACCAGGGCTGCGTCTGAACAGTCCCTCCTATCTGCTTTATTATCCACTGTTCCTTCATCCCCGGAATTGTTTAACTCATTTAGTGGGGTTAGAAATTTTGAAAATGGCTGGCACTGAATGAGTTAAATGGGGACCATGATAAAGAGCGTTCGAGTTGTCTTTAAGCCCAGGAATAGAGGCTCAATGTTTCCTTTTTTACCTCCTTTAGCCTAGGAAACACTGATGCATCCCTTACCAAAGGAGACGAAATAATTCTGACTCACAATTCCTTGTGGCGACAACATTTAAAGAGAAATGCACACCTGAGCACTGATAAATAACGGAGATCATTCAAGTTCAATGCAATAATATGTCTTGAACAACTTAAAATAATCTAAAACCCAAATATTATTATATGTAAGACATATTATCAGATAATAACTGACATAAAAAAGACACTGTGGTTCAAGAATAAGAAATCAGAGACATTTGTAGCCACATTATGTTTTATTCAACATAATTCATATTTGTGAGCAGAAGGTGAGTGTGAGCAACCATTCTCAATGTGACGTTCTTTTAGTTTCACTTTTATTCCTCGTAGCCTGGTCGCCTCTTTTCCTTTGATTTACATTCAAACCTTGTGATTTTTTTTTAGATTATATCAGCGTAAAGTGTTATAAATGTGGTTTTAGTCCATTTTCAGAAATTTTTAGTTTTTTCACCACAGCGGACGTCACTAATTTTCGCAGCCGTCAGCGTATTACGTCACATAGTGGAAGTGCTCTGATAGTCAAAGCAAACGTGATGGCCATTTCCTAACCCTGTGATGTCATCCACAGGTAGTGATGAGTTCAAGACCACACTATCCAAGACCAAGACTTGCCCGAAACCAAGACTTGCCCGAGACCAGAATGCGCCGAGACCAAGACAAGACCAAGACTTTCGGGAGCCGAGACCAAGACCAAGACCATAAACATTTTTTTTTAAATCGAAAAAAATATATAAATAAATGAAATTTTGACAAGGTTCGACAGTTAAATAACATTCTCTCTTTAATTTTAGTTTCTTTTAAATACATTTGATGGAGAGAAAAAAGGTGCCTGCAGAAAATTAACTAAAATATTAAAACTACTACTGCTACTGATAAATTCACAATTATTCTACATATTTGAAAACAAGATTTTTATGTTAGCTGAATGTACAATAAAAAGTAATGTAATGTAATGTAAAAGTATTTCTGCCAAGAAAAAACATGGCTGGTCACCTACACACCGCATAGTGTTTCCTCTTTGTTAGGGTTGGGCATCATTTGGCTTTTAATGATTCTGATTCCAACAGTTCTTGTTGAGAAAGATTATTATTATTCTGGATATAGTGGAAACGGAAACTATAAAAAAAATACTTGTATTGTGAACCTATTTATATTGTAGGGAACATATACAAATATGTAATCTTAGGCTAAAGCCACAAAAACACAACTTTAAAAAGAAAATAGACTAATATAAGAACTCTTTACAGTTATTTGAGTCCAGGCGATGACCCGCTGGTGACGACTACAGCCCACACTATGTAATAAAAGCCTTAAAAGACATGGATATAATGAAAAGAGTGGATGGACAGAGGCATAAACATGCGGACTTTCACACGGACACACACTGACTTATGGAGTTATTGCAGCTTCTTTAATTCCTGTGGTGACAGGTAACACAGGTAAAATTGTAAATTAAAGAAAAGCAAAAAGCTTTATAGAGATAAAAATTTGACTCCTATAACATGTCATCCAAAAAGTCCACCAGTGTCTCCAGTAAAGTCTTTAAAATTAGCTCTTCTTAATGTTAGATCTCTTGTTAACAAGTCACTACTAATTAATGATATTATTTTGACACATCACTTGGACTTTTTATTTCTTAATGAAACATGGTTAAATGATGGTATCAGTAATACTGTTCTCAATGAAAGTGCACCACAAGACTTTATTTATTTCAATAAGTGTCATACTTGCAGGAACGGTGGTGAAGTTGCTGCCATTTTTAAATCAATATTTCAGTGCAAAAAATAACATTTGGTGATTTTATCTCCTTTGAATATATGTCATTCTTACTGAAGGGTGATTCAAGAGTTCTGTTTTTAGTCGTTTATAGACCCCCAAAATATTCTGGAGAATTTATGGATGAGTTTGCTGAACTGCTGTCAGTTGTATGCACTGAATACAACTTTTTAATAATAACAGGTGACTTAAATATTCATGTAGACAATAACATGGACAATACTGCCAAAGAACTGTATGCTTTAAAGGATACTTTTGGTCTTACACAACATGTGACTGGTCCGACACACACTCAAGGTCACACTTTGGATCTGGTTGTCTCTAAAGGTGTTGATATCTCTGCTGTTGATGTAAGAGACTTAGCTTTATCTGATCATTTCTGTGTCTTTTTTGACCTAGAGACTGTAACATCTGTTCCCCCTAGTTATGTGTGTTTAAAGAAAAGGTACATAAATGACAACACAAGTGCACAGTTTATGAAAGCCATAGCAATGACATCAACATTGAGTGCTGAGACAGTTGATGATCTTCTGGATGAGTTTAATACAAAAGTCTGTAATGTCATAGATGTGGTGGCTCCAATCAAAACTAAGAGAAAACCAAACACACAAAAAACACCTTGGAGGAGGACTGACATAATGCAGAATTTGAAATCTGACTGTAGAAGAGCTGAGCGTAAATGGAGATCAACAAAACTCCAAATTAATCTAGAACTATACAAAACAAGTCTGCGAAAATTCAATGATGGCTTGTTCAAAGAAAGGCAGCAATACTTTTCTGACGTTGTTTTCTGTAATTGAAAAGATCACAACGCCCCCAGATCAGATAGCCCCTGAATTACTGTCAGCTGGAAAATGCAAAGAATTTGCTGTATATTTCAATGAAAAAATACAATCAATAATGTCAAACATCAGAAAAAAAAAGCAAAATCACAAAAAGCTTGATCAGCTCCAACCACTGAGGGATAAGTCAACTCCAATGTTAGAGTTTATTACAGTGAACCCAAAAACAATAGAGGAGCCTGTTCAGCAGCTGAATCCATCAACATGTTGCCCTGACACAATACCCTCAATCTTTATTAAAACTGTTGTAAAGTCAATTGTCACTGATTAATGTCAGATAATTAACTGATCATTCCAATCAGGCACCGTACCAAAATCCCTGAAAGTAGCTGCTGTGAAACCTTTGTTAAAAAAGGGAATACTGGATGCCTCTATACTGGCTAACTATAGACCAATCAGCAACCATCCATTCATGGCCAAGATCATTGAGAAGGTGGTCTTCAACCAACTGAGTCAATTCTTAACATTCAACAAAATATTTGATAAATTTCAGTCAGGTTTTCGTTCTCATCACAGCACCAAAAGTGGCAAAAACTTGGTAAAAAATGAGTGAAAAGTCAATAAAATGGGTCAAAATAGTCAAGAGTTGCAAAAAGAGGGAACAGTTAATATGTAATGGCAAAATGTAGCTTAAATGAGCAAAATGTGATAAACAATAGTCAAAAAGGGGGTTAAAAGTGGAACAAAAACAGGCAAAATATAGGGAAGAAAGAAAACTGTATATTTGTTGGAAAGAGAAGGTACTTATGGGGAAAAAGGTAGCTTATTCGAAAAAAAAGGTTAAAGAAAGGACAAAAATTGGATGAATGTGTAAAACAAGAACTAAAATCCAAGCAGTCAGAAAAACTGTCTGGACTTGATGATAGCTCAGTGAATTATCAATAAAAATGTTTAATAATGTAATAATAATAATAATAATTTTAGACTAAAGTGTACAAATGCTCAACTTAGTAAATGATATCAAGACTCATTGTATTCAGTCAAACTCAATACATGCATAATAATATGAGTCGTTACAGTTTTGTTTATAATCTTGTATTTGCTGGTTTGGAGTCACCATAGTGTGTGTGTGAGAGAGAGAGAGAATTGAATATATCTATTTATTATACTATCATTTTACATTGATAAATGGTGTCACCATGGGCACAATTGTGTATTTTTATATAAACAGTATATTTCATTAAACACTGTAGACATCTCTAACGGTATTTCTATGGATTTAGATATGTTGGCGTTATACATACAGTTAATGTACCATATAAGTACCACCAGATTTTTTATATTGATATTTTAATTAGGAAAAAACATGTGATTGTAAAGGGTGTGTTTCATTTTTACGATACATTTAAAAAAAAAAAAATATTTTTTTTTTCTTGTGGGGGGGTTGCAATGTGGCACCCCTCCAGCAAATGGCACCCTCGGTGGCCGCCTGGTTTGCCTGGCGACAGGGCTGGCCCTGAATATAGGAAACACTTTCATAATGTGTTTACTTGAAAGCCAATGGTTGCCATGGTTGCAAAATGAAAGAGAATGAAAAGATGAAAGACAACCAGAACTGCAGTAGCTACTCTCAGCACTAGTGGTTAGGTTGGGAACTGTCTCTCTTCTGAGTATCAAATAGTAAAACCAGCATTTTTGTGAAGTTTGAAAGCTTAAATTGTGAAGACCTGAGTGAGGAATGGCTGCAGCAGGTAAGGCAGACTATACAGACAAAATATGAGGATGAAATTTAATCTGCTCAGATGAAAGAAAACTGTACAGTAGTCATGAAAGGAATCACTAGATTTAAATATATTTAAAAACATGCAGAATATTATTAGAAAATATTTACTCGGGTTTCAAATCATGAAAAATATTTTTCATTGAAAAAAAAAAAACAGTTCAATATTTGATATAGTTAATACTGTTAGGAACAGTTTGTGAGAGCTTCCAGAGTCAAAGGTAGGTACTTATAATACATAAAATAAGAGTGTTTGACTTCAATGTTTATAGAATAGATGTCATATAGCATGAGGAGCACTTGAAAACTGAGACCATGTATTACTACCTACTACTACTATACCTTTTAACTGTGAAAAGTAACATGGCTCATACTCTGAGTGTATCAAAAAAAAAATGAGGACGTCCTACACATGCAGTCAATGCTGAGACAGGACTTCTTATATGAAGTAATTTTCCAGGACAGGAGGAGATTTCCTTGTTTGTGTGAGTCTTAATGTTTGAATTCTGAATACTAACCATGTGCTCTGTCTGTCCACTTTAACAGCACATCCTCTAATGGTAGGGCAGGTCCTCCAGAGCAACTCCACTCATTACACCATCCTCCAATTTATTGGAGAAGGCAGCTTCGGAGAAGTGGCAATGTGCTGGGCTGATAACAGCAGCAGCACAGTGGCGGTAAAAATCCTGAAGAATGAGTATTTGCAAGACATAGAGGATGAGGTAGGTGTTTGGATCTCTCCTAGTTTTTGGGCCTCCAACAGGACTTTAACTATGAACTGTTGAGGTACAGCGATATAAAGGTGATCTAATAGTGCTTCTTTCCTTTCAGGTGTCCATGCTGAAGACCATCGGCTCATTGAATGCAGACAACATCAATGTGGTTAAATTCTACGAACAATTTCAATACTTGGGCTATAACTGCCTTGTCTTTGAGTTGTTGGATGTGGATTTATCCCATCTAGTCTGTTCAATTAAAGTACACAATATCCGCCCCATTGCAGAGCAGGTAAGAATCGTTTTAATCCCATGGTAATGCTTGCTGATTGATTTTAGAAAGCTTGAAGTGCAAACCTGATCTTAAACATCTGAATAAGAGAAACTCTATTCTAATCATGTCTTTTCTAATTGTGTCTCTATAGCTGTTGGTGGCATTGCAGGGACTTAAGTCTGTAAGGGTCATACATGGCGACATCAAGCCCGACAATGTTATGTTGGCCGACATAGACGAGGATCCAGTCAGAGTGAAGCTGGTTGACTTTGGAATGGCTTCTTCATTCTCTGCCATCTGTCCCGGGATGATTCTTCAGCCCATCGGCTACAGGTATGAGGGTGTCACCCTGAATTACTTCTGTGTTTTTGTAACAAACCTCTGTCATTATAGTGTTGGTAGTTAATGCTAAGCAACATTTTTCTAAGTGTATTTCATTCATTTTGCGTCGCAGAGCCCCAGAGGTTTGTCTTGGCCTTCCATTCTCAGGAGCCATTGACATGTGGGGAGTGGGCTGTACGCTGGCCTTTCTCTACCTCAATGATCATCTCTTTCCTTTCCACTGTGAATACCTCATGGTAGGTCTTTTTTTTTTTTTATATACATCATCCCTTCATCCATTTAATAACACATGTTCTCTTTTCCACATGTATAGTAAGTCTTGAGTAACTGCCCCTAATATGTGTATTTGTGTGTTCTTTCTGCAGATGAAGTGCATGGTGGAGATGCTGGGCATGCCGTCGAAATACCACCTCCGCTTTGGCATGTACAGCCAGAGATTCTTTTGTAAAGAGGATGAATTTGGCACACAATGGAGGCTGCTGGTAAAACATAGTTTTCATTGTTGTTGAACCTTGATTGTTGCCCTAAACTTCTCATAAACCCTTTTCATTGTTGTTGTGTTTCCACAGACCCCAGAAGAATACTCATCTAGAAACAAAAAGAAAGCAGAGGAGTGGCCCAAATCTCGTGCTCATTTCTCATCATTGGATGACCTGCTCTATGTAAGTGTTCTCTACGGTATTTGAGTTCAAATACTTCGTAGAGATTTCTTCTTTAAAATGCAACCCACCTTAAAATTGCGTTAATAAGCTGAATTTATTCACGTGTTTTTTTTTTGTTTTGTCATGAGCAAGATAGGTGTGAACTTGTGTATTGACCTAACTCTTGTTTTTTTTTTTTTTTAATCTAGATCTCTGAAGTAGAGGATGCTGAAGAAATGGAAGACAGGAAGGTGTTCATCGACTTCCTAAAAGAGTTGTTACATCTGGATGGGGATCTGAGAATCTCTCCTGTTGAGGCTCTTCAGCATCCCTTTATCACAGGGTCATACCTGAGCCAGCCCAGGAGCCAGACAGCAGAGAATAGTGAGTGACTGCACCGTGGAGACAATCACGCACATGGTGATCAACTAGTTGTTCTATTGAATTTCTAAACTAATCTTTTTTTTTTTATTTTTCCTCCTACTAAAGAAATGGATGACATTACTCTTGCATCTGGCCAAGATGGGCAAATTAAGAAACATGAAACAGAAAACAGGGATGATGAGTCCCCACTGTCTCCTGCAAACGACAAATGTGGACATTGTGAGACACATGTATCAGAAGATTGGATTGAGGATGTCCCACGTTCTCCTGTGAAGTTGTTTCCCTCTTCCAATGGACCTAATGCAGAAGACGTCTCCTTCCCCGCCTCCGACTCTATGAGGTTCTCGGGCAGATTCCTGAAACGAGTTCAGAAGTTCTTCTCTCGACTTTGGACAGGGCGTGCTGAACTTTTAAGAGAGAGAGTGAGAGAAAAAGTGAGAAGGAGAGAGAAAGCCAAAGAGAGAAAGCAAGAGAGTGAGAAAGAGAGAAAAAGCCAGAGAGAGAGAGGGAGAGGGAGTGTGTCAGTAAGGAAGTTCTTCTCTCGACTTCAAAAAAATGTTTCATGTTGCTTGTTTTCCTCTGTGAAGAAGTAATTAGTTTTTATTCTTTGTTTGTTTAGTTCTTTGTATAATTGCATGGTACATGTATATTTGTAAATAAATGTATTGAATGAATAATCTAGATCTCAAACCTTCTTTATTTCTACACTACTTTTCGTCATTTTGACCCTTTTCAAAATATATTTAGCCACTGATACAATAATAGATCATATATTTCATATATTTTGAATTGGTAAAACATTTGTGATGGTAGAAAATCTGATGTTTTATTAACAGTAATAATAATAATAATAAAAATTATTATTATTATTATTATTATAATGTTAAAATCAGAATCAGAAAAGTTTTATATTTTATTTGACATGGTAGTCGGTGTGCGGAACTAAAACAAAGAAACAAGCCAGCAACAATAATAATAATAATGATAAATACAAAGGATGAGGGATAAATAAAGGATAGGTAGAGAAAAAAGGATAACAATGATATATATATATATATATATATATATATATATATATATATATATATATATATATATATATATATATATATATATATATATATATATATATATGGGGCTTTGTTCATGTGAATGGTGGCAGAGGGAAAGAGGCTGTTTTTGTGTCTGGAGGTTCTGGTCCTGATGGACCGAAACTTTCTTCCTGAGAGATTGAAACAGTTTATGACCGGGGTGGGAGGGGTCGACAACAATCTTTCCTGCACGCCTCAGAATCCTGGAGGCGTACGGGTCCTGAAGGGAGGGCAGATTGCAGCCGATTAAAGAAAGGACAAAAATTGGATGAATGTTTAAAACAAGAACTAAAATCCAAGCAGTCAGAAAAACTGTCTGGACTTGCTTGTTGAATTATCAATAAAAATGTTTTGGGATGTTATTAATAATAATAATAATAATAATAATAATAATAATAATAATAATAATAATAATAATAATTTTAGACTAAAGTGTAAAAATGCTCAATTTAGTAAATTATATCAAGACTCATTGTATTCAGTCAAACTCAATACATGTATAATAAGTCATTCGAGTTTTGTTTATAATCTTGTATTTGCTGGTTTGGAGTCACCATGGTGTGTGTGTGAGAGAGAGAGAATTGAATATATCTATTTATTATATTATCATTTTACATTGATAAATGGTGTCACCATGGGCACAATTGTGTATTTTTATATAAACAGTATATTTCATTAAACACTGGAGACATTTCTAACAGTGGTCCCATAGGCGTAAAATACGTGGGGATGGGGGGTTACCCCCCCCCCCCAATATTCAAACTGAACTAATTTAACCCCCCCATTATTTTTGTCAAAACATAAATTCTCAAATATTTAATTTAAAATTTCCTACATTGATGTGTGATGTATTTTACAACCATTTAATGACAAAATACAAAACACATTTATATGCCGCACCCCTTTCCAGCTGCACACTTGGTAGCTTCCATCCCCACACACGAAGCGTTCGCCCACCTCTCCTCCTTTCATCCTCACTCAATCACATGTGCATGGAGGGATCAAAGGATTTCTGTGGCTGCTGCTGAAATTAAGAGGTCGTCAAAATCTCAACCAACAATTCTAAGTTGGTAAAGGAAAAAAAATGCACCGGAATGCAGGAAATTGCATGCATTTTGTTAAAGGGGACATATTATGATGTATTTTTCATCCATCTCCAATTTTTTAAGAAACCCAACAACATATTAAATTAGTTGGTTTTTTTTAGACTCTGAAAAGTCACTTTCTGACCAATTCTAAAATTGGGCTGTTTGAGTGGGCGTGTCTATGGACGCGGACTCCACATATGACTCCACGCAACAGTTGATCACTAGCAACTTTCTTTTGCTATTCACACACTCTTGTTGTTTTCAGCCAAAACACTGAACATTACAGTAAAACGCATGGATATTTAAGCAGCTATGGTGATGGTGAGTCAGAAAAACACTGTTTGATGAAGTGTATGTGCCGTGCAGCAACAACAGCTGTTTCAGCTGCTTCAAACACTTAGAGGAGCTGCTACGTTGCTTTATTGTCATCAGCTCATGTAGAGATTGCAGGAATAGTCCATTCAAGGCGATAGTCTGAACCGCTGTGTCGCATTGTGTCACAAACACAGTGTTTGGGCTGTTTTTATTGGCGGGTTCGAAGATGTGATTGGGCTGGAAATTGTCAATCTGATCTGACAACATTGATTCCCGATTTTACTTGTGACGTCACAAATGTAGAAAATTTAAAATGGAGCAATTTTCTCTGTGTTATAAGACTTACACGAACCGCAAACAAATGACTGGAAGGTTTTATTTCACATTTTGTGTGCTGGTAGAGACTCGTTACCTCATCCAAGATTAAAACTTTTCTTTGGGGGAAGACCCCCAGACCACCAAGGGGGGATTAATTCTCGTTCCCCCCAATCTTGAAACAAACGTTACGCCCTTGAGTGTTCCTTTGACATCCACAAGTATGAAACTTTTTAATGGTTACTCTCGTTCACTGATTAATACATCTTATTTAAATTTTTGAAACAATACAATGTGCAGATATATTCTCTCGTATGTCGTGTGCTTTTGCATACTGTATGGTGGTGGGTCACTATGGCCAAAAATGTTTTGGTCACAGTCCAGCCCTGGTGTTAATGATTAAATTAGTGAGATTAATCAATATTAATTGATGGAGAATAAATACTTTCACTTTATTACAACACACACGTGTTTCTAATAATATATCCTCCTCATTCTGGGTGCAGTCTGTTTCTCTGATGCTGTTCATACAGTTCAGCCTCCATCAAAAGGTGGAAAATATTCATATTTTACATTATTATTATGGTCAGTCCATCAGATAAAATCAGGTTAAAGCCTTTTCTTGGGTAGGTCGTATACTAAGAGATCTGATTGGTCAGGAGGTGGAACTTTAATACTATCATCGATCTGATGCAGAACTAAACCTGGTTCAGACCTGGTTAAAAATAAATCCTGGAATTGGGGCGATAAGAGGAAATCTAGCTTCAGAGCGAGGACAGATCAAAAAGGCCTCCACAGTGTAACACAGATAAAACAAAAAGCCAACAGGTCTCACACACACACACACACACACACACACACACACACACACACACACACACACCTGTCTACACAAACTAACTCGTGAGGCCATATGACAATGACTGTGTTTTATTGGTGAGGATGCAGGAGACATTTTGACAAATAAGCTATCAAAAAATTCAGACAGTTCCGGAGATTTATGCTATCAATTTTGTATTTTGTAAATTTTAATTTTTTTTACTAATCAATTTTGTTTTCCATTTATTTCTATTAGAAATGTCAGCTTTTTTCACTTGTAACCCATTCATCTCACAGTCTTCAACTGATTTACTATTTACAACACATTTACACCTTATGGCTAATGTTCATCTAATGCTAGGCTAATGCTGACACTAAGCTAAAGATAACGCTAAGATAATGCTAATGCTAGGTTAACGTGAATGCTGTTCTAATGTTAAGCTAATGCTAGGTTAATGCTATTGCTAGGTTGATGTGAAAGCTGATCTAATGTTAATTGATAAGCTAATGCCAGGCTAACGTTAAAGCTAGGCTATTGTGAATGCTGATCTAATGCTAGGCTAATGCTAACGCAAGGTTAATGTGAATGCTGATCTAATGCTATTGCTAAGCTAATGCTTGGCTAATATTAACGCTAGGTTCATTTGAATGCTGATCTAATGCTAATGCTATGCTAAGCTAATGCAGCGCAATGTGGGCCAGCACCTGCATCCTCACTCGCATTTTCTTCAGGAAATGCTAATATTCTAGTTTAACATTTATTTTTGTTTAGAACCAGTTCTCATTTACAATGACGACCTTGTGCTTAAAGGTTGTTCCTCTGTGTGTGTGTGTGTGTGTGTGTGTGTGTGTGTGTGTGTGTGTGTGTGCGTGTGCGTGTGCGTGTGCGTGTGCGTGTGTGTGTGTGTGCGTGTGTGTCAGTGTGAGGACTAATATTTTCTCACTTTTCTCTAAAAGTGGTGAAATCAGCAGCGTTTGTAGCTGTGATGTTAGTGTGAGTAACTGTATATTTCATCAGTTTAACCTCAGAGTCAGTGAAGTCTGTTTTTTCCTTCAGTTGAAGCTCTTTAGAGAGTGAAGTTCAGTCTGAAAGATAACAGAGACAAATCAAGGCTTTCTCTTCTTATTTATTTAAACTGAGACTCTGACCTGAGATGCCACAGGGTAGTTTTATATCTACGTTAGAGCTGAATCTGTCCCTCAGACGGATTCACTGTGAGACTAAAGTATCCTCTCTACTTTACCTTTACTTTAACAAAAACTGTTTTCCTTCAGTATGAGTATGAGTCTGTGATCATCTATACTAAAGAACAGCAGGAAAACATGTGTTTAGAACAGCAACAGCTTAAATAATCAAAATGTTTTGGTTTATTTGGTTGTATATGTGTCCAAATATCCACATCAGTTTTATTTCTGCAGTAGTCCTCAGTCACACAATGAAAAATCTACTAAATATTACATTTATTCACAAATGACAAAACAAGGTGTTCTGTTTTCTCGTCCCTGAAAATTTAATGGTTTTAAAACGTTAAAATGAAAATTCAGTGTTTTCCTTTCCTTTAGTTTTAAGATTTGTCTACATTTGGTTTTCAATCTGTCAGACACAATCAATAATATTCTTTTCTATACATTTATTTCATTAGAAAGCTACATACTCTTACATAAACTTTAATGAACAGATTTATTTGTCTATAAAAGTCATGTTGAGTTGTTAATATTCATGTTCAGTTCATGCTGTGAAAAACATGCGTTTAAAAAGGTCTAAAGAATGAAAACACAAACCATGTGCAGCTCTAGTTATTGTCATATTGTTATTAACGCTGAACGTCTGCCCACGTTTAATTTCTGCTCCACAACTTTTATTTATAATCTGTGGTCCCTGAAAAGTAAATTGTGAAGTTAAACTCAAAATGAATGATGCTGAAATAGAACAAGTTTGTGAAAATAAATTATTGGGCGTAATAATTGATGACAAACTCAACACATAATTCAAATTAAATCTAAATTGTCCAAAATCATTGCAATCCTACAGAAAACAATAGAACTTTTAAATCAGAAATCCACTTACATGTTTTATTGTTCATTCATTGCTCCATACATCACGTACTGTGTGGAAATAAAAACATGTACAAAACAAACATTGATCCAAAAATAAAATTACAAAAGAGAGCCATAATAACTGTAAATCACCATAATATTGAGACCCAAGAAATCAATTCTTTGTTTAATTAAAAACCTTATATTTTGAAATGTCTAGTTACTGTATATCTGTGAATTTTAAGAAATGTTCAAACTTAGGGCAGTAGGTTGATTTCACGGGACGTGACGTCACATTGCTGCATCGCGAGAGCGCGAGATTCAGATGGAGGGCAGGAAGCTTGAGAATCTGCCTTCTGAAATCATCAAAATGCCCATGTTTTGTGTAGTTTATGGCTGCTCCAATCATTCTAATCAAGACAAGACAGAGTCAAACTGCTACGTAGACAAGACCTTTAAAATTTGGTCTCTAGACCGGTCTCAACTAGTACAACACTAGCCTCAGACTGTTTTATTGTACATTCGTACAGCGGTGGAGATGAATGACCTGAGGTAGCGCTCAGTCCTACACTGTGAGTTTTTCAGTCTGCCACTGAAGGAGCTGCTCAGATCCTGGTCGGCAAATCTTTAGAATCTGTGGAAAACTCACTAATCTTCATGATATATGAGTCAATCCCATATCTGTTGTATCGTTGTCTTGAAACTGGATCTAAATCAGTACAATACGGACTCTCTGCACCGGTTTCCTCCGCTCAATTTTTTAGGCCGTGCTACCGGACTCAAAACGATGGGAACATAGTAGCGTGATATATAGTTTCAAAGTTAATTCAAAGTAGGTTACAATTATGCCTCGCACAATTCGATTAGGGGCCTGAGAGGCCTGGCCCACCCACCCTTTTTTAGGCAATTTCCATTAAAGTCGTTATCTCATTTATTTGTGAGTCAAATATATACCGAATTATTGACACATACCAATATATGAATGGGGCCCATTACTCCATATGTGCCACAGGGGTGTCAGGGGGCCACTGAATTCTAGGGAACGTGGTACGTGCTATTCAGAGCGGAGATGTTCCGTGGGCCCGGCCGCAGTTCATCAGAACTTGTTACTTCCTGCCCACCGTCTTCTCTTCACCCGTCATCATAATCACGTGACTGAAACCCAGCTATTGATGAATATAAATTATTGTCATAGTCATATTGTTTCCTTAGTCTGCTTCACCTGCAAATACACTAAGACTAAATTGTAAGTCATCTCTGTAACACTTGGTTGTTGTTGTTGTTGTTGTTGTTGTTGTTGTTGTTGTTGTTGTTGTTGTTGTTGTTGTTGTTGTTGTTGTTGTTGTTGTTGTTGTTGTTGTTGTTGTTGTTGTTGTTGTGTAGTGTTTAAATGGTCAGCTTCATATAAGAGCTACACCTTTTTGGTTCATTAATTATATTTAATTATTTATTATGTGCATCTGTTTAATTAACCAATGAACCAAAATAAATAAAATCCATCTTTTCAGTTGATAACTATCAAAGTTTCCATAGTTTATCTGAACCAGAGGATGATATGGTATCACTTCCTGTTAGCGATGCTAATCTAAGAGCTTTCATATCACTAGGATGTTATGTGATGATGACTAAACTTCTGATATCTGATCCCTGCTCTCACTGAGATGCTTAGCACACGATGATGAAATGATAGACGTGAATAAAAACAACCAGAGAATGAAAGAATGACGCCCTCGCTTCCACTGCTCTCAGAAACAACATAATTACTATTCCACGGAATGGTTAATTATCCTGGTGTTCAGGAGCAAACCTCTTCACTTCCCTTTGAAAAGATGCTCTTTAAAGTCTGGAAATAGTTCACACACACCTGAGATTAAAAATAATAAAGTTACACATGCACATTCACCCTGGACTCCAGCTGTGAATTAGCATATTAGCATAGCGCTAATATAATGCTCACTAACTAGCTGTGTGTGTGTGTGTGTGTGTGTGTGTGTGTGTGTGTGTGTGTGTGTGTGTGTGTGTGTGTGTGTGTGTGTGTGTGTGTGTGTTCGTTCGTTCAAATCAAACAATTCTTTTAATTTATTTTTATTTTCCTCTAGAGACTCGTGTTGTGTTCAAAGGGTTCCTGTAGGGAAGGAGAGCTATGCGATTAGAACATTATTACAATAATAATACAATGATACATTAATACAAAGAGAAGCAGGTGAGGCTGTTTGATCATGTGAACATCATGTGAATCAGGTTAACAAACATTAAACACAGTTAGGATTCATCAGTTTATTACAAAACACACTCAATGGGATAGAAAACAGTGATTTGCTTCATATGTTGTGTCCTGTATGTTGTGTTTCTCAAATGGGGGTACGTGTACCCGTAGAGCAGGGGTGGCGAACTCCATTCCTCGAAGGGCGGATTCCTGAGACTTTTAGATGTCTACCTGCTCCAACACCCCTGGTTGAAACCAACGTGGCTGCGTCCAAATGGTCCCTCCTATCTCCTTTCCTATCCACTTTTCCATAACCCTGTGGATGACGTCACAGAGTTAAGGAAAGGTGTTAGGAGAGGAGTAAGGAAAAGGCAATCACGTTTGTTTTGACAATCAGATGCACTTCCACTAGGTGACGTATTTATCTGACGGCCGCAAAGGTTAGTGACGTCCGCCGTGGTGAAAAACTACACATTTGTGTAGTACAAAAATGGACTAAAATCACATTTCTAACACTTTCCACTGATATAATCTCAAAAATCACAAGGTGTGAAAGTAAATCAAAGGAAAAGAGGTTACCAGGCTACGAGGAATAAAAGTGAAACTAAAAGAACGTCACATTGAGAATGGTTGCTCACACTCACCTTCCACTCAGAAATATGAATTATGTTGAATAAAACATAATGTGGCTACAAATGTCTCTGATTTCTTATTCTTGAACCACAGTGTGTATTTTATGTCATGTTATAATCTGATAACATGTCTTACATATAATAAGGTATGGGTTTTAGATTATTTATTTAAAGATGCTGAAGACATATTATTGCATTGGTACGGTCATCGTGAGTTTCCGAAAGCGCTTGGGTGTGCGTTTCCCTTTAAATGTTGTCGCCGCCATGACTTGTGGGTCAGCATTATGTGGTCTCCTTTGGTAAAGGGATGCATCTGTGTTTCCTAGGCTAAAGGAGGTAAAAAAGGAAGCATTGAGCCTCTTTTCCTGAGCTTAAAGAGAACTTGGACGCTCTTTATCATGGCCACCACTTAAACACTTCCGAGGGTGAAGGAGGAGTGGATAGTAAAGGAGATAGGAGGGACTATTCGGAAGCAGCCTTCGTTGTCATCAAGCTTTGCAGAAGCATGATAACGAGCCATTCATTTGATTCAGGTGTGTCGGAGCAGGAACACATCTACACTACAGGGCGAGAGACAGAGAGAGAGAGAGAGAGAGAGAGAGGTAAATTAACAAATAAAGAGTGAAAAGCGTGAAATGATAAAAAACTATAGAAATAAATCTATTCAGGGGCCAATAAATCAGTGTTTTTCAACCTTGGGGTCGGAATCCCATGTGGGGTAGCCTGAAATTTCTGAAAAATTTAAATAGATTTTTGAAATATTTGAATTACTCTTTTTTTTTCTCATTAAAACAACACACAATCTTCACTTTGTGAACCTAGTTCAACTAAAATGCAGTGAAAATAAATATATCTGAGCTCAAGCATGTTTAAAAACTCATTCTAGGAAGAGAAAATGCACTAAATAGTGTTTATTTCCACTTATTTACAACATGAGATTATTTCAAATGTGTGTTATCACTCATTCATTCCATCATTATGACCTATAGTTGTTTTCTGAGCAAAATGTTGTAGTTGGATTCAGAAATTAGAGAAAGGGAACTCGAGCCAAAAAAGTTAGAGAACCACTGGTTTAAACCAACATCAGTGAAACAGTAGATGATGGTTATTAGCTGCACATACAAAGTTTGAATAGACAATATAAACTTAAATATAAACAGTAAATGTATTCAGGCACAGCTTGATTTGGAACAAATTATTTGGAAAGTTACTGATATTATGATAACAAATATGATTCTTAGTGTTATGATTGTAAGTCTGTGTCTTTAAGGAAATAAAACTCCACTTCTCATACATACTTATATTTACTATTTGTTGGAAATAACCTTGTGGTCAGAAACAGTAGCTCAGATATTGTGTTCTCTGCTTTTCTTTTCGCTTCCTCTTCCTGCATTCTCCACTTTGGTACAAAATTAAAGAATTTAATTAAATTCTAATTAAGAATATGCCTGAGTGCGCTGCTTTAGATTGTTTTATTTGTGTCACAAGCAGCAAACCATAGAGAGAGACTCTGAGTACAGACACATTAGCTGTGTTTTTGTTACAGTTTTTTCTCTAAATCAAAGTGGTTTTTGGAAAGTTTCCACAAAGTCTAATGTGTGTTTGAAGGTGTTTCCATTGAAGGTTGATTTGGGGGAGGAGCTGTAGGAAGATGGACGCTCCATAGAACATTCTGCATTCCTTTGTTGTTTCACGTCTTATGTGACACTAATCATTATTAGGTCTAATGCTAAGAAATGTCTGGGCCTCCTCTTCTGTGCACACGTACCACGTCATGTTTACTCAGAGAGACGTGGTCATGTGACCATGTACGTCACGCCCAGTAAAAAGTGTTTCCATTGAGCTTTAACCATACATTTAATATGGAAACATCTGAAAAACCACTGTCACGGTAAATTTGCGGTTGCCCTCATTTGGAGACATGATTTGTGCTCTGGTTGAATGATGGAGTCCAGTCAAAGCATGATGATTTTATAAAAAAGGATTTATTATAAACTAAGTGTGTGTGTGTGTGTGTGCGTGTGCGTGTGTGCGTGCGTATGTGTGTGTGAGTCCACATGAGCTTTGGTATTAGACCTTCAGCAGAGACTGTTTGTTGCTGGCACTGTGAATACAGCACAATCTGTACTCTGGATAATCTAATCTAACATGACTCAGCAAAGTAGCAACATGTCTGTTCAAAAGTACAACGATATAATGCAGTCATTGTGTATAAACACATGACAAATTGTACGCATGAACACACATTTGATGATATGATGATGAATATAATAATTGCCATAACACCTCCTCATGGAAGAATAAAAACCTTTTAAAGATATTTGAGTGTTTTTTTTCTAAATTCAGGTGTTTCCATTACCAGTTTTTATCGAAATATTTACATTTTACTCATTTTCAAGAGTAATAGAAACACAGCTAGTGACAGATTACAGAGTCATGGCTATAGATGCTAAACAGGTTTGGGTCCAGGACCGACCGCTGAGGGAAATATAGTCAAAATATATCATTAAGAATACAACAGCAACTAAGTAACACATAGTGCTGCACTGAAGGCAAATCAGAAATAAACATTTCTCAGTTAAAAATTATGATCTGAGTTCAACCGTGTTCAGCAGCACATGAAAATATATCCACCATAGATGACTGATATATTATTAGATTCTTCTCTGCCTTCAGGTGGAGGAGGAGGTCAGAAATTCCTGAGTTCTGATTTGCTTTGAACACAGCATTAGATCATGTTGTTGGATCTTGTGATGTGTGTGTGTGTGTGTGTGTGTGTGTGTGTGTGTGTGTGTGTGTGTGTGTGTGTGTGTGTGTGTGTGTGTGTGTGTGTGTGTGTGTGTGTGTGTGTGTGTGTGTGTGTGTGTGTGGTACTACATAATAATCCTAACTAAACAACATCTGTGTTGTATCTAACAGCACAGTTTCATGTCAGTCTATTATAGATAATTCTTCTAAACGCTCACAGATCATAACGTTGCATCGTGTTTTAGTCAAACACAAACTCTACATACTGAATTATTTTCATGATTAATTGGGACACACACACATGAAAACCTCTGAATCCCAGAGTGGTCTGCCTCAAAACCCTTTGACCAAATAATCACTGTCTGCTGCATCTGACCAGTAACCCTACAACTTAACTCTGTCTCATTCCATTCAAAACCGCCACAGCAGACACCATGGTGATTAGTGTAACTGCAGCCATCAGCCAAGCCACTGCGGGAACGCGCATCCAATGTTTGTTTATCACGTAGCACAGCTGATAATGTGGATAGAGGATGGACACCCGAATGAACCCTGACCCGGGGTTTCCACTGGATACGTCTCCGCTGCGCCACGGCACTGTCCGCCGTCCAGTAATTCACACCGGTTGCATTTGGAGTGCGCCGCGGTGCGCTCCGGTTGTACGACTGTGACATCACGAGACAGATCAGTTCTCACGATATTTAGATAATTGCGCAAGAATGCAGTTAAATGTATGTGTTATAAACGCAACAATAAACAGATAAACAGGTCAGAGTTCGTAACGAAGGAGAACAAGAAGGTTGGACTCTGGATTTGTCATAGACATTTTTTATCAACAGCCAACAGAGAAGAGATAAAACTGCACCAGTAAAACATGAACTAAATCAAAGTTGCTGCAGTTTACAGTGCAGTTACAGTATGAGAGGAATCAATATAGTGGATGTGAATATGTTTTTACACATTATGACATTTTGGTGATGTATTTACTTGAAATATAATCTGAAGTGTTTTATTTTTAAAAGTAACCCAATATTTTATTGCGGAGTACTGCTTAATTTCCTGTTTAGCTTCGTTTACTCTGTGCTGATTGATGCGTCGTGCTCCGGTGTCCGCCAGAAATAGATGTCCTGTGTATATCTGGCGCAGGGCACCGGACTACCGCATCTGGGAAGGAGCAGACACGGACCGCAGTGGACCCGGTGGAAATTATCACATAGACTAAAATGGAAACCTATCAGCTCCGGTGACGCGGCGGTGACGTCCAGCGGCGGAGCCGCATCCAGTGGAAATTGGGGGTAACAGGACCAGACGGCACCGGGCGGGTCGGGTTCGGACAGATATTTAGAACTGGTGTTTGGGTTCGGTCACATAGTGTCATTTGCACTGCACCGTTCATCTTTTCCTGCAGCTACAGCTGATCCATGGTGGATGTAGAATGGAACAGAGGACAATTATAAAGGAATACTCAAATACACCGTTTAAACATTCCTTTTGCTGCACAATAACATGGATTATCTTTATCTTTGATACATGTCAATAGATTTGACGTGTCATTTGACGTCACCATCAGCGTAATGTGTTTGATGATTTTAAATGATTTTACTGATGATTTTAAATGTTTTTTGGGTTGGTTTTTCTTATTGATTTTAAGCTGTTAAATGTTGTCTGTTGCACTTTTTGATCATGTAAAGCACATTGAGTTGCCTTGTGTACGAAATGCACTATACAAATGCATTTGCCTTGCTTTGCCTTGCCTTGAACTCATTCCCTTTGGTTTAGAGCACTTCATCACCCATGAGCATAAAAAAAACTTAAAATGAAAATGTTTATGTTTTCTCAAATCCTGTCCTATGCTCCTTTAAAGCCAACTTTCTTTACAGGATCATCCATCGTCTTCTCAAACAAGAACAGATGTTTGTGTGGAGCTCAGACCTCCATCTGAGCAACAGCAGCCTGTTCTTCGTCTCTTCTCGTGCTCCTCATGTCAACATGATGTATGAAGCCATTTTTGGAGCTGAGTGGAGAAGAATGGAGCTGTGCATCACTTAGCATCCTCAGCTCTGCCATTACACCTCCCACCAGCACCAGCACTAATTCTGCCATCTGTTGACAATGTTTACACAGAGGGTGATTTGTCATCACAAACAGTGGGGCAAAAAATTAACACTTTATTTATGATCCAAGCTGTTTGAGAACAAAGGAAAACGCCACTGGTCATGTAAAGCAGTCAGAACAGTGACTTAATGAGACACGCAGCACAAGTTGATCACATCAAAACACATATGCTCCACTGTAGAGGGATGAATTGAACCTTTACACAAGAGGAATATGTTTTAATCTCACACTCTGGAAGGGTTTAGAGGATTGAAACAAGGCAGAGTTAGTTTAGTGTTAAAGTTATTTTACCGTCCTGGAGCTAGAGCGGAGATATGGAACCTTTTATGTTCCTTCTTTAGTTGTTTCTCTAAGTCTTAGTTTATTTCATTGTCTGGGTTTTGTTTAATGTTTTTTTAACTATTGTGTCTTCCTGCTCATGGCTCCTCCTCCCAGTGATGTCAGTCATTAGCTCCCTCCTGTTTCCACTCAGGTGTGACTCGTTACCAATCAAGCCTCCCTCTCTATTTATGTGTTTAGACATTGAATGGTTGATAGAGCATTGTCTATGTTACCTGTGCTGTGGTGCTTGGCTCCTGCTCCCAGTTTCCCCAGTGCCTATCACTTTTTGTTTTTTGTCAAATGTGGGTCCTCCTCCACACCCACACTTCGTGACCCTCTCTGTGTGCATGTGTGAACTCCCTTAACCAGTTTGTTACATTGGTTTAATCAGTGGTTCTCAACCTGTTCATCCCGTGACTCCCAAAATAAAGGTTCCAGAGAGTGGGGACCCCCACTGTAGCTGAAGGTGGTTGAACACAGACATGAACATTGAAGAACAGTCATATGGAGACAGGGTCATCTATAAGGGGGAATAAAGGGGAGAGATTTTTGGGGTCCATCCATAAATTCAGCAAAATGATGGTCCATTGTTCTATGAGTGTGTGATAACCACATTTATGTATTCGTCTGAATAATATCCACTGTTATTCAGGGAGTTTATTATTATTATAGTCATCTTAAAGATGGTAATCCTTGTTTAATCACAAATAAAATGGGTTCAAAGTCACCAAAAATGGTGGAAAAGGTGATGAAATGGGAGTTTAAAAACCACAGACATAGTCCAGAAAGAGTGATAAAAAAAGAGTTTGAAGTGTCCATATTGGAACAATTAATAGGAACAATTAGTTTAAACTGGCAAATAATGGGCATGACAAATGGTGAATGTGGTTAAATTGGCAAAAATTATCATGAAATATGGTGAAAAGATGTTAAAAGTGACAATAATGTGTCAACATATGTGACATTAGGTGGAAAAGTGGTGGAAAGGGTTTATAAATGCTGAAAATGTCTTAAAAAATGGAAAAAAAGGTTTAGAAAAGGCATTGAATTACAATAGAGAAGTGTCAGAAATCAGAGTAATATAGCAAAAGAACATTAAAAGGAGCAAAAATATGGCAAGAAAAAGAGATGAAAATAGGTTAAAATATGGTGAGTTTGGTGTAGTTGCAGAAAAAGGGTAAAAATAAGCAAAAATGGGCTGAAATTGTTCAGAAAATATTCCTAGTTTCTTGAAGGCATCTGGTGACCCCTCATTGTGTCTTACGATCCCAAGGTTGAGAAACCCTGTGTTAAACTCTAATCTAACCGCTGGTTCCTCTGGCCCATGTATTAAAGTCTTCCTCTCAATGTGAGGTAGAATAGATCCAAACGTTCCCATGTGACAGGAGAAAGAATGAACGTGTTTGGATGATTTAACAGTTGGCAGCACAAAGCTGTTTCTAAATGTTTCCCTGCTCCAAAGAATCAAAAAATGGGACTGGGAAAAAAAAGGTCAAAGAACAAATAGAAAGCTGGGTTGAATTTTCAATGTGGAGTCGGAGCTGAAATGAGGAATGATAAAAACAAAGCTGCGCTATTGAAAAGGAATGAGGTAAACATTCAAAGCTCCATACGTCAGCTAGCTCTTAGATTTCATATCGTTAAAGGAGAAATGTCATTGTGTTTATACGACTTTGAAAAGGTCAGGAGGGAAGAAGCAGACAGTGAAGCATCAAGAGATGAAACATCTAGAGATTGGAATAAGAAGAGGTGAAACAATGTGTCAGATGTTCTGATGATTTCTTATTTTCTACGTGTCAGTGTTAAAAAGAAGGTTTGACAGGGGAAAAAAGAGCACAAAAGGAGAAGAACAGAACCATCAAAAGTCCCGGAACATTATTTCATGTCCTCTTTGTTTCATATTCCACTCTAACGAATAATATTTATTTAATTAATGTTTAATATTATTCTATATTAATTCATTTTTATAAACCTGATTGTTTCAGGGTCTGGTTCCGTCTGTCCAACAACCATCACACATTCACTACCACAAACACAAACACATGCAAAGCAATAAAATGAACAAGTTTTTGCTGTCGCTCATTTCAGAAAGTCATCTGATGATTAATGTTCACAGGAAATGAAAACCCAAAGTTCAGTTTCTCAGAAAATGAGAATAATATATTTGATCAATGAAAACAAGGACATTTTAAAGAAAACAGACTTAAGTTTGCACTAGTTCGGCCACGTTTTGCAAGAATTTCTGCATCAATGGGGCGTGGCTTGGAGATCATCAACCTGTGGTACTGCTCAGTAATAGAGGCCCAGGTTGGTTTGATGGCAGCATTCAGCTCATCATCAATGATGGCTCTGATCTTCTATTCTCTATGGGGGGGTCAGATTAATCAAGCACAGCAACACCAAGGTCTTTGAAGCAGCTTTTAGTTCAGTGTGGGCGGGGCCAAGTCCTGTGGGAAAATTAAATCAACATATCTGTAAAGCTTTTCAGCAGAATAAAGCTTGAAGTGCTGACGGTTTTTGGCTTTCCGTGGAGAAAACCTTTAACTTAATTGAACATTACACAATAGTTCAATTTTGAAAAATCAACTTGAATGCATTCAAAGTCCATCACCTTATATTCACCCACCTCAGACTAGGGGTTGAACGACTTCATATTTTGAAAGGTCGACTTTATGCAGTCGACGTCCACTAGTCAATGATGTCACCAAGAGCCGAAGCTGAGCCGAGTGGCAGCCGAGTGCTGGTGTAGTGCCAAAATCTCTGACCCATAAAAATCTGTGACCGCAGGTGGCGACAGTTCCAACTCCTGCGGCTTCTCTGAGGACATTCACTCCCCCTTAAACACGTTTGTTATTCTCCTCCAGTCTGCAATTACTTCACCCACCGGAGCGTCATGTTTAAGGGGGAGTAAATAGCTCCTTAATAGCTAAGAAGTGGTTTAGCACTCTTCTTCTCTACGAGAAGCCGCAGCGGTCACAGATTTTTTTGGGACACAGATTTTGCCCCTGGGACACGGGACATGCTATAGAAGCTAAGTAAACCCAGGAACACTGCTGTTTTGCCTACCATGAGTCTAAGGTAAGTGTTAAGCCCCGAGGCTTCCTCAGAGCCGGGCCTTTAGACTTTGTTTGGGCTATTTTTACGGTAGCTTTGGCTTCCTTCACCGAAGCCGGTGTTGTGCCAAAGTTTGTGACCCGAAAAAATCTGTGACCACTGCGGCTTCTCGGCGGTAGAGAAAAAGAGTGCTAAACCTCTTCGTAGCAATTAAGGAGCTATTTACACTCCCTTAAACATGACACTTCAGTGGGTGAAGTAAATGCAGACTGGATAAGAATTACAAATGTGTTTAAGGGGGAGTAAATGTCCGCCCATAAGCCGCAGGGGTGTCGCCAACTGTCGCCACCTCCGGGCACAGATTTTGCCATAACAGGGGTCTTCCCCCACTTATCCCTCCGTCCTGCGCTGCTGATGTTTCCCAAATCTGCTTAATACACAGACATGTTACCACTACAGCTAACATTAGCATGTACTGTATATTAGCTGTAGTATCTGCCTACCAGCTGCAGTTTGAGCACAAACCAGAAAGGAGCGAGAAACGCTTGATGTAGTGCTGCCTTGCCGTGCCTGGGTACAAGGACCCTCGTTTGCTGTGTTGCGCCGCCATCTTGGGCAAAAGTCAAGTACCGCGACTAGTCAACGTAGACAGAGTCGCGAGACAACACTAAAGTCGACTAGTTTGTTCAACCCCTACCTCAGGCAGTAGACGGATATATGTATTGTATTCATCAAAATAGATAAAACAATGTAACAAGAAGAATCAAATATATATAATGTCAACAAACAAAATATAAATGAGTGTTTTTCAGATTAACAGCTAAATAAAACCAAAGCTGGACAGAGATAATTGTCATCTATACTGGGCTTTCCACACATGCCCAGTTAAACCATAATGCACAAGACATGCATTCAGTCTAGGAGAGAGAAATTAAACAATTCAACAGGACAGGATTGTTTTTAAATGTCTACAGTGTTGTGTCTCTATCCATTAATGCTGCTATTGTAGAGAAAGAGACACAAATGATGCATTCGTGTCTCAGTCAAAGTCAGAATGGATATCATTATATAATTTCTGTAAACGTCTGGTCATATCAGTGACCTTACCGGTGTCAGAGAGGCTAGTGTTTGTTTCCTCTGTTCAAATCGATTCCTGCTATGTGACAGCTAAATCAATTTGTTCTGCCTGCAGTAGTAACTGGGCTACCTTCAAATGTGCATTAAGATTATATTACAAC
This sequence comes from Gouania willdenowi, assembly GCF_900634775.1. Lineage (NCBI taxonomy): Eukaryota > Metazoa > Chordata > Actinopteri > Blenniiformes > Gobiesocidae > Gouania > Gouania willdenowi. The sequence continues at coordinate 9,071,655 of NC_041063.1, read as the reverse complement.
ATCTGGAAATTAATTACAACTACTCGTCATTTTGTGCAAACAATTTGACAAGGTCAGAGCTTCTCTTAAGAGATATTTTCCATTACTTTAAAAACTATCACACCACATGACACCTGCTGGAAGGGAGGGGTAATGTGAACGTTGTGATTTCAGAGAAACACTACAATAAAAATGCAAACATTAGACTTTTGCTCCACATATCTTGTTTGACATTATTCTAGACTGTCCTACCTTATAGAATCCTTGCATTTCTCCATTTATTTTTTCGTGGCTCTAAATTTTCTTTTTGCTTTGGAGGGAAGGTTTAGAGTTAGAAACATGTCTTTCTTAAAGCTGATATCTGGAGTTTCTGAGAAATTTGTTTATGTATGATTATTTTGAAATGTGAAAAAATGGCTAACTAGTCTTTTACTATGGTCTACTGCCAGTGGTCATTCATAAACATTCATGTATAAGTCCCTCCTTCGTCCAATAGACAACTATACAAATGGAAACGATTGCAGAGTGCACCCAGCCAATAGGCTTTTACTTCCTGTTTTTGAGACTGTCAATCAAAGTGAATGCGGAACTGTGCACGGAAACAAGGCCACGCGTCACAACAGCAAACAGGTAGATATGATTTTGGCGCTTACCTGACCCATAGACCTATATCAGTGCGACCCGATGTCATGGTCTGAGTTCACATCGTACTGAGATTGTACACGTGCATATATGCAAATGTGCGAACAACCAAAAAATGAAAAATGAACTTTGTTTTCAAAGTGAACGGACACGTGTTTTATTTGTTTATTGGATTATGTTAGGGTTATAGGGTTATAATCTCAGTACAGAGGTAAACTGACACCGGTGCAACCTTATTATGTTCCACGATGCACGTGCAGAAAAGTAGAGGCGTGGCTTCTGGAAGTTTGCAGAGGCAGTGGGAGGAAGTGAAGCTGTTTTGGGCGGGGCATCGATACGTTTCTCAGAAATAAAGCCTGTATTACTTATTACTAGTGTCCAGTGGTTGCTACTGCATATGCCTCCCATCAACACATCATAATTGGTGACGTCTAGACGTGCCATCACAGACGGACGTCATCTGAAATGTGTCAATCACAGTCACTGGCAATGGAAGCTTCCCATGGGCTACTGACTGTCAAATTTACTGTCAGTTTAAGACAGATGTGAATATTTAACATTTTTAAGTCAATAAATGTACAACATCAAATAATAACCTCACCTGAATCTCCAGTTTCTGCCCCAAAGTCTGCACTAAACACTTGGTATGGTCAAAACTTTGTCCAGAAGATGTGGTCCTTACACGCCAAATGACATCTTAGATTAAAACAAAGGTAACATTTACACAGAAGGATTATATATCATATTATATTTAAGCACAATAGTCCCACCAGATGTTTGGGTACTGTACGTCTCCATGGTGTCCACCTGGTTTCATTTGAGTAACTCTGGTTCTCTGGGGTCTTATGGAGCCATTGGACCACATTTCCAGTTGTGTTTTCCTTCAAACACATAAGTCTCACCATCTTCTCTTTAAATGTTTCCATCATGAAGGGGTGAAGCAAGTTGATGTCCATCCCCCCTTCCTCTGTTCCACCCTGATGTTCTATTTTAAAACAAAGTCACCAACATGAAAGTTCACGTCCAGGCTCTTCTGTAATTTGCAACGCTTGATTTTTTTTTTTTTTTTTTTTTTTCCTGTGACTTTTTTATTATTTTCTTGAACCAGCTTGTGTATTCCTCTTTGGATGTGTAGACCCTCAAACCATCGTATCCATGGTAACCTAGATAGGTATAGAGCATGGTTTAAAATCAAGGACACTCATGGAGGTTTCAGTTAATTTACCACTTACGTCAGTGTTCAGGGATTTCACGTTTCTCTTCCAAAAACCATTAAAAGGGGTTGAACTCAGTTGCACCACACGTATACACAATCTGAGAAACAAGCGATGACCTCATCTCTCAGCTGATTTGTTCTTGTTCTGGTTTTTCAACAATCTTGTGTTGATCATTTCATTGTGTTTTTGTCAGGGACATCAGGTCCATTCAAACCAAGTCTAATGACTCAGTGACCTGTGAGATGTAAAGAACAGAGAATGATCTGACGAGTTCCTAAATGTCCTGTACATATGTTTAAATCCTGAGATAGAGTTCACTGCATCTTCTCCTTTAGAACATCCTGTTGGACCCAGCAGTCATAATACTGAGCTCTGAAAACATAGTTAGCAACAATTAGAAATAAAGAAAAATGTACATAATTAAGTTAAAGGTTTGTTTGGTGTTTGTTCTTTTGATTATTATTACTATTATCTTACTTTTTACTACGGTGATGTGTGCTCAGCTGGTTTTTGGTCTTTATTCAGTTAATGGTACATTTCCTTCTTTGATGTTTGTTCTTTTATTCTTGTATTTGAAGTATTTCTTGACCCGCAAGTTGAGAACCACTGGTCTAAAGCAGACCCCTTTGCAGCCAGTCATAACGCTCTATTAGAAACCGCTCAAGTTAAATTTTGCTTTTCATTCTCCTACAGATGTAGAATGATACACCATATACAAAAGATATATTTACATTATCTAACATTAGGAAACATGGAATGGACTTACTAACAAACGTACCTTACAGTACGAAGGTGGTGTCTCTCCTTTTATTAAATCCCTCAGTGAGACAATGATGATCCTTCCAGTTTACAAACTATTTACCAGTTTTCAGATTCATTCTCTCATCAATTATTGGCTCATCTCCTCTCTGTGTGCTAACTAACTGTTCTTATATAAGAATTATGATTACTGAGGTAACCCATACTCATCACTGATTGGTTGTTGGTGAATGTGGCTACTGAAGGAATCCACCTGATCTGGGCCTCATTTATAAACGCTGCGTATGTACAAAAGAAAGCGTACGTCACATATAAGCAAAATTTGAGATATATATAAAAAAAAATTTTAAAAAACCTGACGAGATAATGTGCGCACCTCCACGGCAGCTCTGACCCTGCCGTACGTACAAAATCATGACAAACGGGAAACTCCGACGCCAGCAGGAGAAGGATGAAATTAAAGACAGTTCTGTGAAATTAATAGAATTTGTGTGAAATAATTGAACACATTGAACATTTCACAACACATATTATTTAAAGGATGCATTTGCAAAAACGGAGGAAGAAATTATACTGACGCCCCAGGGAGTGAGTGACATGCGCGTGCCTACAAATACAGTTTCTTATTATTATTATTATTATTATTATTATTATTATTATTATTATTAATAATAATGATAGTAATAATAATAATAAATCGCATGATCAATGCGCAAAACTGCCGTTTTTTGAGGCTGAGCTCCTCCCCTTTTCTCCTCTGATTTTATGTGTGATCGTTTATTTTTCACCTGTCAGTCTGATGAGGCAACGCAACGTGATCTGCCTTTCTATCATTCTAATGCGCACTGTCACCACCATACCTCCACCTTAACAATTAATACCTCGACCTCACATTGAGTCAAATTTGTTTTATTTGCTCGTTTTCTCCTTCAGTCCACCGTGAAATTCGAATTAGTGAATATTCATTCAGGGCCTTTTATGGGCACCAAATGGGCGGAGCAAGGTGTTTCTTCACGTTCGCCAACCTTCGAGTTGATTATGATTTATAAACGGAAACAGGCATGGGACGTACGTGCGCACTCGTTTATAAATCGTAAAAAAAAGACTCGTACGCACTTCCTGGTTTTTAGCGTACGCCAAGGAAGCTAAAAAGTAGCGTACGCCAGCTGAAGTGTGCTTATCTAAGCACACTTTTATAAATGAGGCCCATGAACTGGAGAATTTTAACATAAGCTGAACAATGATTTCACTCACTGGTGAAAAACATAGTTTTAAGGTTTTATGTGATTAATGTTTTACTGTGTCTATTTGATAAGCTTTATATATCAATTTACTGGTTTTATTCCTGATATTTTATACAGAAGTGTTTGTAAATGAAGTGAAACATCAAGTGTAAGAACAATACCCCCATTTTTATTTAGTGATACACAGTAGACTTATCAGTAGTAGCTTACAGGAACGTAGAACTAATGATTTGTATCATTTTGACTTAGTTTATGTTCATGTTACTTAAAAATGCTATTTGTTGTTTTTAAATATACAGAAACACCTGTTTTACACTAAGCTGATGTGTAATAATCTGTGTTTCTGTAACTGAGTTTCCATTACAGATTTTCGCAAATTAAAAGCGATATTTCTAAATGTCGACAAAGTATAATTGCACTTTGAACATGTTTCCATTGAACGTTGTTTTGGGCAGGAGCCTCTCAACTCCCGTGAAGCCTCATCTCGCTCCAAACCACCTTATAACACTCTGTATTCCTTTGTTCTTTCACACCCATTGTGGCAGTAATGATGTTTTAAGTATAACACTGAGAAATGTCCAAGTTTCCACTTCCATGGCCGCGTCATGTTTACTAGGAGGGAAGTTGTCATGTGACCAGTGCGTTACGTCCTGTGTGTATTTGCGGAAAAAGTGGTTCCATGGTGCTTTTGCGACACATTTCAATATCGAAACGTCTGAAATTCCTCCTCATTAAAGCGTAAAAACATTTTTGCGATATTTGAGTGTTTTTCGGAAATTTGAGTGTTTCCATTTCCAGTTTTTATTGCGCTATTTGGATTTTGCGCATTGCTGAGGGTAATGGTAACGCAGCTTGTGTGTGTTTCTGTTTACTCACAGGTGTAAACCATCTCACTGATTACCACGAACACACAGATACTGATACAGCTACAGATACTGATACTTCATGTAAGTCTGTAACAGATTATAAAACATTCTTCAGTTACTCGTCATCATCATTGATCCCGATTGATTGAGGAGGTCATAGCCCCGCCCTGAACGTCTCTCCATCACTGACCATGTCTCTATAATCACTCTATAGTTACAAACGTTAGAAGTTGAACTTTTCTTGAACACTTTGAGCCGTGAGAGTGAGATCAGGGTCAGAATGACGAGTTCCTTTTGGTGGAAATGAGAAGATATTAATGATCACAGATCAATAGCATTGTCTGATCTGTTTTTTCTCTGATTTTAGTTACATTACATCCCAGTGAACACAGAGAACTCTCCCTCGTGGACAACAAACACTTCCTCGTTTGAAATGTTTAGCCTTCAAAGAGAAGCACAGTGTGAGTTCAGTGTTTGATCAACGCGCTCAGAGAGGAGAACATGCAATCCACTGAAACGTCCAAATATTCAGCACAATGGATATACCTCCTTCTTTCTTTTCTAGTTTAAACTCTGCTGTCTGCATGCTGTGAATTAATAAATATAAATACATGTGATCAGACTCTGAGATAAAGTTTTTGATTAGTATTTATCATATTTATATCCCACAGATAAAGTGTAGCAGAATAAACTATTTCTAGAGACTTAAGGATGATATTTTATCAAATATTAATGTAGCAGCTAAATACATGAGAACACTGAGGAGTAGTGAATGCAGTTAGTCCAGTCTATGGTTTACTTATAATCCAATAAATGCTTTGATTAACTGGATATCTCTTCATTATAAATATTATTAATAATCATATTTCACCTTAGAGTCAAACTAACAGTAACTATAGATAATGAAGGACTGAGGTGGACATGAATGCTATCTGTGATAGGACACACTCGCTGTTCATATGAGAATATCATTTATGTAGATGTGAGCTTTATCAGCTGAACCATCCTGGGTATTTAGGACACAACATTGAGTGTTGAGAACATTTGGTCTGTTTTAGGAAATGAGCCAAATCAATTGAGAATGATTTTTGTATTATTGGAGCCACTGACTGTTTATTTGGGAAATGGAATTAGTTTCTGGAGAGATGTGAGCTTTAGGAAGTGAACTATAAGAGTGTTCTGCCAAATCATCTCAGTGTTTTGAAAATGTAATTTTAGCTTCAATAAGTGAGTCAAACCAACGGAGAAACACAGTTAAATGAAGCCTACAGTAGATGTGTAAACTCTCCTGGTTCCAATTTACTGATTGATTTTTACTTCTATTTAATTGTTCACATTTTTAAGATGTTTGCCATATATTTGTATTGTTGGATGGACCACAAGTGATTAATCTCATGATGTGATTATTTCCATATTTTAGTAGCTTTAGGAAGAGTTTCTTAGACTCTAACTTCCTGTCATGTGTTACATGTGGTTAAATATGTATTCAGTCAGCAGCTGTGAATCTATGGGAGGAGGTCATCTTCATGTCATTCTCACATTGTCAAAGACTCAATGTACGTGTTATTTAAAGTACACAATGTGTGTGTTGTGTGCACTGTTGTCATTGTTAGAACAAATATAAATGAATGATGTCTGTGGTAAATACAGATATGCAGGGTTATGCAGTTAATTCCATAAACCATTGAACTCCATGTGGAGCCTCTAGGGGCTGATGCTTCCTGTTAGATGTTCATTCACCTCAGAAACACAGGCAGCTTCTGTGCATTTTCTCCCTGGGGTGGAAACACCTGACTCCATTACTGAGTCCATAAGGCTCTCATATGTCAACCTCAGCTGGAAACTATCGTCATCATCCTCAGAGAATAACTTCCACAACATTTGGAACACCTATATATTCTATAAGGCAGTGATTTTACATTCAAACTAATCTGTGGCACTTTTTAAAGTTAGTGAATGACACCTTGTGGATTTAAAGGGGACATACTGTATCATGCTAAATCCACTTTTTTAGCCCATAAATGCATTTTGTTGTATATTTAGAGTGTTTAGAAGTACAGAAAAGTTCAAATTAGTCTCTTCAGGTGCTCCGTTGATATCTTTATATTCTGTTTTGGTCATATTTTTCAATATGTTTTGATTTTTCTATTCTCTATTACGTTTTTTGAACAATAACTTCACAGTATTTGCAGCGGAACTGCCAAATTAGTACATCGACTCCAGGCCCAACACTTTGAGCAATCCGCCAATTTTATATCTCATTTTCATTTTGTAGTCCAAGCTCAAGGATGCTGAAGTTACGAGAGGATAAGTCAAAATGTTGGGTTGTTGGATGTAGTAACCCACACGCTTCATTACACCGTCTCCCAGCATCAGAACCTTTTCAAAGTACCTGGTTGAGTTTTATTTTTCACTGAAATGTACCCACATCTGTGGGTAAGATCATTTTTGTGTGTGTGAAGCACTTCAAGAATGACTGCTTCATCAACCTCCGCCAGTATAAAGAAGGATTTGCTGAAAGACTTTGTCTGATTGAGGGTTCAATTCCTTCTATCTTTGGAGACGATGAACAGAGCACTTCGGTAAGCTGTAAATAACGCTAAAAAGTGTGATGATAAGACGTCCCTGTCATTGTTTTGTTAGCATTAGCAGTTGCACCGTCTTCATATGTTAGCGCTGTGTGCTCGTTTTAGATCCTTGATGATATGGCCTACGTGATTTAATTTAAGTCTAAAGTTTTCATTAGTCATTTCATTTTGCCATTTTTGTCTTTGAAAAGACTGTATTAAAATGCATTTTGTGATGTTAGCTTGGCGCTAGCGTTAGCTCGGTGCTTGTGTTAGCTCACTTGTTAGGGTTCTGCAGGTTCATCTTCATTTTCATCTCGCTCCGCTGGGTCAGACTCTGGCTCAAACATGTAAAGCTGGATGGACAAGTCTTCCTTTGTTGACATTTTGTAAATAACGTGTGAATAAACATTTTCTGCGCCGCTAGACAATCGTATCTCTTTTATCAAACTACAAAAATGGCCGAACAGGGTGGAGTTGAACCGAGTGTCACCTCTGCAACCTGGAGAGGGGGCGGGGTATGAAGTGTCTCATTTGCATTTAAAGAAACAGCACCAAAACGAGTTGCTCTCGAAAGCACATCAGAAAAGGGGTAGAAAAGGGGTGGAGCTATAATAATGAGGAATTCAGCCCCAAGCATTGCAGTTCTGCTTTATATAGACCACAACTGTATGATTTATATGTAAAAAGGAAGGATTTAAATATATGATATGTCTGCTTTAATACAGCCCAGAATGATTAATTCACTCAGCTCATGTATAAACTGGGTCTGTAGATGAACACACACACACTGTGATAATAACAGTAAACACACACACATACGTAGTAGTGATAATAACAATAAACACACACACACACACACACACACACGTAGTAGTGATAATAACAGTAAACACACACCTTCTGTCTGTGATTGACTTTGTTTGGCAGTGCTTGACGTGCTGCAGCCACGAAAGGCAATAATAAAACTCTGGCACTTTTATTCCGTCTCAGTTCTCTCTGTGACTCAGTCCACTGTAGAAACAACTCTCGTAAAAAGTTGAAACATGGAGGTGAAACTGAGGTTTGGAGCTGACCAATCACAGCCTCCATGTCGCCTCAACGCCTAGTCAGGATTTTTGGGAGGAGCACATCAGGGTCTACATCTACGTAGAGCGCTAAGTGAAGCGACGGCGTCAATTTGACGCAGAACCATATATTAAGCTTAACCCAGTGCTTTTCAAAGTGTGGGGCGTGCCCCCTGGTGGGGAATGGACAAACTGGAGGACATTTTTAATATCATGCTAATCTTCTTAAATGCATTTTCTCATTGACAATAAAGATCATTAACACTAAACAAATAAAGTAATAATGAGAATCTAAAAATGTAGCAGAAATTAAAATATTATTCAATGATTAGACTACATTAGACCTGGAACTAAATGTAACGTGGAACTAAAGTGTAAAAATGTTGATTTTTTTTACTGCTGCATTTTTACATTTATTTTTTATGCAGGTGATTTGTTTAATTAGGTTTTTGATTTATTATTAAATATGACATTACTTGTTTCCTGTTAGTTCATTACATTTGAAAATGTGTTATTTGTCAGAATTACTTGGGGGTCAATGGGAGCAGGTCACAGTTAAGAACCACTGTTTTTACCTGTAATTATTGAGCTCTCTACTGCCCCCTCTGGCCAGGATGACTCAGCACACATACGTTGAGCAAACAAACTTGTAAAAAAAAACGGAGGACGGGTCAGTGACTTTTATTTTGAAAGTCTCTTGGCCCAATCAGCTGTTTTTAAAGCATCAACAACATCCCACATGGAAACGAAGAAGCTGCAGTCACAAAACAAAACATCCTGACAATAAAACACCATGTGTGTCTAAAAGAAACTTAAAGTCATTAAAACTTCCTAAACACAAATCATTCACTGCCTGAATATTTTTTTTAACCAATTAAATCAAAGTGGACAGTTTTCCACGCCACGCTGCAACAGAGTGTCTAATTAATCCTGCTCTAACGCATCATTTAACCAAACTAAAGTCTTTCTAATTAGTTTCACACAACACTTTCAAACAATCTGAACTATATGTATTCAATGTAAATAACTCTTCTGTAGTTTGTTTTAGGTCTAAATCAGGGGTGCCAGGGTGAAATTGGTCAGGGGGCCAGATTTTTTTTCAAGTGAGACCTCAGAAAGGCCTACACATGAAAAGGAAATTGCATTGGCACCACAATAGCCTCACATTGACCACGGTTACATGATGTTTTTTAATTTGGAATTATTTATTCCGAATTAAATCATTCGAAAATAAAGTCTTCTGCTTCGTGTTTACATGGAAATAGTAATTCCCGAACAAGGTTTACGTGGAAAACAGGTTTATTTGGCTTTAGTTAATTCCGCTTTAGGTCTGGGGGTTGGAAAGGCTCTGATTAGACAAGGGGTGAACATGACGTATTACGTCTATCAAGAAAAACATACAACAAACCATTTATTGTCGGCTGTAACACAGACCACCACACATGAGAACTGTTTTCACTTTTATTTTAATTGTAGTTTTGAAGCAGCAGTTGAACAATAACACACGGTTTCAGCTTGGACCACGGAGGGCAGGAATCTTGAGAATCTGCCGTCTGAAATCATCAAAATGCCAATATTTTGTGTAGTTTACGGCTGCTCCAATCGTTCTAACCGAGAAAAGGAAAAGAGATTTTATAGAGTAACGAAGATTGTCGTTCACAAGGGTGAGAAATGTAAAAAGATCACAGAACAACTCTGTAAAAAGTGGATTTTAAACCTACGTCTGTGGTCGGGAGGAGCAGAGTCTGCTGATGCTGTAGCGACCACTTCATAAAACTTTGTTTTTGTGGCTGTGTTTATATAGCATTAGGAATCCGTGTACCCTTCGTTCTTTGGTTATTCCGTTTTAAAACCAAATCAAAATAACAAATAAACAGTGTGGTTGTTTTGTTTTCCTGATTTAAAACCAAACAGAAATACAGAAAAAAACAAAAACCAGATAAACAGCGTGTTTTTTTTTTGTTTTTTTTTTTGTTTTTTTACTTGTCCTGTTTGTGTGATATTTATGGCAAAATTAGAGTGAGAACTGAAGTCCGCTGCACCTAGTTTTCCTCCCTATGTCCTGGACCAGTCTCCTCACCAGTGTTTGGAATAACGGCGTTTAAAATAACGGCGTTAGGTAACGGCGTTTGTTTTTCAGTAACGCTGTAATCTAACTAATTACTTTTTACGCCGTTACAACGCCGTTATCGTTACTGAACGTTAAATGCGGTGCGTTACATGCATTGATTGAATAAACTGTTATCTGAAAGCACCCCTGGCTTCATACGCGGCTGTTGTGAGGAGGCGGGTTAAAAACAAGGTGAGCGATTATGATTGGCTAAGGCGGCGTCATGTTTCATGGTAGCCAATCAGAGCAAGTGTTTTTACACGTGTGCCAGCAAGAGGAGGCGGGTTAAAAACAAGGTGAGCGATTATGATTGGCTAAGGCGACGTGCCAGCACATGCGGCATTCACGCACACACACACACGACACACGCACACACACACACAGCAGATTTGATGAAGCAGCAGCATTGTCATTTTTAAGGTGGTGATACAAGCACTACTTTAAATTAATTGTGGTCAAAGGCAAGAACGTGTATGTGAAGTGTTCATTATATCCAGGAAAGAAGACTTTGTCCACATCCGTTGTAAGCAACTCATATTTAATGAAGCACCTCACGACACACGCATCTAAAAAATGTGAATTCTTTGACATAGAGCAACTTTTTTTTTTTTTTTTTTTTAACAGAAACGCAAATAGTTACTTTCCTTGGTAATGAGTTACTTTTATTATAGAGTAATTCAGTTACTAACGCAGTTACTTTATGGAACAAGTAGTGAGTAACTATAACTAATTACTTTTTTAAAGTAATGTTCCCAACACTGATCCACACACAATATGACTATAGGATTTATTTCAGCAGTTTTCTGGTCCTGCTCATGTTTTCATTCAGTCTGTGGATGTTTTAGCGGTGTTACGGTCCAAATATTATTCAAATAAACTGGTGACTGACTAATAACTGTGAGGCTGGTGTGAGGAACAATAGGTGTTAGAACTTCTACCATTTCACACTTTTGCAAAAAAAAAAAAGCTTTTTTTATTGGAGTAAAAAAAAAAATATTTTGCGCGTTATAAATACCGCTAACAGCAGCCGTCAACACACACGGAAGTTGATCATGAGAAATGAGACGCACCAGTAGATTTATTACACCGATTTGTTACACCCACATATGTGCATGTTTTACCTAACATCCATTCTTTGGTTTTGATTTATTTATGTTTTAATAACGTTTCAATTCACCAGTAATGTGACTTATGCGTTTCTTCTTTTTATGTCCGGACCGGGAGCAAAAGTCACCAATTTATCTGGATACTATTTGGACCGTAACATTGTTCGGTAAAGTTGTCAGATATTCAGAGATTCAGGCTCCAGCATCAATTCCTCTTTAACGGAACGTCATCGACACACAAATGACACCTCTGCCATCAGTGTGAGGTGGACAACATGATACAAGATGGTTTTTTTTTATCAAACGCAGCAGAGTAAAAGTCCATCTGTCGGTCGTTCTGTGTGGTGAGATGAAAACATGAAGCTCTCGTCCTAGTTTCCAATAAATATCCAAATATCACACAAACAGAACCAGATTTAATTTTAAAACAGGAAAAACACTGCTTGTTTGGTTTTAAGCCAATAAATCAACTCGTTATTTTCATTTCATTATTATGATAAATGGGGAGACTAAACTTTCACCAGCTTAGCTCAGCTGCAACTGAGGCGGCAGCAGCAACAGACCAAGTGATGAATTCCACTAAAATGAAAGGGGACATACTGTTTTACGCTATTTTTCACCCATCTCCATTTGTTCTAAGAACCCCAACAACATACAGTAGTATTTGAGGTTTATTTTACCAAACCCGCCTGTTTTCTGGAGTTTTAGCCTCTGAAAAGCCATTTGTGACTAACTCTAAAACCGGGCTTTGAGTGGGCGTGTCTATAGACGCTGACTCCACACAACAGTTGATCACTAGCGACTTTCTTTTGCTATTCACACACTATTGTTGTTGTTTTCAGCCAAAAAACTGCACATTTCAGTAAAACACATGGACATCATAGATATGGTGATTGTGAGTCAGAAAAACACTGTTTGATGAAGTGTGTGCGCCGTGCAGCAACAACAGCTTCAACAGTAAAAGCAGCTGAGTCAGCTGCTTCAAACACTTAGCGGTGCTGCTACGTTGCTTTATTGTCATCATCTCATGGAGAGATTACAGGAATAGTCTATTCAAGGTGATAGTCCGTTGTTTTGTCTGAACCGCTGCGTCGTATTATGTCACAAACAGTGTTGCCAGATTTGTGGTTCATGTTTGGGCTGTTCTAAGATGTGATAGGGCTGAAAATTGTCCATGTGATCTGGCAACACTGATTACTGATTTCACGCGTGACGTCAAAAATGTAGAAAATTTCAAACAGAGCAATTTTCTCTGTGTTATAAAAGACTTACTGTACATAGACCACAAACAAACAACTGGATGGTTTTATTTCACATTCTGTGTAAACATTAGATTAAAAAACAAATGAAATGTTCTTCTATATCAACCATGGGCCGGATGTGATGTACAATCGGGCCGGGTCCGGCCCACGGGCCGTAACTATGGCATCCCTGATCTAAATGATCTCTGGTTGTGAGCTACAGTAACTTTTACTCTCAGTAATGTTAGATTATGATACTAAATATAAATATTTGATTAAAAATGCCACCCAGGAGTAAATGTGTGCTGCACTTAGTTTTCAGCATGCATAATTAACTCATGTGAAGACCTATTGATGCTATTTGTAACTGACATGTTATGGATTGAATATTAAGAACCTTTGGAATCAGACGAAGCCCAACAATTCTATGATTAATTACAACCTAAAATATCTCACCTGTGATCATCTGCCAGGACACGATGATCAGCTTCACTCTGTTCATTTACGTCTATCACAGATTAACAATGAATACATTTTATAAATAGTGCAGGGAAAAGATAACATTATTCAATCTAATTAATCACTTTATTTGCTGTGATTAATTTGTGATAATTGTGCATTTCGCTTACTTTTGTCAAAATGTAATCTGACACAAATAAAACAGTCGACAACCAACCAAGAAACATTTGGTTGGTTGTTTTTAGAAAACATTTTCTTTGCCCAGTTGGAACGCAAATGTTTTTTCTAAAAAGTTTCATTAAAAAAACAGCACAGACAAACAAAAACACATGAAAGAAATGGTTATTGCAGTGTCCAGAGTAATAATCAATCAAGGTATGAAACTGTCTTTTTGTGAAATAAGGAGGTAGGTTTCTTTTTTCTGCAAACATTTGCTTTTATTAAATAGTAAATAAAGCATTTTAAAAATCACTTTACTGAGACCAACTCAAACAAATAGAATAAATATCAGTCAAAATAAATAATTACATTCATGATTCATTAATTATGTTCTTATTAATAATATAAATCACACCTCACTAATTGTTAGTTGTCGGGGCTTGTGACTGACCCTTTAAAACCTATAAAGCTCATGATATGACATCACTTTACGACAGCACGGCTTACACACACACACACACACACACACACACAGTTTACCATATTAAAACCAATCAAACATACATGAAGTCTAAAAAACCAAGAGAACAACAGAAACATTAGACTTCATCATAAAACAACACAAATTCACAGCTACGTTATCAATTAATATATCATTTATATTATATATAACTATACACAGCAGCCCACATGTTCACATACAAACTAAAATAAATATTTGGTAAAAATGCAATGATGCAACAAGTTGTATGTATACCAGCAAGTTCATTTTGTCTTCTTTTTTTAAATAATAATAAGTCATGGTTTCGCTTATTCAGATACATTTGATCTCCTGACATGTTTCGACTGCCAAATGTCAGTCTTCCTCAGAGGTGATTGCTTTGACGTGTCCCTACGAGTTCTTTCAGAAAGAAAACATTAAAGCATGATGCTTTATTGTGTCTTTATGAGGATGTACGTCCATTTTTTTCTTCGCTCTGCCATTCCCTACAGACATTAACAATAAGTCTACTCAGTCTCTGCTGTCCCACAGAGATCAACTGGTTTTTAATGAGTTTAAACGTCGCTCAGAGGCTGCAACGGTAACGAGAAAAGTCCAAAATAAAAGAAAAGCTCAGCAAACCTCACTGAATGTAAAAGTTACTGCTGCATGATTGACATGTAGATTTTTTGTCAGATCTGCAACAGACTTTAGTTTTGGTATCTGGCCCCTGACAGAGGTTCTAAAGGGAAGCAGCTGGTCAGGGAAGCTAGGGGAGATGTTCTAATTGTGGTGCTTACCAAGCCTTAGCGTAAATCCTCATCCTATGGTTACAAAGAATATTTTACCCAGAATACACTTGGAGACAATGTCCGTGATCCACTTGTAAATGCACACATGGTAAAGTTAACTTAGAGTTGTTCAGATCAAATAAACCCATGGAGTTCACAGCCTCCAGGACACGGGCACATGGGTAAGGGACCCGCCTCCTCCTGCACCTCCAGAAGCTCCGCCCCCATACAAAGTAATCATCTAAAGCAGCGATTCTTAACTGGTGGGTCGGGACCCAAATGTGGGTCGCAGACCTGTACTGGGTGGGTCACGGACAGCTGGTAAAAAATAAATATATACTTGTGTCTCATGTTAAAATTGTCTTTTACTTTGAAAGAAACTTTTCTTTTGACAGACATGCTGTAAAATGCATGTTGCACAGGAAAAAATATTTTTTTTTTCTTTTTTTCTTTTTTTTTTAAAGACTATGTGCTTTCAACACCTATTTTTGAAAAAAATAAATTAAAAAAAAAGTGGGTTGCGATTTAATTAACGTGGCAAAATGTGAGTCCCAGGGTCAGACCAGTTGAGAACCCCTGATCTAAAGAGTTCAAACACCTCATCCGTTAATTCAGCCAAATGGGTTCTAGTCGCTGTGGAGTCAAAAGAAAGACACACTCAGCACTAAAAGACATCAGAGATAATTGGATGAAGTGAGAATACATTCAGTTTGAAATAATCAATAGAAAACACAAAGAAAAAAATCCATCTGAACGCAGCTCAATCCCTGGTGAAGGTTCCTCTATAACTGCTGTGGTTTGAACATTAAAGACTTCACTTTCCTTAATGTCTCAGTGTGTCTGTCAGAGTGGATCATATAACATTTATAATCTGTGTGTATAATATTTACATGTTTAAACATCTGGCTTTATGTGCTTGGTTTTCTCTGTAATATCCCGTGACAGGGTAGGCAAGGTAGGCAGTGCCTACCCAAGGGTGAATTGATATATTGATTATTTGTTTTAATTATAATATAATTATAAATTATTTATTTTTCAATTTACGATTGCCTACAGTACCTATAGCATTTTGTGCTTTTCATAGCCCAAATTACTAAACATCGCTATTTCCTAACCGCTGTAAGGTCGGAGGAGGCCACACCCCTTCTCAAAGGCACGTTGCTGCTCTGCCTCTGTTCCCAAAGCGTGTTTTTATGTGTTTGTCAGGTCCCCAAGATGACAACCATTTAAGTCCAAAGGCAGCGTAGAGCGCGTAACCGCGCTATGCTAAATGCTAAGTTCACAGTGCATTAGTGAATTGATATCAAGTGACCGCTGCTGCTACGTTCTCTAGCTAGTAGGCGGGATAACACTACAGTCAGCTTTTAAAATATGGGAGACCAACACCTGAGCTACCAGACCTTCAGCAAAAGTAAGGTCAGAAAATATTTTGCATTTTCCACAGTGAAAGGAAGGATTGACTTTGTGGATGAGCCTCACTGAGGCTGTTCTGAGTTGCTGTTGTTGTTATTTTCTCCGTGTTTCCAACACAAACAACGAATGTGCTGCCGTGTCATGAGATACATCTTGTTGAGAGAGTATGGAGGCTATTTTAAAAAATTGTTTGTTTCTTTAATGGTGTTTTACGATGTTGATTTTTCTAGATGGCTAAACGCTTGTTCATGTGGATCTTGTTGGGTTTTTTCTTTCTTATTATGAATTTCGTATTTTGAGATGACTTTGTTGTAAATTGCGCTATACTAATAAAGTTTAATTTAATTGAATTGAATTAACACTTGCCAGCAGAAACATATGAAATTGTCATTGGTGGTGACATTGGTGGTCTCGATTTGGAACGCCCTGCCTACCCTACCCTAGTGCTCATGGCACATCACTGCTAATATCCTTGCTCATACAAAAATTATGAAAAGTGTGTGTGAAATACTAATCTAATGCATGTGTGTGTGTGTGTGTGTGTGTGCGTTTATTATTATATATGTGATAAAGCTAAACACATGCACATATAATATAACCTCTCGTGTGTTGACGTCAAACAAAACTCCCCAAAAAAAGACTTTATTTTACCTCGTACATCAGAGAATAATTAAAGTATTTTTACATTTACCATAAAACAGGTTTTTAGGGCTGGAAATCTCAGGCGTTGCTTAGCAACAGTCGGTGCCTGGAGGCGGCCATTTTTAACTAATGTGCACACACTGCAGCGTGTCATACAATAAGGTACGAGAAAATGTGTAGAAACAAACAGGGATGATGTCGATAAATATATACAGTACATTCACATGTTTTAATTATTCAGAACTAAATAAATACATTCATGATGTTCTTATCTATGAGTTAAAAGTCATTTATTTTGGGGTTTTGTATGACTTTAAGATGAGTCATAAATAAATAAATGATCTTTGCAGTTCCTTAACAACCAAAAATGAAAACTGCAGGTGCGTCTTAGCATGAAATGGTCCAGTAATCTGTAAAGATTTGTAATTAAAAGTGAAAAATACAAACGGACCTTTTTAATTTTCTGGTTTTACGTCACATGACCACAGTCGTCAGTGATTATAATGTTTCCACCTCAGAGATGATTAGCAACAAATAAAGTGTTGAGCGTTATGCTCACTGTGTTTCAGGCTTATTTTGGCCTCAGGAGATCATTTTACCTGTTTTTTTCATCTATTGTTCACCAAGTTAACGACCGGCACTGAAACATTAGAGATTAGTTCGAGAGCAGATTGTTTCTGATACGTGTTTTACTAAAACCTCTGAGGCTTTGCCTGCATATTAATGGAAATAAGATAAGCAAGCTTTGTTCCACTGATTTTCACACACATTTTGTGACAATAATTGCAAATGATGTTGCACAGTGTTTACTCATACCAGTAGATAAAGCTCCCAAGGTTTAGAAAATACTTACAGTAAATATATAAACAATGATAATGATGTTTAACTCTCAGATTAAAACTGTAATGAAGGAAATGATGAGTTGTAGAGCAGTGCAGCATCAGCAGGAGAAAGAATCCAAGCTTATGGTCGAGTCATTTCTTTAAATCATTATTTACTCGTGTTTTTTCAGGCTGATTAAATAAATAAAACTAACATTTGCTATTACAAGCTGTTAAATAATCACTTGTACTAACAATTTCACAGGTTTTTATGGCAAGGCACAGCCGTGGTTCTCGAACATCTTACTTTGTAAATGTAATTTGGTGGCGTGAGGTCCAACAGATCAGGAACAGACTGAGCTTGTGCTGCGTTTACCACTACTGACGCTACAGCTACACTATGATTACAAGATAAAACAGCAGAGATTTACTCAATAAATCTGTTGTTAGTTCAAACACTGACAAAGGTCAGAATATATGGTCCAAGCCTTTGAATGTGAGGAGGAGGAGGATGTGACATCCTGAGATGTTAACATGCCAGCACTCCTCAGATAAACCACATTAGTTTCTACATAAAAACCTGTAGATTTAACTTTAATTTCTCAATCTGTTCCATGGAGAGAACCACGATCACGTTCTGTAGCAGCAGCTAAAGAGGAGAACCTTTAGGATTCATCTACGTGTCATGGACTTCGTCTGAATAGTCCCTCTTATCTCCTTTCCTATCCACTTTTCCATAACCCTGTGGACGACGTCATGGGGTAAAGGAAAGGTAGGAGAGGAATTGGGGAAAGGCGATCACGTTTGTTTTAACAATCAGACGCACTTTAACTACTGTAGGTGATGAAATAATCTGCTTATCATGAGTTTCCTATGTTGTCGTCGTAAGGAATTGTGGGTCAGCTTTATCTCATCTGCTTTGGTAAAGGATGCATCAGTGTTTCCTAGGCTAAAGGAGGTAAAAAAAAAAGTAAGCATTGACCTCTTTTCCTGAGTTTAAAGAAAACTCTTTATCATGGCTACCACTAAAACACTTCTGGGGGTGAAGGAACAATGGATAGTAAAGGAGATAGGAGGGACTATTCAGACACAGCCATGGACTCATCACGCCACATCCAGCTCAACGTATGAACGCTGACTCCACCATGGACTCCTCTGATTGGATGTTCTGGCCATGCTGCATCAGGAGCTCAAAGATCTCCTGGAGTTCTCCTTTCAGCACATTAAATATCTATAGGGCAACAGTGTTAGAAAAGTGTTCTGATGGTAGAACATCTCCAACATCTATCTGTAGTTGTGCTGGAGAGCAGAACCGGATCATCATCTCCACCACCTTCTACCGAGGAGCTCCTAGAGAAGGAGCATAAGGAACATTAGAGGAACTCTTCCCTAAGTAGACAAGTTAGCTGTGTGTATTCACAGTGACTTAAGACAGGGTGAAAAATGAAACTCTCTAAAAACAACAGCTGTAGCTCTATAGATGTTTGAGTCACATTCTTTAAGGATGTAATCTCAAACACAATAAATGTTTGTTTAGGAACCAAACAACAATGCAAAGAAAATGTATTTATAGCACATTTAATTCACAAACCCTCTCTAGCTGTGTTTCCATTACAGTTTTTGTCATAGTCAAAGTGATAGGTACCAGGTACGTCACTTCCTGTGACGTGAAATTGTGTAGAAAGTGTTTCCATTGAGCTTCAACCATACATTTAATATGGAAACATCTGAAAAACCTCCTCATGGAAGAATAAAAACCTTTTAGAGATATTTCAGTCTTTTTATTACCTGCTCCTTTAATGACTCAGAGTTTCACTTTTTATCTGAGTTCTTAGATTGTGTTCAGATTGAGTTCAAAACTGGTTGTCATCAAATTACCTCCAGATAAATTCAAACAAAACAGAAACTCTGATCATGGCTCCTGATGAAAAGATCCCTCTGATTAAAAACTACCTTGATGATCTGGGCTCATCTGTGAAAACCAGCCTCAGAAACCTTGGGGTTGTGTTTGATCAGTCCATGTCTTTGGATGGTCACTGTAGTCTGACTAAAAACTGTTTTTACCACCTGAGAAATATCTCTAAAGTGAGGCATTTGTTTTCAGATCTGGAACTGGTCATACACTGTAAGAAATGTCAGTAAAATATACAGCAAAACACCGTAAAATTCCAACGGTAATGGAGCGTAAAACCAAAAACGTCCTTTTACTGTATTAAATAGATTGATTAACCGTTAATTGTGAGACTGGATAAAACTTTGTTTTTTACTGTAATAAAATGTTGAAATTATAAATATTTTCTGTTAAAACAAATAAATATGCATACATTTTACAATTAAATATTGTAATGTTGAAAATGTCTGAAAACCTTCGATTTTACGGTATTATTTGAGTAAAACTACATCTTTTGGGGTTGTGCACATTGGAATTCACAGTATAAATCTGTAGATTTTTAAGCAGACAAAAACATTAATTTTTACAGAAGCAAGATGTTAAAAAATAGGGTCCACTGTAATAATACAAGCAGTAAATACCATTTTTAAAAAAGCAAATATCAGCAGTAAAAGACAATTTAGTTTTAACGTTTTTTTACTTTAGAGCAAAACTGTTTGTTGTTGTAAATCTGACATGTTTTGAACTATAATTTTTAGAATTTTGGAAAAACGTATGAGGTAGAAAGTTGAGCAATGTCATTTTTCAATCGAATGTAATACATATAAAACCTTAACTATGGCCTTTGTTTGTGCTTTAATACTTTTAAATAACCAGCCAAAAAACTGGATGTTAAATAATAACATCGAAAAGTTTATGAAAATCAATAAATCTATCTAAACCACCTGTTCTCATTAAATATATCTTTTATATATCTTACTTAAAAATAATGACTGACCCCACAAAGTGACCTCCTGACACACCGCTAGAGCAAACACGACCAGATTTGTAATGATTTTTAACACTTTATTTCATCACTAAAATAACGCATGATGGTTGCACACAATCATTACATTTGCCTCTACTCAATGAATAAATCCATCGCGGGGGAACGTGAAGCTCCACCAATCAAAAGCATTGTAGTAGATCATGTGACTACCGAGCATCCTGGGTAATGTAGTTCTAGGACGAAGGCTCGCTGTTAAACTGTATTTTTTCCTAAACTATATCGATCTCATACGTACTTTTTTCACCTACATCTGACTTTGAGGTCGCTTTATAACCACATAGCTGGTTTCAGCCCAAGCTGACGTAGTTACGGAGTTAAAGACTTTTTTGAAATCCATACGGCCTCAAAGCAAGGGGAATTTTACTTCCGGACCTGAGAGGAGGCGGGACGAAGAGCGACATTACCTTGCGTGATGACGTCACCTAAAAATGACCAATAGCGCGGCGCGCTGCTGAGCTGTGCCGACCGCTCTTTTTTTCAAGCAGGAGACGCTTTGCTAACGGACGCAGTTTTGAATTTGGATTAGCTCCTTGTTAGCTGCTTGGACCACAGCATCTTCCTGGCAGCTTTCAATTAATTCGAGGTGAGTACATGCAACTTCAAGTTATCTCTGTTTTAAAAACCCACCAGCCCAGCTTTTATAGATCATTTTAGGAGTTATTTTTTTATGAGTGAGGTTGTGAATTTAGTTAGCATTTGTGAGTTCAGTTAGGATTACTGTGGTGAGGGAAGCATTGCTCTTGATTAGCTTCGGTGTTTGGCGTGCTTAATTTGCTAGGGAGGAATTACCCAAGTACATGGAGTACAAGGTTAGTAAAATAAACAGATTCTAGAAGATATTTTACACA
Source organism: Gouania willdenowi (assembly GCF_900634775.1). Taxonomy (NCBI): domain Eukaryota; kingdom Metazoa; phylum Chordata; class Actinopteri; order Blenniiformes; family Gobiesocidae; genus Gouania; species Gouania willdenowi. The sequence goes on along the minus strand of NC_041063.1, from coordinate 9,050,304 downwards.
TTTCTCTGTTGTCCCTAAATCTCGTTTAGTTTATTATGATTAAAAAGGCTTGTTTTGTTCCTGTCCTTTTCAGACACTGAATTTGAGCAGAAACCATAAGGATACTGAAAGGACCTGTGACTCTCAGGAAATGGTGAGATTTCAGGTCATAATCTTATTTTTTCTTTTTCTTTTCCCCCCCATTAAATTCATTTTCCTTTGTCCCTTTACAATATTGCTGTTTTGTTTTTGTAAACAGCATCAAATGAGAGTGACAGATGAAACAGTTTCAAGACAATGGCAGGAAAAGCATGCTGAAGATGGAATCAAACCTTGGCTGGAAATATTTGGTATGTGTTTTACCGTGAATCAAACTGTTGAAAAGCATTCAGCTACACTGCAACACAGAGAAACTTGTTTTGAACTTATTTTCTTGTTACTTTAATTTCTTGTCTCATTATTTTTGTCAGTTTTTATTATTTATGGTGTATGTCCTTTTCTTTCTGAATGCAGAAGGGATCTAGCCGGTCCGCAATGAAAGCTTCATTGCCCCCCCGTGAGTCTTCTGGCAGAAATGATGGCGCCTGTATTCTTTGGTTTCCCTAAACATCACACCCTGTTTATACGAGGCTCTTCAATTAAGTCTGCACCCAAAGATTCAAGAAGAGGTAAGCAGTGGTATTGTTCAAGTTTTGCAAAAGAAAGATGGACAGGAGACACTCTTCTTAATCAGCCGAGCTCAGGTTCATGTCCCGGTGAGCAGTTTCATACGATGAAGGAAACTGACGCTATTAAATGTAGATTGAATGATGGGTCTTATCACCATGCATTCAGTCATTAACTTCAAGTTCTATGATAAATCAATAGGAAACTTAAATACAATGTTTTCCAACAAATGTTGATTGTGATTAGGGCTGCGTTGTCTATGTATCACTTTTACATAAGTAGATTTAAGAACAGCATACTTACTTATTATTAGGTCTGTTTTTGACAGCATGTTTTGTTAATTTCTGTGCATTTTACCCAAGCACTGATCAAACTTTTGAAACTTTGTCCATTTTTTGCTGCAGAGGGGATCCTGCCAGTCCAAAGTGAACTCCTGATGGACATTGAAGTACTCCTGCAGAGCTTGTATCTTCGACACCATGCGCATTAGAAACTCCACTGAGTGCTTTCTTTCACCAAGGCAGGACCCAGTGACTCATTACTGTTGATAGGTCAGGGGCAGGTAATTTTTTGTTTCATGTTTATTCATTCCTCCATGGATTACCAGCCATTTATATGGACACATGCTGTATTCTCAAGATCTATGCTGTTTGGTAGGAATAGAGAAAATGGTATGTTTAGTCTGTTTTCAAACGGTATGTCAAATTTTCTCATTGTTTATCAGTAATATTTACCTTGGTTATATATGAGCATCTTTAGATTTTTCTATATTTAGCGGTTGCAAATGTAAAATGTACGGTAAACTATTTATGTTCCTCATATTATACTGTATTTTTAGCGGTAAAATACTGGCAGCTTGGAGCACTGTTAAAAAAAAAAAACTGTCAAATTTACGGTAAAATACCGGCAGCTGTGGTTGCCAGGAATTTACCGTAAAATGTATCTGGTCAAAATAAAATGCTGTAATTTGTTATACAATTTCACTGTGTTTTTTACTGTCAAAGGTTTTAATAAGGTTGAACATATTTCTGTTATTTTTACAGTTATTTACCATAATAGGGTCTATCCTGTTACTGTTAAATTAACAACAAATTACTGTAAATATTATTATATTTTAACTTTTATTTTACTGCAAATATCCGTAAAAAGCAATGGAAAGTTGCATTTTTTATACATTAAATTACTGTATAATTGACAAATATATTTGTTTTTTTCTACCATGATATTGGTAAAAAAAAAATACGTTGTCTACTGTAAAATTTAAGGTTACAAAACTAGTATACCGTATTGTGTTTTACAGATTTCACATTTTTTTCACGGTATATTCCTGGCAACCACAGCTGCCGGTATTTTACCGTAAATTTGACAGTTTTTTTTTAACAGTGTACACGCGTTTATATCATCACGCATTGACTATTGTAATTCTGTTTGGGCAGTGCCCCGTGAGGTAGGGTGTCGGGGGCCGGAATAGGGGGCCACATCCCGGCGGGGCGGTCTGGCTTGGCCCTTGGAGGGGGCCCTGGCTTTAAAAAAAAAAAAAAAAGAACTGAAGCTCGTGGCGCGGGCGGCATCAGTGAAGGGTGATCTGGGGCGCCGTGGGGGGCTAGGTTGGGGTGCCTGGGGGCCGGCGGGGAGACTCCCAGCGGCCCCCTGGTGCCTTATGCGGCTTGGGGTGTGGTCGTCCTCCCTGGGCGGGCTGCTCCTGGTGCTGCATCCGTTCCGGGTCCTTCTGGCCTGGGGTCGGGCCCCTGCTGGCTCTGGGCTCGCCGGCGGGTGCCCACTGGCTGCCTGTTCGGCGCGGTTCTGGTCGTCTGCTGGGTGTGGGCTTCGGCTCCTCCGCTGGGGCCTCGGGCAGGGAGTTCTCGGGGCCCTCCCCTAGGGGGTTGGGCGCGGGGGTGGGGTGGGGGGGTGGGGGGGTCGATGGGGTGGGGGGTCTGGGGGTTGGGGGTGGGATCGGTGGCGTGGTGCGCTGGGTCCTTGGCTCCTTGGGGCTTTCTCGGGTGTGTATGGGGGGGCGATGGCTGCCTCTCGGCTTGGGATCTTGGGGGCGTTCGGGGGACTGCTTGGCCGTGGGGTGGTCGCCGGGGGCCCTTAGGCTGCCTGCTCTTGCTGCTGGCCTGACTGCTTCTTCGGGCCCGGGGGCGGCTCTTGGGTTTTGCAGTGGCGGTACTTGGAAATACATTTGTCATGGATGCACTGGCCTTGGGCTGTGGGATAACACTCATACTGGGCTCAACCTTAGACACGTTGTTCCCAAATACCTGTTTTATGGAATTTCCACTCACCTCTTCCTCTGTTCACAGCCACCACCATTATTCCTAAACCACACACTGGTCACCAAACTGGCTTGACAACACAACAATAAACACAATATACACAACCACAATTTCACATCGCATCACTTAAAACTATTCCTCACCCATTCCATATCCTATCTTGTATCCCTCTTCCCTGCTAACTTCCCCACCCCCCTCCAACCCCTCACCTTGGTGTAACACTGCCCTCTCTTTTTTACATCCTCCCTTTAATAAAGTATTTCTTACCCTTCCCTAGGGAGGGCTGGTGACGGTCACAATTATGCAATGAAATAAATAAATTTATTTAATTGCAATAATAAAATATGCATTGCTGTCAAAAGATTGCACTTCTTGTAGTGTTAACCTTCGAAAGCATGTGCAGACAAGAAAAAAAAAAAAAAAAAAAGTAATTCTGTTTTCACTTGTTTTAATAAGTCGACCCTAAACAGACTCCAGATCGTACAGAAGGCTGCTGCCAGACTTTTGACTGGTACCCCTAGAACATCCCACATTACCACCATTATTTCTACTCTGCACTGGCTTCCAGCCAAGCTTAGCATAGACTATAAAACCATAGTTCTTACTTTCTGAGCGTTACACCAGAGGTTCCCAACCTTTCTTGTCTTGTGTACCCCTTGAGCTTTTTTGTCATACCATGAGTACCCCCTCACTCATATGTGTTCATGATTCTCCAAAAGTAGAACATAACAACTGAATATTCAATGCAAGTTTTTATTTCATCTTCTTAAATTGAACAATTCATATTCAGGTATTATCTTTTTATTTAACTCAAATTAAACACAAAATGATGTTGCCTTCAAGGCAATAAAAATGACAAATAATAATAATATTATAGTGAACGTTTGTATTATTTTACTAATATATTATGATTATATTGTTATTAAAGAAAAATAATAAAGTTGAAATTAGGAAAAAATAAGAATGAATAAAATAATAATGTAAATAAATAAATATAAAACAAATAATTAACCTGCCTGTGTTATATATAAATTTGATGGCATTTACCACAAAAGGAGCTTCTTTGAATATGTCCCCTTTAAACAGGCATTGAAACTTTAAAAACAAGTCATTGCGCACACGTACCATTTTATTGACCAACTTATGAAATGACTGAGAATATTTTTTGTTATCTTGAAAATAAATTCTTATTTTTTCCACGTACCCCCTGTAATGTGCTCACGTACCCCTAGGGGTACGCGTACCCCTGGTTGGGAAACCCTGCGTTACACAACCAGGCCCATCAATATATCATAGATTTGTTGTGCCCCTACACTTCGGGTGCAGTCTTTGGTCCTCAGACCAGGGTCTCCTAAAGATCCCAAAAACTAAATTTAAAACCTGAGGAGACCTGGTGTTCCAGGCTGTGGCCCCCAGACTCTGGAATAACCTGCACCAGTCTCTCTGGGAGCTCAACTGTGTCGACACTTTTAAGAAACTGTTGAAGACTTTGCTTTTCATAAAAACTTTTAGTTAACTGGATTTTAATTTTTTATTATCCTTTTATGATGCTGCTCCTATGATGTAAATGCACCCATGTTTTATTATTCTATTATGATGTGATTTTATCTGCAAAAAGCACTTTATAAATAAATTACTGACATAATTGTTTTTATTGAACTATTTCGATTTTGCTCATTTCAATGAGATTTACATGATTTAAAATGCAATAGCTGAGCAGCTGATCTTGTAATGATTCCTATGAAACCAATCCTTAAAGCTGATATCCAGAGTTTCTGAGAGCACGTCTTGATGTCCCGCCCTCAACAGCTCCAGTTCCTGCCCCTGCCTCTGCCAATCTACCAGAAGCCACGCCTCTACTTTTCTGCATGCTCATCGCGGAACATAACAAGGTTGCATCGGGTCGCATTGGCAAAGGTCTATGGGTCAGGTAAGAGTCAAAATCATATTTACCTGTTTGCTGTTGTGATGCGTGGCCTTGTTTCCGTGCACAATTCCACATTCACTTTGATTGACAGTCTCAGAAAGAAGAAGTCAAAGCCTATTGGCTGGGCGCACATATTTTCCATTTGTATAGGGGTCTATAGGACGAAGGAGGGACTTATGTACATTAATGTATATGAATGACCACCAGCAGTAGACCATAGTAAAACGCTAGTTAGGAATGTTTATGAATTTGAAAAGAACTATTCATAAACTCTGAATATTAGCTTTAAAAGTGTCCAGTTGTAAACCTACATCTATTCTCTGTATCACCTCCTCCTCCTTCCTTTACTTTCACACACAGTAAACGTCCTGCTGTTTTTACTGTAGTAACTACATTTATCTTCCCGGTGACAGTCGACACTTCAGGAAGAGAAGTGCACGTGAAGAAGGCCCAGAGGAGCGTGCACGTCAGGCCGGTGAGGGATGAGAGGAAGCTGAGCAGCAGACAGACGATGAGCAGACGTGACTCATTGACTGCTGCAGAGGGAATGCTAACGTGGCTAACAGAGGCTGCTAACGTGGCTGAAACAGGCTACAAGTGTTTGATGAGGAGGTTTCGTAGAGAGCACCAGGTTAATATGATGGATGAGCTCAGTTATCCTCTATCCTCTTTGCTCTATCTTAACATTTATCTGCCTCGTCCTATTGGTCTCCTGAAGTCTCACGTCTACCTGTTCAGGAACAATTGGACTGAAGTGACAAAATATCTCACTAAGAATGTTTGCTACATTCAGGAAGAACAAAGTCTGATAGAAACTCCCTAAAGTGTATTCGTGTTGGTCATTTTTTAATAAAGAGAAATTAGTTTCAACAAAATCACTAAGGTGGAAAAAAAAAAATCTATGATATATCGTTTTATTTCACATCGATCTTGAAAATTTTCGAATCTGTTTATTTATTATGTTTTTTAACGTGAAACCATTTAATGTCGCGAACATCATCATAGCACGTAAACTCCTGGTCGCTAGGTGTCAATGAACGCACCATCAGACCTTGTTAAACTACGTTAAACTATGACTTTTAGCTTTATTTTCATAAAAACATACTTTGATAGATGTATGTGGTTAGTTTATTTATTGAGCAATTTAAGAACTTAACAGAATCAGAATCTGATGGAGAAGCAAAAGTATAACTTTTCTAAACATACCACTTGTTTTTGATATTGGTGCTTGAATTACAGATATTGAATTACAGAAAAATGGTATTTCATACCATTTTGTATTTGTAGAGATGAAATGTGTAATTATGAATATTGCGCTATGAATCATATTGTTTAGTATTGGGATATATCGTATCGTCATGTGCAAATTTCAATCATATCGTCAGATTCATGGAAACGTACAGCCCTACAGCCGTGGATTCAAACCCCGTTCACATGGAAAAGTTACTTTTTATCTGATTCATGAATGTTTGGTCAAAGTGTGAACTGTGTTGGTTTTAATAGTCATCTCAGAGTACTATTGTTCCTGAACACGTTCACATTCCCTCAGAGCAGATCTCACATGTTTTCACATGTTTTACTATTAGCAGCGTTATAGAAAAGCAGAGATCTGTAGGGGAGGATATAGCGCCCCATCCTTTATGTTTCCTCTCTGTGGTCAGGGAGGTAAACCATTACTCTGTGACACCCATTTGCAAAGTCATTACGTTCCCAGATTAAAACCTATTACTAATACTGATTGCAGAAACTCAATGACGCGTAAAATGTATTTTTTTTCCCCTAAGCAATCAAGGGCACAGGAATAATGGTGTCCAACATAGAGGCTGAATGCCAAGGTTGTCTCCAGGGACCCAGGCCTCGTGTCTGATACATAGTGTTCTCGTAGTGTTTCATTGTTTGGGATTTGGTCCTTCATGGTTAGTCCTGTGGAGCCCAATGAATAGAAAATAAATAGTGGATAGTGGAGCACAATAGATAGAAAAAAAACCAGAAAAGACTTTAACATCACATGCTTTAAGTACGAACCAATGGGTTTTTAACGCCATTGAACAATTGTCTGCGGTTTGTTATAAAAGATGCTCATTAATTGGATTTCTAAAAACGTATTTTCTCTGATAAATGGACCGCTGGGCGTTCATGCAACAGATGTTGATGCGGAGAAGAAGAAGAAACTAGCCCTTTGACACAGCCCGTTGCTAAGCAACCCAAACCAACATGTTGCAGGTATGGAGGTTTCTCAGTATTTATACATCAACATAGAAACACTGATGAGTGACATGAACCATAACATGCTTGGATGCGTACACAGATTCATACTGAGGGGGAGGAGCTTCTTTATCATTCTGACATCATTTAAAGCCAGTGGTTCATAGTGTACATGTTCTACATCTACAGTCTGAGGATCTTTATCTAAAACCTGAACTCCACAAACTACAGTTACATCACTGATGTGTTTACTCAGCTCATGTGTTTATGATATTATCTTCTTAATTGCCTTCAGAACGATGAATTCCCTGTCCTTCGTTAACCAAACAGTGTTTATTAAAGTAGAGTGGGTCTGATGATCATCAAAGGGATTGACAGAAAAAGATCATTAGCTAATAAGATGAGGATTTCAGGTTTGTACATGTAACAGCATCAATAGCATCAATAGCCAGAGTTTCCTTTACAGTGTTTGAAGGAAAATAACCCTATGTATATATATATATATATATGAAAGAGTTAATTTATATACTGTATTAATGAAAAATCGTTCGAGACAGAAGAGTTAAAGGCAGGCAGACACTGTGCAATTGTTGTCGTTGTTCTCAGCTCCAGCTCAAAATCATGTACTCACACCTCTTCTGTGTCAAACGATTCCAAATAAATGGGCAAAAGTTGTAGACAGAGGTGCTAGAAAGTGCTTTTTTTATTTTGCAAAAGTCCTCCCAGTCACCAGTTTATCTGGATGCTCTTTGGACCGTAACACTGTTCGGTAAAGTTGGCAGATATTCACAGATTCGGCCTTCCAGCATCAATAACTCAATATTAATAATCAATAATAATTTTAACGAAACGTCATTGACAAAGTCTACCATCATCGGGTTAGGGTTAGGGTTAGGGTTGGAATTTGCTCAGAAAAAGAAATGTAGCAAATGGTTAATAAATAACATTGACCCCCAAATACCTCAGAAAAAACATCCAATAGTGCTTTAACAAAGAACTTTAACAAACACATGCAGAGTAAAACGGATTGATAAAACTTTTTTATTCTCTAGGTTAGAACCCTTTATTTGGTTGCATATCTGTCCAATTTCCTTAGGTCCAAATTTTATGCAGAAGAATTCATATTTAGAGGTTGCACAAGACACTTGTAAATGTCTCCACACTGTAACATAGGGAGCCAAATAAATAAGGCATATTGGAATAATGTGTGGTTTTGTTTTTGCAAAAATAAACTGAAACGTGTATAAAAAAGCTCCTTAGAAAGTCACGCTGGGATTCGTTGACATCACTGAAATGTTTCTGTGTTCTTTGTATTCTTGGAGTCAAAAATCACTGATCTGCTTCCCTTCATAATCTCTGAACCTTCCTTTTCCATTATGTTATATATGTATATCATGTATACGTAATCAGTTAATTTACAGGAAAATTTGAGCATCTTGTGCAACCTCGAAAACATCTGCTTTTTATTCCAAATGTCTTCCCGACGATCATCTTCTGAATGCTGAAACCTACTGCAGGGTTCTAATGGAGGTTGTCTGAAACTTCATTTTTTTTACCATGCTTTCATAGAAAACCCTAATATATAGTTAGTGTGAGGGAGCTGTAGTGACCCCTCCCTCACTGTACAGGTTTATGTACGCCACCTCTCCTACAATTATACGTATAATTTGGTATTTTCATATTTGACCTCATTGTTTGAAATAAATTTATTAATGGGTTTTATATTTATCCTTGACTTCTCTTTCTTTACGGCCATTGGCTCTGCATGGAAGTGAAAACCAGGTGAAAACAAATCAGCCAATCAGACAGCCATGTGTGGCACAGAGAGAGGGGAGCTTACAGTAAGTGGTAGAAAGCTTAAAGTAAAAGGGTTCAATATTTGGAAAAAACTAATGATAAATAAACATAGATCTGTTATTGTTAAATGGTGAATTTGTATTGTGGATGTTGAAATGGGTTAAATGTGGAACTCACTCACCCACCCCCCATGCAGGGCTTTAAAGTAACACCCGTTAACACACCCGTTACTAGCCATTTTGGCTGGTGAAGAATGAAACACCCCTGCTGCGTTTGTTTGAATCAACAGGCTGCAGAAAGTCATTGTTGCCATATTGGGCTGTTCTCCGCCAAGAAATTTGTGGGTTTTTGTTTGTGTTAAGGATCAATCAATCAATCAATCAATCTTTTATTTGTATAGCGCCAAATCATAACCAATGGTATCTCAAGACACTTTACAGTAGAGCAGTCTTAAGGACGGACTCTTCATTTTATGGATACACACATATGCATATATACGTATATACACATACATATGTATCCCACACCCAACATGAATTCATCATGGCGGCAAGGAAAACCTTCTGTTAAGCAGCAGGAACCTTGTGTGGATCCCATTCCTATGATGAACAGCCATCCACGTTATGCTGTGTTGGGTGTGTGCAGAGGAAAGGGTGGAGACAGAGTTGTTGAGTCTCTGTAACTCCACACTAAGGATCCCACGGACCTGCAAGACAAAAGCCAGAAGGAGTACAGGAGCAAACACACAAGGGAAGAAGCAGACATAGAGGGAGTGTTAGAGAGAGGAATGGGACCCTCTCCGGCCCCTCTCTAACCTAAATGACCTCTCTCTTAACGCCCTCTCCAACCTCTCTCCAACCGAGCATGCCAGACCCCCCCCCCGGCAGTCTATGCCTATTGCATCTTAACGATGAGCTATGAGCTGGTTCCTAACTAAAAGCTTTACCAAAGAGGAATGTTTTGAGCCTAAGGATGGTGTTTAGATTTCAAAACTTAATGTGTATCTGGCAACACTGCTTGTTGTACTAATCCTGTATTTCCCATGACCACTATGTTGTGACGTGTCAATTCAACAATTGGCTACGTGCTTACGTTAGCGTGAATGTGGTTATCAGAGAAGAGAAACAGAACGGCGCAAAAAAAAAAAAAAAATTGAAATTGAGTTGTAAAATTTGTGAAAAACCTGATCTGCAAAAAAAGAAGGCTGCTGCCGACACAGGGGAAAATGAAGATGAAAGAGGATCTGAAAAGAAGAAGAAATTGAGGAGTTTTATTACTAAATGGATGTTGGGTCATGAGTAGCTGTTATTCTACAATTTGTTCACCTTTAAAATGTGCACTATACAGTTTGTGGAGAGTGGATTGGTTTACATTTGAAGAGCTTGCATGTTAGTAAAACATGTTTTCTCTACAGTACATGTATTTCTTAGTATTGATTACTTCTGTTCTTTCTAACTTCAAACAGTGTTCCAGGGATCCATTGATAATATAATTTATAAAAGGTTCACTGACACACCCAAAGTTCCATATTGCACCTTTTCGGCATTGTTACAACATTGTTTTTAAATTAAATGTTTATATTTCTACCATTTTAATGTATTTTTGCAATTAACTAAAATAAAAACTATTTAAAGAAACATGAACGCTTAAATCTTTTCTGTGGCACTCATAATGTAGTTTATTTTCCCTGGACAAAAATGTGGCTGGTGGAAAATCTGGTTGGCTGGTAACTTTAAGAATCTACTAGCCATGCTGGCTCTAATGGGTTAGTCCATTATCTATTTGGCGCTGTACATGCGAGTCTGTGTGAATTCTTCCTGTTGCTTGTGAAGGGGACACACTGTGTGATGTGAAAAATAAATGACCAGTACGATGACATCAGCTGGCTTCATAGGTTTTCTTTATTTTTCACTAGGGCACCTCGGCCTCAAAATCTTACATATAGATATACTGTAGATTTATGGGCGTAAAACTGTATAGATAACTGCATATATAGATGCATAGATGGATGTATAATTAATAGCAGAGCATCTGCAGTAAAAAGTTAAGGACACAGAAAGACAAAGGCTGAGTGCTGGTGAATACAGATGTGTATAATGGGTATGGAGCGTGGACAGATGGTGTGTCAGATTGATTATTGCCACTAGTTTGTGGTTGTAGAACCACAGAGGGAACAATAAGCAGATGACACAGAGTGATAGAGACGTGTCAGATCTCAGGGTTAATCTGAGCGATGCTCACAGTGTTCCTGAATATTTAGAACCACCTGAGTGTGTGTTAGGCTTTTAGTCCCGATGAGATGATTAAATCTGACAATAAAACAGGTTGGATGTCCTTGTGACTAGGCCTCAAACAGGTTGGATGCATTAGACAGGTTCGATGCCAGGTTGGATGTCTGTGATGGAAATCTTCGAGCATAAACTATATGTCTGATGAAATAAAGTCAATAGACCAAAATATCTTTTGTGGATTTTATTCCAGAGCTCTGGCATGGAAAAACGGGTAGATGAAGAGGTTGTTATTAAGATGTCTACATTACATAGTATGAATAAATTGAGTCGGTGAGAAATACCAGGATTTATACTATATGTGCACACTAGTCATACTCAACCGTCCCATGAAGCATTAGGAGCTGAATGTAAAATTCAAGTTCAAAATCAAACATTCCCTTTTCCCTTCCTTCAGTTTTTTTTTTTTTTTTTTTTTTTTTTTTTTTTTTTTTTAAAAAAGGCTCTTATTTTGAAGTTAACAGGAAGTTTAGTCAGTAGACCAATGGAGGGTCTCTGAAAATGTGTGAATGAAATGTGTCTACATGAGTTTTCATAGATCAAATGAGCACATGTTGATATTCTACTTTCTCACTTCAAATGTATTCAGAACTTTCAAAAGTGGAGAATCAACAGAGATATTTAGCCTTAGTGTGCATCAGGTTTTTTATGCTGTAGGCTCCAAATGCATCTTGGGAAACTTGGAAGTATACTTCAGTATGTACTCATTGGGGCGGATTCACTTAAGGTTTAGGGTTGTTAAAATGTCTGCAACCGTCACTCCACGCGCTAATAAGTCGTACAAACCACAAGCAATCAGGAGTACACGGCCGCTGCACGTCGCATTGCACCCTCAATCCATTTAGTGTGTTTTCCTCTAATTAATAAGTATAGTAGGCGGAGCTCACAACGGGAGCAAAAAATTGGAGGGGGAAATGTAAATAAATTAATGCAGGGGACGCAATGCAATTCATCAAAGCACGACCCACAACCAGGTGGTAACTGTCAAAGCTTTTTGCGCAGTGATGACAGCAGAGATATTTGTGAGAAGACGTAGCAGGGGAGAGGATAGACGACCGAGCGATGGCATTTTCAGATCTTGAGTTGCTATATTTGAGATGAATGAATTCACAATTTTAAGAACGTGTTAACCTTTCCTGTTTCGTCTCCCCACCGTGGCTGGGGAGACACAGCAGAGATCTGCACTCTCCATGGCCGGAGGCTGCTTCTCCTCCAGGGATCACTCCTGCATGCTTGTTAAAGATGGTACCACGTAGCAAGAACAGGCCATTTTATTTTTGTAGAGCTGCACTTCATTATCTGGCTGCACTATAAACATAAGCTCGCTACCTGTCTCGGTCGCCATGTCGGACTGTACCCATAGGCACGCACACACAGCTCTCCTCCGCGGCTCACTTCACACTCACACACATGCACCCACTCCGTCACTTACATCACCCACGCACAATTCCCCACTGCAGAATGAATAAATTATCTATCTATCTATTTATCTATCTATCTATGTCTTTGCTGTAATTCATCCATTTTTTTATTAGCTTGCTCTACTAACACCTCCAATTCTGCTGCTTCAAATAATTTTTTCTTGCTTCCACGCACTCAGCTCTCTTTCACACTCCATGTTCAACATAACACGTACAAAACGCTCATTTAAATAGGGCGGTCTGCACCACTTCTGTACTTCTTAGTGAATTCCTCACAGCAGGTGAGGAAACTGCATCACCAAAGGATCAAGGGAAGCAACTGGTTTATCTCCCTTTATTTCAGATCTTAGTGAATCCGCCCCATTAAGTTGAAAGTATATAATACATTAGTGGGACATTTAACACAGACTGAATTGATTGATCTCAGGTGTTTTGTTTCTTCGAGGAAGCGGCTGGAGAGGGAGGTGCTGACAGTCTGTATCTGGCAGACACTGCTACACAAAGAACCAACTTTACATCTAAATACCAACAATAAAAACTCTTAAAACCAGAAACCTAACTATGTGTCGTGACTTAAACCCATAGGAATCACAGTAGTGTTTGAAAAAGCTTTGCTAACACTGAAAATGTGTGCATTGAACAATCATGATGCAACACTTTTGTACAAAAACAAATAGGAAGAGAAGAGACAAAAAGCAAACCTTCAAACTTGACTTTGGTTACAGGAGTTTTAGTTTCAATGATGTTAGCTGTCTGCTAATCTTACCAACCTTTAAATTCTCACATAAATTCTCCATGACCAGATCAAATAGACCCAATCACAGCCTACGTCATCAATAAGATGCGTGCGCATTGTGGAAACGGAAGTACTGCCTCAGACTGTTTACCCAGCATTGTCTACATCACACGGGGAAGCATAACGTAAATCTAACGCTGAGCAGTCGCATCAAAATGTCAGGTTGTTGTGTTTATGGTTGTTCAAACCGAAACACTCAACAGGGACTAAAGTTCTACCGCACACCAAGGGACTCTTGGCTGTTTCAGAGCCACCAAAGGCGGCTTTGGCTTCAGGCAGCCATACAGGTCCAGTTTGCAGTGTGTATGTAGTTCTCCGCTTTGTTGATAATTACCCACCCCTCAGACATCTTAGTCTTCTTCCCTTGCCTTTGGCTGGGTAGGATTTCACACTTTAGGACACCAAAATCTTCATCAATGTTGTGGTATCTCACCTCCTGTACATGTCCGCAAATTACAGTCATACGCATCAACAGATTTGTATGCGCGCAGCTTTTCAACCAAATACAATTAAATATCAGGCCACTGAATATCGGGCCATTTACTAACGTCATGCTCCCATTCAGTAACTGTACAGGGATCTGGGAGCTGCTTGCCATCCGTTAAAGTGAGCTTTTTAAAGTAAGCTTCTCGATCTTTAACTGATAATGCACTAGCATAGCTTGACAGACCTCCGCGCGCGCAGCCGTCTGTGTTTACTAACAGTAAATGGGTCTATATAGTGCTTTACCTCACCAGAGCCGAGCCACTAGAGGGCGATATGAGCCAAACACCATGTCATGCCGCACAGTGTTTATAAAGAATGAAACATACTACTACGTCTCGATGCACAACAACAGTTAAGTGTGAAATACAAATTCACCACCACGCCACTAGGGGTTGTGTCGGTGTGTGTTTTCAGAGGAGCATTAAAAAATCCTTGTTTATCCTCCAGTCACAGTAAAGCTACATTGACGAGGCATGGTAGTGATATTACCAGTAAACACACACCTTCTGTATGTGATTGACTGCAGTCATGAAAGAAAATAATAAAACTAAATATTGTAAATAATAAAAATCTGTTGAACCATAGCGGTGTGACTGGAAAGGGCAGTGACCGGGGTTGTGGTATGGAGCAGACCAATCACAGCTCCTACTGACCACATAGTCTGGAGTTTTGGGAAGCGCACGAAAGTTTACGACGTGGCGCTCTACGTCTACGTAAATGGACTAAATGGTAAATGGACTTGATTTTATATAGCGTTTTATCACCACACTGAAGCAGTCTCAAAGCGCTTTACATATCAGCTCATTCACCCAATCACTCTCACATTCACACACCAGTGGGACAGGACTGCCATGCAAGGCGCTAGTCGACCACTGGTAGCAACTTAGGGTTCAGTGTCTTGCCCAAGGACACTTCGACACATAGTCAGGTACTGGGATCGAACCCCCAACCTCTTGATCAGAAGACGACCCACTACCACCTGAGCCACGGTCGCCATCTATAGCTCTCTGCTTAAGACCAGCAGAGTCCAGGAAGGAGTCGAAGCGTCTCCTATCATATATCTCCAATCATCAAACCACTCCTCATAGAGAGGAAACAAAGACGGAGAAATATGCCAAAGCTTCTAAGAGTAATTCAGTTGTATATTTAATGTAATATTGCCTGGAATCAAAAGAAATGTGTATTACAAGCTGTTTTTGAAAGACAAGTTTAAAATCTTTATGCACTCAGGTTAAACAACATACCTTACCAGTGATTATTGTTACATAAAGTCCAGTTAAACACATAAATACAGTGAACAGAGACTCATACTCTAATATATCTATACTGTATATCCTCTCATGTCAGAACTAAATATCAATGAGTTCTTTCCAATAATGTTCCACTCTAATCCAGGGGGATGATGGGAATATTGAAATATTGTCGTAGGGAAGCATTTCCCTGCACAAACATGACAAATGGACGTGTCAATACTGATCTGAATCACTAGGGCGGCTTTTAGTCTAATTATCAGTTTGGACGTGGCCTCATTTATCAAAGGGTTAGCAGCTGCATCACTGCAGGTAAAACTGGGTTTATCTGATTTAGAAAAACATATTAATTTAAGAATGTGATATTTAAGTCAGCATATATTAAAATAAAACGATTTATTAGCTTATTTTAATAGTTGATGGGATGAAGACGAGGCTCCTGTCCTAACGTTGGTTCTTTTTTTGTTCATTTTGTGTAAACTGTTAAAGGTTTATTTAATAATCCTATGTCTTTAATACATCCTAATGAAGCAGCCATAAATATGGAATATATGGAACTTTCCTCCTCTGTCTCCACCGCTGGGACGTTCTGTCTCTGAGTAAATTATCTGTCGGTCATATGTGATATAATGCTGTGGCTAAAGGTTACTCCACACTGTCATTAATATTAATAGATCAAATGTGTCTTAATAAAATGTGGAGGAAACCCCTACAGAAGAACAGAAATTTGTAACATGTCAATGCAACATCAGAATGAAGATGGATGATAATGCTTGTATTTCAAAGAATAACATTGTTTTTTAACCTTTGAACACTAGCTTAGAACATTATTTTTGGAAATAGAAAAATCAGTGATCATACAACTTTAAATACATTTTTAGGAGTTATCATTGATGGAAAACTTGAATGGAAATCACATACTGTATAAGTGTATTAAAAACTAAATTACCAAAAAACCATTGCTGTATTTGAAAACTGCACTTGACTAAAAAAAAAATTTATTCTATTACTACATTCTTCCTTAACTAAATTATGTCTTAGAAACAACTACAAATCCAATACTCATCTTATTTTCCTACTTCCAAAAAAGCCAATAAGAATTATCACTAAAGCAGATTTCTATGCAACAACAAACCCTATTTTTGTAGAGTTAAATCTATTGAAAATGTATGATCTTGTCGACCTTAAGACATCAGTAATGGTGTACAAGGCTCATAATAATTTTCTCCTCACATCCAGGACCTTTTTGAACACAGGAAAAGTCAATATAACCTCAGAGAAACCGGCATTTTCTAAGAAGTAAAAGCTAGAACAAATAAAAAAAAGTCAATTTATTTTTGTTAGAGGTGTTAATCAGTGGAACGGCTTGTTTTAAATTTTAATATAACTTACACAATATACAAAAATGTCAAGTGCTAATAAACATATTGATTAGGAACAAATAAAAATGGCAAAATAAAATTCAAAGGTTCACAAAATAAAACCAAGTAAAAAAGTTTTAAAGGACCAGCAGCCGATGACTTGTGACCCTCCTGCTTCCCGTAGCAGGTGAGTGCTTTGTTTACAACATGGAGGACACCGCGGGTTCTCCATAGACTCACTAGTCTGTTGTTTGTAGTGATGCACTGAGAAAACAAGCCGGCTGGAACAGAGAATGAGCAAACCCTGTGCTCAGTGTCTAGATATAAAGCAGTGGATTGATCGGTGTTGTGATAATCTACTCGCGTGCCTACCCCGCGACAAAATCGGCATCCAACAGCCACTGAAGCACATAGACAATCAGAAAATGTGGACTGAGGAATAACGTTGTTGGATACTTTTAATGCCATAAATCTACGTTGTTGGACTTTTAAATGCTTTTAATTCATATGGATCCTTTTATTCTCTCCTACCTGTTGTTTAACTCAGTGATTTACAATTGCCAGCAAGTCTCTCTCACCATATTAAAGTGTATCTCCCATATTAAAGCACATGTATAGACATACAGTATGATGTAGAACATTGTAAATTATAACACTAAATTATTTGAACAACTTTACTCACTTCTTCTTCAAGTTACGGTGAGGTCTGAACATTTCAAGCTGCATTTTGCATTTATTTTGGCAGTTCCATTATACAGCTTTAGGAACTTTTGTTACAGAAATGATAATAATAAAAACAGTTAGATTGGTACATTTGTTTTCATTCCTTATTTGTGAAGCAAAACTTGAGACGTTCTCTTGCTTTCTTTATATTTTGGCTGGCGAGTGTCTGGTTATGTTTAAATGACAGATGAGGCTTTTTTATGACTTTATTTTCAGACTCAGTCACATCAGGCTGTGCTGCAGAACTAATCCACTCAGAGTTGCGTACAGGAAGTCAGACCAGACGTGAGATCTGATCGTAGCGTACGATCACGTCAGGATTGATTAATGCTGGAACTTGCGTGAATTCGTCCGACGCTCAGATCTCAACGTTGGAACAGTTAATTAATAATGGCCAGTGTGTTCTACAATGATATATGTTACACACATGACTAGTAGAGGAACTAAATAAAGTTTATTCTGCCCTTATTCCAAGTATAAATATTACTAATGAAAAACATTGAAACATTAATAGTTTTTCCTCTTCCTAATTGTAGATCTAATGAATATATACAGTATATGAAGGCTGTGTTTCACAGACAGGGACTGTAATTATTCTGGCATGAGAAGGTAAATGTTAATGTTAATGTTCTGTTTGGAGAGAGAAACTCATCACACTTTTATTAGATCCTCTTTCCTCTTCCCTCTGCCCAACCACTGCATGGATATAATAAATCTGCAAGGCTAGCACATTCCTTTCTGCTAGCCTCATCTCATCTCATACGTCTGTTAGCATACATTACAGATCTGACTAAGCTGAAGCTAATCGATGGAGAAGGAAAACAAACGTGTGTCTCATTAGTGAAAAGTCTCTGCATCCCATCCCTGCCATCAGTGGAACAGTTAGCTAACTGCTAATGGCTTTATAATCAATTTAAGTGCAGGAGAGGAATATTAAAGACATTATATCTATACTATACGTTGTGTCATATCATCATCATCATCATCATCTTCTTTATTTCAGACTTGAGTTTAGTTTAAAAACAATTAGTATACATGATTAAATCACAAATCTACATAACAAATGAAAACCATTATTATAAAATCAGGTTCCAGTTCAATAAGTGTGGGTTTATTGTGTGTTTTAGGGTTTGTACAGAGCCTTGAACATCTGGAAAAGGCTTGATTTCCAATACAGTAGTCCCTTGCTATAACGCGGTTCAACTTTCGCAGCGTCAGTGTTTCGCAGATTTTTTTTTACCGTGCAATTTTGGATGCATTTTTTTTACAGCGTATGAACATGCATTGTGTTCTGCGTCCTGATTGGCTAATGCTGCGTTACCCACCGGCGACACATCCAACTCGGTGAGTTTCACTGCCTGCTGAACCGAGGAGCTGCGCTCCTTTTCCTCCTCTCACAAACATAAACCACCAGTGAAAAAAGCCGGTGTGATTAATTAATCACTCATTAATGGCTCATTAATTAATTAATTCTATCCTAGCCCAGTGCTACAGAGAGAACTTTTACCTGCTACTACCACCTCCTCGCTAGTCCTGTCCCAGTTATAAAGGCCGTGTCATACAGCTCCATGTGGTCACACACAGCTTCTACTCCATGGTTGAATGGGTGAACAGACCGATGTCTGTGTGGACGGCCTGATGTCATCGTCAACAAAGACTGTTTGAAATGTTTGAAAACAGGTTTATGTTTTAAAATCTACAAATGTTTGAACTTTGAGAGTGTTTAAACAAGAGAGAAATGTTCATTCCTGTCTGAGAAAAGTGTATAAAGTATGTGGTGAGGGGTTTCATAGCCTTAAAACATGTATAATAATTGTAAAAAATATAACTGACTACTTTGCGGATTTCGCCTATTGCGGGTTATTTTCAGAATGTAACCCCGCGATAAATGAGGGACTACTGTAAAGCGTTTTCAAGGTTTGAAATGTGCTTGAAATTTGAACACTGTGCTGGAAAATGCTGGATTTACTCTATGATGGCCAGTGTCATAATTTAACAAAAAAATAATAATAATAAAATATGCCGTAAAGTTTTTTTTTTTCCCTGCCGTCTCCTATGAGTGTTGCTCCCGGTTGCTCCCCACCTTTTTTTTTTCTGGTGCATGCGCCTCACTTTGCGATTGCTTATTCCGGGATTATGCCCAACAGCATTGCTTTTTACATGGACATATTGCTGCTGACCCAACCATGCCAGGTTGCCGGTTTAATGCCAACTGGCATGCAAATGTTAAATATAAAGATTGGCTGCGACGAGGCCCAGATGCACGGCAGGCCGATATTGTACTGTCTGCAAAAAGGACATCAAGATATAAACGATGGAGCGATCGACAACAAGTCATATCAAAGGTAAATCAGTTGAGACAAAGTTTTCGTTCAATTATGTAGGACAATGCAGTGTTGGGCGGAAACGCATTACTTGTAACGCGTTACCGCCCCAACGTTACTCTTTACAGTAACTAGTACTCTAATGCAATATATTTTTAAGAAATAATGCAGTTACGTTACAATATGGTGGGTTTGTCTGTTACTTTGCTAGCTGTAGTATACTTCCTGTTTACAGTGGTGTTATATATTTTTGTGGGACGCCATGCCAACTTCCGTTAAAACTGAATAAGATGAAGAAGAAGAAGAAGAAGAAGAAGCAGCATTGTTGGCGTGTCTCTGTATACATCACGTGCGCCAATCATGGCGAGTCAATGCAAGAGCAGGACGAGCTTCTTAGAGTGGAAATACGTAAATTATTTTACCAATCTGCCTCCAAAAGATACATGCATCAGTGAAGCTAAGCTTGGTGGACGTTGATGTATGCCTCTAAAACCAAAACAACAATGGCTGGATTTGAACAGACTGTGACTGTTATCCAGGGACAGATCAGCAAAGCTATTGCACGATATGTTGTTGTAAGTAAGCAGTCTGTCGCTACTGCTGAGTCACTGCTTTCAGCAGCTCATTAGCCTGATACGTTTAGCATTGTGTAGCTGAGAAAAATGCTGTGAATTAGTTTTTTTCACATTTATTTTTATAAGCACTTTCAACAGCAGAATGTGCACTTGGAATACGCATAGCTTACTTTACATTACTGTGCTAAGGTTGAAAAATTGAAGTTTAAATTTTTGGAGCAGCGTTTTTGTTACATGCACATCATTTATGGTTGTTTTATAGCAGTTTTTGTAAAGCACATTCCGAATGTTTATTCAGATTGTTTTTTTAGAAGGTTTTTTATGTTTATGTTGAACATTATTGCTAGTTTTTGTGCTTAAACTCTAAGGGAACATTCTAAGAGCTAAACAAAACCGTTTTTATGATGCTGAAGCCACTTTGATTTTTTATCTTTGATTTTGAATAATATTCAAGTTGGTTTGTGTTATTTCTTTCACAATTCCTTGTAACATTTTAAGATTCTGCTGGTCTCAGGTAAATAAACTGGCATTGAAAGAATACTTAGTGTTTCAGTCAGATTGGTGTTTGTAAAGATTAATACTGAGCAGAGTTTAGTACTGTGAATGTAAATGATTAGAAACTGGAGGATACAATAACATTTCATCCAAAGCAATGTTAATACTTTAGCAGTAGGGGTAGGAGGGATTCAAACCACTGACCCTCTGACTACAAGCCAGCTTCCTTAACCACTATTCCTCCACCACAGAGTTGATCAACAGTGGAATATTTTCTGATACAGCACTGTTATGAAGCTGTATGGACACTAATGACCCAAAAAAATAATACAATTCTTTAATTACTCAAAAGTTACTTTTTCCAGTAACGCATTACTTTTTGGTGTAAGTAATCAAAACAGTAACTGAGTTACTTTGTGAATGAAGTAACTAGTAATGGTAACTAGTTTTTTTCAGTAACTAGCACGACACTGGGACAATGTCACTTTAGATTACTGTTCATTCATGTTGTCCTTTGTATGTTACACCAAATTCTGAGTTTGAGTGTTAATGACTTGTCGATACAAAGAAATAGCATGTTAAATTGACACTCAAAACAATTAGAGAGTTTTCATTAATCTACTGCAACAAATGCATGTTGTTAGCGTGATAACATTAGCTCGGGGAGTACTCCATTCTAACGTTACATGATGTTTCAACTAGCTGGGTGATAATACCTGTGACCTTTAGCTGTGTGCATTCCACTGCGTTTTCTGTTTGCAGCCCTGAGGGCATGGCCGTCAGCTGGGGTGCCTAGACAAAGGAACGCGGCCGGTTTCGGCATCTGCTTCAGGTCACCGGAGTTTTTGGAGCTAAGACGGAGCTGAGATGCACAAACCCTTATTTAAATTAGTAAATATTAATAATAATAATTTATTTAAATATTCAGCTGGGGTAAAAAGGACTCCATACGAAGGCTGTATTTGCCCTTCGCTATTATTGTTTGTTTCCTTAAAATGTACTGTGTGTGTGTGTGTGTGTGTGTGGGTGCGTGCGTGCGTGCGTGCGTGCGTGCGTGTGTGTGTGTGTGTGTGCGTGCGTGCGTGCGCGCGTGCGTGCGTGCGTGTGTGTTCGTGCGTGCCTGCGTGTGTGCGCGTGTGCTGTGCATGTGTGTGTGTGTGTGTGTGTGTGTGCGTGCGTGCGCGCATGCGTGTGTGTGTGTGTGTGTGTGTGTGTGTGTGTGTGTGTGTGTGTGTGTGTGTGTGTGTGTGTGTGTGTGTGTGTGTGTGTGTGTGTGTGTGTGTTAAAGTGCTGTTAAAACTTTTCCTCTTTGTGGTTGTGGTACCGCGTAGAAAGAACAGGCAGCACTCTCACAGCGAGTCTATGGTACTCGCTACCTGTCCATCTCTCCTCTGTGGGCTCACTCTAAACACACACACACTCAGTGACTCACATCAGGTTGAAATCATAGACTGTAAAAAGAATGGACGGGACAAACTCCTCCAAAAGCTTTTATTGTTAGAGCTCCCACTGCTGACTGGCTGCAGTATAGGTCATAAACCCCGCCTCCTCAATGTTGATGGGATTTGGGTCCAGCTGTAAAGTTAAAATATTCATCACATAATTTTTTCCCAATCCTAAACTCTGCTGTGATCATTAGTTATTATCACCCTACAATGTGTTGTGCTATTTTTTCTGTGAACTTTGTTTTAAAT
The DNA here is from genome assembly GCF_900634775.1 of Gouania willdenowi. NCBI lineage: Eukaryota > Metazoa > Chordata > Actinopteri > Blenniiformes > Gobiesocidae > Gouania > Gouania willdenowi. The sequence goes on along the minus strand of NC_041063.1, from coordinate 9,028,041 downwards.
AAGTTATTTGAGATTGAAATACAGGATTTGATGTCATATGTTATGATGATTGACAGCCACTGATTGGGCAGTACGCTAAATGAGTTACCAGGGCTCCTCCCACTCTGGCTCCAAATAACGTCAAACTTGTAAGATGGCTGCACCCCTAATCGCTGTATTTTGGCTTCAAGAACGTTGACTGGGAACTATGGAGAACGTCACATCCAATATTTTTAGTCTATGGTGGAAATGTGTGTGTCTCACGCCCAATCCGTCAGATTTGAGAGCTTTGCTAGTATATCAGTGTGAATGCGGCTGCTCAGACGCCCCTCCCCCCTCTCCGTTCTAACCCTCCAACCGGTGTAACCCGCACTAATTCAGCGGTGATTTCAAAATAAAATGAAAATCAACGTTTTGCAATACCAAATAAGTCCAAAATAATGGATGCACAAACTCGTGCTACGCGCACACTGGCAAAAAAAACTTTGACGTCGACCAGACACCGTGTCACACACTCAGACGGTCCTGTAATTAATAGATATAGATGGTGCGCTAGCGCCCCCTCACACTGAGGTCGAAAGCTGAATAGGTTTCATTTCCGGTAAACCGTCTGGGCTAATCCGCATTCAAAAATGAAATTAAAATAAATGTTTTGCAACACCACCAAATAAGTTCAAAATAACGGATGCGCACACTGAGTGTACGGATGTTGTTACAAAAGTTTCTGCTTCATCAGATACCACGTCAGAGAGATATGTGCTCCACAAACAAACAAACAAACACACACATTCTTTGCTCATATAGAGAGATATTAGAGATTATGTTTAAAGTAAAAAAAAACATATTGTTCCCAATAGTATTCAAGATAAATATAATTTACAAGGTATTTAATTTTAAAATTTCCAAAAGTGTGAACAAATGTGAAGTTTAGATTTATTTCTGTTGTTGCTGTAAAATGATGGAACATCTCAGTGAAAGATTTATGTTGTTTACTTCCTTTGAAAAAAAAAAAATATCTGAAGTATAAAATTATTGTATGGATATGAGAATGCTGTTGTTCAACATTTAAAGGTGCAGTCTGCAACTTTTACAAAAGTTACTTTTTGTTATATTTGCTAAAGCAGTCACTATGTAAGGACAGCTTTACATGAAACTAGTAGTTTGTGCGAAAAAAAAACAGGCTCATTGAGCCCCGCCCCCTGCTGCTCCTGCTGCCTTTGGAAGAATGCCAGAATGCACCGCGGTCTAGCAAAAAGAACCAATCAAAGCCAATATTGTATTGACAGCTGTTGCTCACAGGCCCCGCCCCTCTTCCAGGCTGGAGCGCCGTCTTTTTTTACAGTGTATGGTCTGGAGGAGTAGAAGATGGAATTAGTGACTTTTTTGCTTGAAAGATTATTACTGCTGCTTGATTTACATTATGTTTGATATGCAATTGTTACACTAGAACTCTGTGGTGAATGTGTTGTTTGTGTGTGCACAGCAGACTTCGTTTGGGCTGCTGTAAGTGACACTGTGTTGTTGCTGCTGCTGCTGAGGTGTGTGCACATTGAGAGAGAGAAACGTTGCAGTAATATGCTTTTAACAGTGCATGTTATATTACTGTGATGTTGCTGTTGGGCTAACTTTAGTTTATTAGCTCCTCTGGGGGAAGGACTTTGGAAAGTTTGGAGGCAGGGCAAGAGAGCAGCGGGGAGGGAGGGGGAGAGAGGGATCTGAGAGTTGCGGACTGCACCTTTAATGGAAGTTATTAATAACAAGTGTGTGGAGGGAAAAGGATTTATAAAGGCTGAAAATAATAATCAGGAACCAAAGTCTGCTCAGAGATCTACTGGAACATACCAAGCGTTTGGATTCCTCTTTAATTTAAAACGTGTGTTTTCCTGTATTTAGAGCCTTTCTTTCTTTCTGATCTTTGATTCTGGAACAAAAAACCACAACATCACATGACACAAGGTCACCTGATAACATGATTTCAATAATTTCAGAGCAGTTGAAGCTCAGATATCCTCACACACTTTTCTACAGTAGCACAGATAGTGCTAGCACCGTGTAGCGTTCGCGTCATGCTATTAGTCTTATTTACTTTTAATGTGACAGAGATGGAGAACTCCACACAACAGCCTTTTATTACAATGCTTTGAGAAATTGGGGGTCATGCATCACTTTCCTTCCTTTTCTCCTCTCTATCAGTGGCTTCCATTGTTTGTTCCCACGGTCCATCCATCACTTTGGTCCTTTCACTGCTGAAGGAAACATAGTTTAAGTTCACATGGTACAGAGAGGTTTCTTCTCACCACTACCATCACATCTGTCTCCATTTTCTACGATAACTAGTTTAGAGATGGCACAGCCGCTCCACAAATGGACCAGTTTATACTGAAGAGCAGTTACGGGGGGTGGTTAATGTCTGAGGGGGAGTGGGGGGGGGTTTAGAGGATCAGCCGTGTTTATGATGAATATTGAAGATTAAAGAACTGACTCAGAAATGTAGATGTAGAGTCAGGAAACAGGTCTCTGAACAGTCTCATAAGGTGTCTTCATGCAGCTCTGCACAGAGATTGTTGATTCTTGAAACATCTTAACTCTATATAAATAAATACATAAATAAATAAACATCTAAACTCTGCTGCAATATAAATAAATAGATAAATTAAAAAAAAGTCTGCTGCATTCTCATCACCTCGGGGCTGGATTTAAACATTTGTGATCCAGGAGAGAAACGACTGCTATTGATCTGATGATAAATGGTCTTCATGGAGACGTCAACATTAAATATCATTCATTGCTTCATTTATTTCCCAACACATTTAAGTCAGGATTACTCTAACAACTCTAACAGCTACAGTATGAAGCCAGGACATCCTGTGGTTTATTGGAAACGCTGCAGTTATTTTTTTTTGGGCCACAGAACCATAATGAGAACGATAGATGAAGAGGTCAAAGCTTTTTAAAGCTCACACATCAACATCTTCTTCCTCAGTGTTTGGATCATGTTCATGTTCTCAGATTTAATAAGTCTGAGACTAAAGTTTCACTGGTTCTGAAGTTCGGTACACGTGACCCAGGACGTTAGAAACACACTGTTTAAGCACTGAAGTTCTTCTTCTTCTTTAATAACTAGTATTTATGTTTCATAGCAACATTTGAATGATATTTAAATATCACAGCTATGACAGTCACTAACCTGAGAACATGGAGATAAAATCACTTTTTATTCATTGTCCATTTGATGGAGCAATAAAGATCAAAGGATCAAAGTAGCGTCAACGCTTAAAGAAACTTCATCTTGTCATTACTAATAAACAGTATTTTACAAATGGAACAGGAACTTGTATCTCACATTGCTGCTGTTTCAGTTGATCTGAAATAATACATGAAGCTTAATTTATTTATTTATTTATTTGGAATATGTAAAATGACGACAGCACAATAGTTAAAAAAATAAATTAAAACAAAGATAAATTCTAACAGCAGAAATAAACCATTGATTTGATCCACAAACATCATAAAGGTCCCACGTCATGCTATTTTTCACCCATCTCCATATGTTCTAAGAACACCAAAAACATAGTAGTTGAGGTTTATTTTCCCAAACTCACTTGTTTTCCAGAGTTTTAGCCTCTGAAATGTCACTTTCTGAGCAACTCTACACAAACAGGCTGATTTGCGGCCTACTTATGCATATTCATGAGTGGGCGTGTCTATAGACGGGACACTGACTTTCTCCTCCCCACACGGTGACGTAGGGCCAGAGGACGGCCCGCCCTCCTCCCGCCCACTCCGTAGCTGAGCTCATGCTGCTTTATGAACACAAGACAGAGCGTGGGGGCGGGGCGTTCACCGGTACATACATAGACTGTAGAAAATAACATACATAGCACTGCGCGAAGGAGGCTGAAATGCTTACCTTCGTGGGCGTGTCTGTTTACATGTCAATCACGGCAGAGAGCTTCCTGGAGGCGCGGCTTCTCCAGATCAGTGCTGTGTCAAATTTGTCATCAAAGTGGGAACGCGTCATCAAATTGGAGTGAGGTGTTTGTGCTCACCCTGCAGTAAGAAAGGAGCAAATCACCCTCTAACTAATGATTGAGAGAATTGTATATGTATGAAGCCCTAATAACACTTTTATGATGTTTAAAGCACAGAAAAGTTGATTTAGCGTAACATGGGCCCTTTAATATTTAATTTAATATCTTGATTTACGCGTGTGAAAAGGAGTAAGAAAATAAGATTATTCACTACTCATTTAGTCTTTTTTAAATACAACTAACAATACAATTAATTACACATACGTCATCATACAAACAATCTACATTTTCGCTAATTGTTTATAACTAATCAGTATTACTCAAAACAGAAAAAACTAAACAAAACTAACATTAAACATTCTCATCTGTAGTAATACTAGTGGCTGTGTTGAGCTTTTCCAAATGTTTAAAACCTCTGAACGGTGATTTAAGTTAAGAATAGTGAACAATAGAGAATGGAGAGTAAATGTGTTTAACTTTAGGACTGAAATGATTCTGTATGCTTTGGTTTGGACGTGTTTTATGTGAAACGTCCAGCTAATGTTGTCATCAATTGTCACAGATAAATGTCCTTTCATTCACCCGTTCTATGCTGACACCATCTATCTGGATTTGCACTTTAGTATCTGTTTTACAAATAACATGGATTTTGTTTTGCTCATATTTAATGAAAACGTGTTTTTGTCAAACCTCACTGAATTCTGAAGAGATGATAGACAAAAGATGCTGTAAATTCTCACCAAAAAAAACCCCCAATGTTTGTGTCATCAGCAAATAATCAGCAGTCATTTTGATACATTACATACAGTATGTCATTATGTAGACGATAAACCAAACACACGAAGCTTTGCCATAAAACACTGTGTATCCTGGAGCTGTGTGTGTTTGTTTGCGCACCGTGACATGAATGCTAACCATCGTTGGGTGAAATCAGATGAAATCACCTCTGACGGAGGAGGAGTGCGTTTAAAGAATTCCTGAACCGTCTCAATGCGGCGGTGGAAAGTTTGACTTAAGTGGGTTTGTCAGGAAGCTTAACACGATTACATTAGAGGAGTGTTTTTCAACCTTTTTTTTTAGGCAAGGTACATCTATTCATCAAAAAAAAAATCCCAAGGCACACCACCAACCGAAAATGTAAAAAGATAAACTTTGTAGCCTATATTGACAATATACAGTCATTCTTATGAAAGTGTCTTGAATAGCAATCAAATAAACACTGAGAAAAAAGCTTTTACATTTCATTTTTTTAATAAAAAAGTGCAAATAACAATCTGCAGTCATTTATATAAGGGTTTTTTAATAGGAATCAAATGAAAAACAAAAAACTCTCTTCATATGTTTTAAATGAAATCTAAATAGCACAAATAAATCACATCATTACATTGACACCTGGAAAATAGTTCAGTCCACATCACATGGTTTTACATGCATGCCACTAAACCAATAATATCCAGCTGCAGCCCTGGAGTGGAAGCGGATGTACCCCTGACTTGATAGGGGTTAGGGGTTAGGGTTAGGGTTAGGGTTAGGGTTAGGGTTAGGGGTTAGGGTTAGGGTTAGGGGTTAGGGTTAGGGGTTAGGGGTTAGGGATAGGGTAGTAAAAAATGAAGGTAAGTATAGCCAGGAAGTGGTCAGGAGTTAGGGTTTGTAAAAAAGGTAAGAAAGTATAGCCAGGAAGTGGGGGCGGTAGCAGTTAGGTAAAGGAATGCGTTTTCTCGATGAGACCCCCCGGGGGGATTCGAGGACCCCCCCAGTTGAACAGGGAATCAAAGGCAGGCACGGGCCGACACTTGTTATTCGTGTTCCTCTCTTCCTTGTGCCACTCATCCAAAATGGTTTTGTGAGTTTGTATCAGTATAGTGCAGGGTTAGGGGTGAAGGTTAGTAAAAAAAGGAAGGTAAGTATAGCCAGGAAGGGGTTAGTAAAAAAAGAATGGTAAGTATTGCAAAGTTGCCAGAATAGTCACTTCCATCCAGCCAAGGGCTCTTCCTCCTTCAGGGGCTTCCTCTGGGTACTATTCCACTAAATGCTATATTATGGGATTTCCGGAATTGGTCCAGTTTAACCCCCACATGGAGGCGGTACATAGGAGAGCAGCAGGCGAGGTGAGTAGACATTGAGTGTGCCTGTTAAATGCACTACTAAAGTACTGCTAATGCACTACTAAAGCACTACTAATGCACTACTAACACACTACTAATGCACTACTAATGCACTACTAAAGCACTACTAATGCACTACTAATGCACTACTAATGCACTACTAATGCACTACTAATGCACTTCTAAAACACTACTAATGCACTACTAATGCACTTCTAAAACACTACTAATGCACTACTAATGCACTACAAATGCACTACTAATGCACTACAAATGCACTACTAATGCACTACTAAAGCACTACTAACACACTACTAAAGCACTACTAATGCACTACTAATGCACTACAAATGCACTACTAATGCACTACTAAAGCACTACTAACACACTACTAAAGCACTACTAATGCACTACTAATGCACTACTAATGCACTACTAATGCACTACTAATGCACTACTAATGCACTACTAATGCACTTCTAAAACACTACTAATGCACTACTAATGCACTTCTAAAACACTACTAATGCACTACTAATGCACTACAAATGCACTACTAATGCACTACAAATGCACTACTAAAGCACTACTAACACACTACTAAAGCACTACTAATGCACTACTAATGCACTACTAATGCAGTACTGAAGCACTACTAATGCAGTACTAAAGCACCACTAACACACTACTAATGCACTACTGAAGCACTACTAATGCAGTACTAAAGCACTGCTAATGCACTACTAACACACTACTAATGCACTACTGAAGCACTACTAATGCACTACTGAAGCACTACTAATGCACTACTAAAGCACTACTAAAGCACTGCTAATGCACTACTAACACAGTACTAATGCACTACTAAAGCACTGCTAAAGCACTACTAATGCACTACTAATGCACTACTAAAGCACTACTAAAGCACTACTAAAGCACTGCTAAAGAACTACTAATGCACTACTAAAGCACTACTAATGCACTACTAATGCAGTACTAAAGCACTGCTAATGCACTACTAACACACTACTAATGCACTACTAAAGCACTACTAAAGCACTGCTAAAGAACTACTAAAGCACTACTAAAGCACTACTAATGCACTACTAAAGCACTACTAATGCACTACTAAAGCACTACTAAAACACTGCTAAAGCGCTACTAATGCAATACTAATGCACTACTAAATCACTACTAAAGCACTACTAATGCACTACTAAAGCACTACTAAAACACAACTAAAGCTGGGAAACACAGGGGAAACAAGGCACAGTCTTCAGCGCAGGTTCCACAAACACTGCTGCACTCAACATGAGCGCGCAATGTCACGGTCACAGTCCGTGAGCGCGCACCATCTTTTCACCCGGAGTGAGAGAGAGAGAGAGAAGTGCAGTATGTGACGAGGTGCTTACAGCCGCTCCCTCACAAGAACAATTGGGTGAAAGTGATACATTTCCCACAACACACCTGACGATCGCTCACGGCACACAAGTGTGCCACGGCACAGTGGTTGAAAAACGCTGCTTTGGAGTATAAACTCATTAATGACTCACACACATCCTGTAAACAGACGAGAGCAGAGCTTTGAGACGTTAACACACGAGTAAAGATATTGTTTGTCTCTTAAAGGCCAATAAAATGAAGAATATGTGATGTTACGCTACATTACGCAATTAAATCCCTGTAAAAATGACACGGGCCTCTAAAGTCAGGCATGACTTAATTATTTTTAGAAGATAAATTACATCAGTTTAGAAAAAACATTTCATCTATGCAGAGGTTACATCATGTGAGCACCAAAAAAGTAAATAAATCATATGAATTATTAGGTTACGTCCTGAATAACAATGTTTAATCTTTAGTTTCTAAATTCATTCCAAAGACTATGATTCAGAGTTTTAAATAATAAATACATTGTCTTTTTCTCACTTGTGCTTTACACACATACACACGCACGCACGCACACACACACACATAGCTTTGGAATGAACCAAAAAGTCATCTTAAAGAGGATTTTGGTGCAGATGTTTCACACTAATGAAGTCAGCCAACCACGTTCCTCTCTGAGCTCAACATAATAATCATAATTAGGACTAATGGACTCTTTAATGGTTCTGATGGTTCTAACATAATTAGGACTAATTAGCTCTTTAATGGTTCTGATGGTTCTGAGTTCTTTGTCAGAACAGAATGATGGAGTGTGTGTTAGAGCTGAGGATAATATGATCTGAGCTGAATACTGAACACTGGATCATTGATTCATATTGTAACACAACAGCACCACATGGTGGAAATAATGTGCTTATGATTTCACACATTACATCATCTCTGCAAACAGAAGAAACTTTGAGTCATCATATGATTCCATGGTTTAGAATATATTTATGTATTTATCTAACTATTTACTATTTGACAGTTTTTATACTCAGTTTACATACATTTGACATGTGTTTTCCTAAATGTGTGCATGACTCTTCTTCTTCGTGTCCATAAAAGAGTCGACGTGTATAAAAATCATGGAATCTTTAAATATCCTGTTGAATAATGTTCACGCTAATCTGAGAGTTCATCCTAAGGTTTGTTGAAAAAGTAAAGAAATGTGTGTTTGGTAGATTATTTCTGTATCTGATCCTGTCGTAAAGCTGTTTAAGGAACAACCGTGTGTGTGTGTGTGTGTGTGTGTTATCTACCCTTCATTTATAAAACAGAAGCTGCTCCACATCACTCTCACATATCTGAGAATAAGCTCTAAGGACAGTTTCAGTTTGGGTTTCATCCTGTTCTCATCACTCAAACCTGGTAAATACCTCTAACGGCCTCCCGACAGCAGCTGATAAACGTTGAACTAATGATGCCTGTTTGTAGAATCATGTACGGAGGAGATTTGACTCTCGTAATCAGACAAACTGTGTCAGCTGGGTTTGATCCTATGGAACATTTATGAAATCTCACCAAGAGCAGTGAGTTCTTTGATTGTTCTACACATGATACGAAGCATCAGAACAGCATTAAACACGTTTTAGAAAACTAGCCAGAAACATGTAGAAGGTAAAATGTTGAGCTTGTGTACTTTTAGGGTTCTTTCACGTATAAACGTCTTTTGTCCTCACCGGGCTTGGTTTCCTCTGATGGTTCTGGTCTGTTTGCAGGGGTGTTAAAGCTCTTTTAAAGTCTGGTTTGGACCAAACATGTGAAGTCTGATTCTCTGTAAAGTTTGGGTTTCAGAGCGAAGCCTGGAGTGGTTTTTATGATGTGAGAAAGCAAACCTGGAGCAAATATAAGTGATGCTGAAACACAAACATCATAAAGGTCCCACGTCATGCTATTTTTCACACATCTCCATATGTTCTAAGAACACCAAAAACATAGTAGTTGAGGTTTATTTTCCCAAACTCACCTGTTTTCCAGAGTTTTAGCCTCTGAAATGTCACTTTCTTAGCAACTCTACACAAACAGGCTGATTTGCGGCCTACTTATGCATATTCATGAGTGGGCGTGTCTATAGACAAGACATTGACTTCCTTCTCCCCTCACGGTGACTTAGGGCCAGAGGACGGCCCGCCCTCCTCCCACCCACTCCGTAGCTGAGCTCATGCTGCTTTATAAATACGAGACAGAGCGTGGGGGTGGGGCGGGGCGCTGAAATGCTCACCTTTGTGGGTGTGTCCGTTTACATGTCAATCATGGCAGAGAGCTTCCTGGAGGCTTCTCCAGCTCAGTGCCATGTCAATTCTTCTTCTTCTTCTTCTTCTTCTTCTTCTTCTTCTTCTTCTTCTTCTTCTTCTTCTTCTTCTTCTTCTTCTTCTTCTTCTTCTTCTTCTTCTTCTTCTTCTTCTTCTTCTTCTTAAGTTTGGTGTATTTGGTAAAAAGCAGAGTGAAAGAAAACAGAGCAAAGTAAAATGAAATAATGTTGTAGATTCACTTCCTGAACCAAACTGAGTCCACTGGATGAAGATGTGAAAGAACCCTTAGTGAGGGGAGGGTAGATCAGTAAAACACCTGACAGAGTCAAACAGAGCCAGACTTTGTTGTTCCTGAGCTGCTTTAGAACCAGTGAACCTTCAGCTAATGTCCACCGCTCTGTCATTGTCAGGGGAAGCTTTAGGAATGCTTGTTACTGTGTTTTTGTCCCGTTCTCCTAATGCTGTCCATGTGACTGTAAAACAAAGACTAACACCAATTAAACTTTCACTTCTTTCCTTCATTAAAACTCTGACTCCAGTCGTTGACTCCAGACTTCCTTAAACCAAAAACAGTGTTTATTCTTCTTAAAAACCACCTTTATCTAAAGCCAATAACACACCCTGTGGTCAGCAGCCTTTGCTTTATTTTGCACTGAGTAAAAATACTTGAGATGATCATGTTTGAAAAGCAGGACACAGAACATTCCACCACAGGTTGTTTCCTGGCAGCACTAGTTGAACTATTCTAAGGTGTTTAATAATCAGCCTGTTTGTCCTTTACTGAACACGGATACACAGCATCACATCCTGGATGCCAACAGTGGGTAAACACTCTCCATGGAGACCCTACATCAGATTAACTGATTACGAGTGTGAACTTCATTTAAAGACTAGAAACAGGAAACAGGACGTAGCAGCTTAAGCTTGAAGAGGAAAATGTAGAATGTAGAGAGATTCAGGATGAAATAACTTGAAAACATCAGAAATACATCAGATCAGAACTAATCATTCACTGTTCTAGACTTTCCTGTAAAAGCCGTCATAAGAGAAGGGCTTGTCTGTCACACAGTGACCTACGACCTCGGGCGTCCACCTCTGGACCTGGGGCTGGTTGTCCTCTCCGGGACGGACAATGACGGTGCTTCTCGATGATAACGATGGATCTTCATCAAAGAAGTTAAACGGTCGGAGGAAGAATCCCACGGCGTTGCCAGGCGTGGCCGTGTTGGGGATATCTTCAGAATGAGGCACATGCAGGAAGCCCACGGTCACCCAGGCAACCAGGTCCTGTAAACATACAGAGGGAAACCACACGGATGCTCAGCGTGAGACTCTAAGTCTGATTCACTGGATATTAGTAGATAATGTCAAACCAAAGCCCTGATCAGCACCCATGGATAGAGTCCTCTAGATTGGTCATCATTTACATTAAAAGGATTATTATTGTGTAGTGCAGGGGTTCTCAACCTTTCGGTCATATAAACCCTTTCCGCCACTGTTCCACCTAATGTCTCATATGTTGACCCATTATTCTCACTTTTAACCTTTTCACCAGATTTCATGATTATTTTTGCCAATGTAACCGCATTGACTATTTGTCATGCCTATTATTTGACAGTTTAAACTAATTGTTCCAACAATGACACTTTGAACCCTTTTTAACCTCTTTTTCTGTCTGTTTTTGCCCACTCTAATTTGCAACTTTTAACCAATTTTTATACTTTTTTTTTTAAAATGAAAAGTCCAACACCAAAATGAATAATTTTATCATTGGCTGACGTCGTTGGCGTTGACATCAGGTACCGTATGTGGTGAGTTCTTTTTCTTTCATCTCTACCTGGTTGACGATGTCTTCATTGTTACGTATGTAATCCTCAAAGGACACGACGGGCTCCCAGGGGTTGTTCTGGGTGTAGATGCTGCTGCTGGTGTGCTCATGGTCCTTATGACGCGTCACAGCCAGAGGATACCTGCAGTACATGGAGATGGATCGTTCATCTCATTATTTAAATAGTTGATGTTAGCAGATTATTCTCAGTCTGTGCTGGTCCTGTCATGTGTCAGAGAAAAGTGAAAAATAGAAGACATGGCTGTGTTTCCATTCAGCACATTCACACAGTGGCCTGGAGGTTCCTTAAAACCACTTTATCAAATAATGTCCAAGGTTTGCACCCAGGATCCTCGAGGCTCGTCAAACATTCACACTGCTGTGATGGACCAGGTGATGCATTAATGTACAGGATATGTAAAGCATTAATGTACAGGATATGTAAATCAATGAACCAAGAATATTGTAATGACACCATCCAAGGTTCCACATATATTACTCTAATGAACATGTTGGATACCTGAACATTCATCATTTCTTTGGGTAGAGGTTGATATGTGATTACAGAATCTCTCCTGGTCAGTTCTGGTCAAACTGCCCTAAGCAGGCCAGATACTACTGTACTGATAACATTTACCAGGGCCTCTTCTCAGAGACTCCATCATTGTTCATGGCTAATAATGCTATCAGCAGCATACAAAAACTCTGAGACCACAAAACAACTACAGATAACCCACTGAAGTGTGTGTTCACTTTGTAGTTCACCTAGTGTTTTTGTAATTGGGGTTTGATTGATGATTCTCATCACTTTTCTTTTTCCTTTCCACTCCGTTATCGTCAACTGTATCCATGGAAACCCCAGAACAACTCTTTGATGTGAATGTTTATTAAGTTGTAGCTCAGTGTGTGATGGCCAGTGTTGTGCTAGTTACTGAAAAAAAGTAACTAGTTACCATTACTCGTTACTTCATCCACAAAGTAACTCAGTTACTATTTTGATTACTTACAAAAAGTAATGCGTTACTGGAAAACGTAACTTTTGAGTTACATAGAATTAAAGAATATATTATTTATTTTGGGTCATTTGTGTCCATACCGCTTCATATTAGTGCTGTAATAATATAATAATCCACTGTTGATCAACTGTTATAAAACAACCATAAATGATGTGCATATAAAGCACAAAACAGCTGCTCCAAAATTAAAACAGTAATTTTTCAGTCTTAGCACAGTAATGTAAAGTAAGCTGTGTGTATTCCAGGTGCACATTCTGCTGTTGAAAATGTTATAAAAATAAATGTGGAAAAACAAATTCACAGCATTTTTCTCAGCTACACAATGCTAAACGTATCAGGCTAATGAGCTGCTGTTAGCAGTGACTCAGCAGCAGCGACAGGCTTCTTATTTACAACAACATACCGTGCAATAGTTTGGCTGACCTTTCCTGGATAACAGTCACAGTCCGTTAAAATCCAGCCGTAGCGTTAGCTTAGCTTCACGGATGCATCTTTTGGAGACAAAAATAATGTGCGTATTTCCACTCTTAGAAGCACGTAATGCTCTCGCATTGACTCGCCATGATTGGCACACGTGATGTAAACAGACACATGCTGACAATGCTTCTTCTTCTACTGTTTTACCATGTTTGGCACGGCATCCCGCGAAAATATGTAGCGCCACTGTAAACAGGAAGTTCACTGCAGCTAGCAAAGTAACGGACAAATGCACCATATTGTAATGGTAACAGCGTTATTTCTTTAAAAAAATGTTGCGTTACAGTATTAGTTACTATCAAAAGTAACATTGGGGCGGTAACGCGTTACAAGTAACAAGTAACGCGTTACCGCCCAACACTGGTGATGGCTGTAACTAACTTTCATATTGTCCACTCCACTCCGTTACCACTAAAACACCTTCATCATTCAAACCCATGTTAAACTAACATTAGTTGCAAATGCTGCTCATACAGCACAGCTAACATGGAACATTAAGCTAGTTACTGCTACCTTTACATTAGAACATTTCAAAACATCACAAATGTGACCCTATTGAATATTTAGCCCATGTATACACACAGTTTGAATGTACTGTGAAATATTAGAGACGATCTGATACTTTATGGGGCTTTATTTATCCGCATCTTGTTTTGGTTTTGGTGACATCACACTTTTATAAACCTATAGCAGAGAGTATTTAATTACCTGGACCAACTGATTCCATTTTCCTCCCTCCAGCCTCGGGGCAGAACGCTGTCAGCGTGGGAGTTGAACTGGATCCGATAACCACGTTTGTGTCCCCACTTGTTCTTCTTGTTGGGATTGTAAAAGTGAGTGTATTTTGGAAACTTCTTCCCAAAGCGAAAGGCAGCGGATCGCTCCGTCTTGTGTTCTGTGCTGTGAAGTTTGGGCTGGACGATGAAGTCACCAGGACTCCACGGGTTGGTGAAATTCATCATTTTCAGATTCAAACTCTCAAAACTGTTTTCTTGACCTGCAGCAGAAAAACAAACCATGTGACATCAAAGTATTGTGTAATAAGGACAGATACAATCATGGAGAAAAGTATTGGCATCTCTGGAATTTTTCTAAAAATTATGTGCATTGAAAAAACACAAAAAAGCAGAAGAAAAAAGCCAAAATGTATGTAATTTTACACAAAATTTAAAAAAAATGGACTGGACAAAATTGGTAGCACCTTTTTAAACTTTGGATACATCATTGTATGTATTTGAATTGTGTCACAGACCCAACATAAGGGTTGAGTCAACTATATAACATTGTAACTGGCTTCAGATGTGATTTCTATATTCCCAGCACCTGTTACTGCTACAGGTCAGTTTAAACCAGCATCTCATGCTTAATACAATTTTGTCTGGTCTATCTTTTAACTTTTGTGTTAAATTATTTAAATTTTGGCTTTTTTGTTTTGCATTTTTGTGGTTTTTCAATGCATATAAAGGTAATAAACACGTGTATACCAAAAACATTTGGAATTGCAAGTATTTCTGGGAGAAATGGTGTATTTTTTAGAATAATTCCATTGGTGTTAATGCTTTAGTCCATTACTGCACATGAACATAACACTCACCTGCGATATCAAGGTCCACTTTGTAATGGATGAGGTGTGTATGCAGGTTACCCAGCACATAGTCGTAGACCTTGGCCCCGTAGTGTAGGCCGTTGGGTGTGTAGAATGTGGAGTGGATGTACCCGGTGGCGCTGACCTTCACCTCCACCACCCCATTCTGATAGAACAGGAAGTCCCAGATGTAGTCGTAGTTATAAACTGTGGAGATTGTCCTCAGCACCAACACCGTGTTTTCCAACCCACCGTAGAAGTTGTATCCTCCATGGAAGTCAGAGTCAAAGTGTCTCCTCAGAGGACCCCCGGTGGTCATCTCAAACACACACAGAGCGTTTTTATAGCGTACAGGTTTGTCTGTGTCAAAGTAGTGGTGGAGGTCAACAAAGGTGGCAATCTCAGGGCAGTCGATTCCAGGGGCGAGCTCAAAGGAGGAGATGCCCATCATCCAACCGGCGTCGATGTACTTGGTCTGCATGGCAGCGGGCGTGTCCCCAGAGTAGAAGGCGATGGCTTCCTGTAGGCTGATCTCATAGGCTATTCTGTCTCCGTTAAAACGCAGATCAAAGACCTGAATTCCTGCTGAAGAGCTGACCCGGTAGGAGAAGGACCAGCCTGAGTACTCCACAAAGTTGTTGTCCACGTGGTAGCGGGGCCCCTGGGGCTCCACCAGCTTAGGTCCGTGAATGTTGGTGGGGGTGTTGCTGTGACCTCTGGGTATGTAGGTGGAGTAAAAGTCATTATCGTCATGATCTGGTAGTTTGACTTTCTCTACTTCTCCTGATTCATATTTGTCCACCAGCTCCTCCACACTGTTGAAGTACATACTGTTGTACCAGACCTTCTCCACTGTCCACTTCTCTGGGTCCAGGTCAATGTGGTTGATCAGAACCTCAAACCCAATAGGATGGATGAAGAATCCCTCCACAAACCTCTGCAAAATGATCCAGGTCCTCCTCTCTCCTGGACCCAGACCTCGTGGACCGACGTCTGCAAACGTCAGACATCGGTTGGTACAGTTGGTGAAGGAGAACCCTCCTGTGGTCTCAAAGAGCAATTTATGTGCTTTGGTTGTGATGATCTCCAGGTGCTTAATAATGAAGTTATACTCTGTGAGGGTCATGGGTCTGGACTCAAAGGTTATGGGCTTCTTGTAGGTTCTGACTTCATGGGACTGTGGCGTTGGTAAAGGACTCACAATGTACTCGGTGATGTTGGGCTTGGTTTGGTCTCCAAACTGAATGACCACACGGGCCTGACGGGACGGTCTGGCCCATCCACGGTCCAGCGCATTCAGGGCCTTGTGCTTCTTAGGGATGTGGAGCTCCATGAGGAGGATGCTGTTCTTTTTCAGAGTCTCACTGCTAGCGCTAGTTAGCCTCATGTCTTCAACAGCATGAAGGTAGGACCGCACTGCTTTCATCTCATGCACTGTGAGGTCTGCAAACATAGGAGCACCATGATGGGCCCAGTCCCTGGTTCTGGAAGCTCCACCCACAGCCAGACAGAGAAGATGGAGCAAGATGAGGATCTTCATCATGACTCTTTAGGAGCAGAAAAGACGTGAGGAAAGACTCTCATTCACAAACACTCATTTACATTCACTAAGATAAGGAGCTTTTTTTCTCCTCCTGGCCTACTTCCTCTCTGTAGCACTTTGACCTTCACACTCCCAGTAAACAATCATCTACAGAACATGTGTCAAACTCAAGGCCCGGTGGCCAAATCCAGCCCTTTAAAACATCCAAATCAGCCCGCAGGCGATGGCTGAGAAAACATGAATCATTGTGTAAATGACCAAATAATATAGGCAAGGCAAGGCAAGTTTGTTTGTACAGCACATTTCATGTACAACACAACTCAATGTGCCTCACAGCAACACCAAACACACAAACACAATAAAAAATGTAACAAAAAGCAATAAAAACAAATCATTCAATACAATTACATTAAAATTAGTTAAAATACAATAAATTTCCATAGGCAGCAGTAAATAACCATGCTTTCAGCCTGGACTTAAACATAGTCAGAGTTGAGGCCTGTCTCACGTCCCCATGGAGGCTGTTCCACACCTTTGCTGTATGAAACTGAAATGAAGCCTCACCGTGTTTAGTCGTGACTCTAGGAACCACCAGAAGACCCCTTCCTGAGGTTCTCAAGGCCCAAGGTGGCTCATATGGCTGTAACATGTCATCTATATACTTTGGTGCCCGACCATGTACTACTTGTACACAAGCAGAGCTATTTTAAAGTATATTCTCTGAGCGAAAGGAAGCCAGTGCAGAGATTGGAGCACTGGGCTGATATGGTCATATTTCCTGGTTCTGGTCAGGCCTCCAGCCACAGCATTTTGGATGTACTGCAGCTGTCTAACAGCTCGTTTGGAAAGGCCAGTGAGATGGCTGTTACAATAGTCTAGCCGGCTGGAGACAAATGCCTGAATTAGTCTCTCCAAGTCTGGTTTAGACACTGTGTTTTTTCATTTTAGCAATGTTTTTTGGATGGTAATAGGCCGCTGACGTAATGGACTTAATATGACTGTTGAAATTCAAGTCTGAGTCCATGGTTACCTCTAGATTCTAACTTGATTTTTTGGTTCTAGTGAAAGAGCCTCAAGATGACCAATGACACGTAGATCTGAGTATCGTCTGCGTAATTGTGATAGGACACATTGTTGCTGCATATAAAATGACCTAATGTAAGCATGTACAATTTGAACAAGAGTAACAGAATCGACCCCTGCGGAACCCCACAGGTCAGTGCTATTTGGTCTGAGACACAGTTTCGCATCGCAACATAGTAAGTTCGGTCCTCAAGGCTGGATCTGAACCACTCGAAAGCCTATCCAGAGATTTGCACCAGGTTTTCAACCTCTCCAGTAAAATCCCATGGTCAACTGTGTCAAATGCAGTGCTACGGTCCAGCAGAACAAAAACCGTGACCTTGCCTGCATCTTAGCCTGATTTCATTTGTCACCTTGATCAAGGCCATCTCAGTACTGTGGCATAGTCTAAAACCTGACTGGAACACATCAAAAACATGATTTACAAGAAAAAAGTCTGTAAGATGGCTGTAGACCACTTCCTCCAAGACTTTCCCTATAAAGGGCAAATTTGATATAGGCCAATAATTGTTCATTTACATAGCATCAAGACCACTACTTTTTAACAGAGGCTTAATGACAACTGTTTTTAGGGCATTTGGGAAAGCTCCAGTCTGGAGTGAGTTGTTAACTATGGGCTCTATTCTCCCATGCTAAAAAGCGCACAGCGGCGCTGTTTTTGGCTGTGTGCTATTCTCCCCCTGTACTTAAGTCAGCCGCTGCGTGCCATCATCCCAGTTACGCACTGTGGGTGGAGCAGCCCTGAAATGTGGGTGTTCCCATTCAAATCTGGCTTTACGCGCATTCTCCGGTGTGTGTAAGTCCTTTTCCTCTTACGCGTTTCTAACCCTGGAATAAGTGCAGTGCCCCAATAAGGTGAAACATTATATTGCACTAGAAATATGGATTTCGTGTCGCAGACGCAGACTTCTGATTTCCGGCAGCTGAGCTGACAGCAGCAAAAGAGCAGAGCGGAGCTCACAGAGGAATTTATTTACTAAACATGAACTTTTTCTTCTGAGAAATGATACGATACCTCAACATCAAACTCTATCATTTACCATCTGACTCTGGCTCTGAGGTAATCATCTACTGCTTTTTTATTTGCTGGCTCAACTGGAAAGCTAAGTAGCAAGCTAGCTAGCTACAAGTAGCAAGCTAACTAGCAGAAGAATGGCTCTTTCCACAACAGAATACAGCAGTCTCCTCCAAAAGATTACTGAACTGGAGACTACAGTGCGAGGAATACAAGTAAACATTGAGGTTAATGGACACTGTGGATATGATAATGATACGACTGTGCCGCTGTTTCAAAACAGCGGAGTGGATAAAGCTAACTCGCTACCAGCCCGTGCTAACAAAGCTATCAGGCCTAGGGAGGATCCTGTTCCCGTTGATAAGCCAACAGGTGCGAGTCCTCCCTGGAATACTCTGGGAGCTAAGCCTAAGAAAAAGTCATATCCACTTCAAAGGCTAACGGGCCGAGCAAAGCGTCCTGATATCAATAATGAGACGGACTGGCCTGCACTGGCTTCGCAGACTGCAGCCTCAACATCAACTCCCTTGTCTGCCCAGGCACAAAAGTGGACATCTGCTAAAGGCAGGAGTATCACCAAGTCACAAACCCAGTTTCATGTAGAACTGGGTAATCGATTCGCCCCACTGCTGAATGACCTAGGATCTGGCTCTAATGAGGTCAACACACAACCTTCTGGAACTGCGAAGACTGAAAGTGCTTCAGGAAAACAAAAGCGACATGGTAGGCCAAAGCAACAACCTCACACACTGATAGTGGGAGACGTTTCTGTTAAAGATGCTCAGAAGATGTTTAGCAGCAACGTGAAAGTGATCTGCTTACCTAATGACACAGTATCAGACCTGGCTGACAAAATCTTGCATATCGTTGCAGATTACCCACATTTGAAAAATGTTGTGATTCATTTTGGGTTAAATGATTTAGCCAAGGAGGAGTCTGAGGTGTTAAAGCAGGATTTCACCCATCTGCTAAAAACTGTGAGCTGTATACAGCCTAAAGTGTTCATCAGTGGCCCGATACCTCCAGTCCGCAAAGGAGATCTGAAATTCTCAAGGATTTACTCTTTGAATAAATTTCTGTCTTCGGCTTGTGCTGCCCTTTCACAAAATTTTATAGAAAATTTTCCTATTTTTTGGGAACGTCGTCATCTTTTTAGAGCAGACGGACTGTGTCTAAACAAGGCTGGAGTAAAACTCTTCACATCCAACTTGTTTTACTTCACCAGTCACACTGCTATCAGTTCTGATAAAGACAGAGGACAACATGTACCATCGGAGAACAAAACAACAAGGAAAGAACATGGAGTCAATGAGCTTCCAGCAAGAAATAAAAATCGCCAAAATGAAGAGGTCAACCCAACCCCCGCATCTCAGGACCCACCTGCTTCACCCCAAAATTCACCTACTTCCACCTCATCCAGCTTCTCTCCTACCCCTGCCTTCTTGGATTTAACTGCCCAGATGAACGAGCTGGTTCTGGCTGGCACAAGACTGACACCCCACCCTTTACCCCACCATGGTCAATCTGCACCACCCATCCCTCCTCGACGATACCAGGCTCAGGATCACTCTTCTCCTCAGGCCAGCTGTGTTCAACTTGGAGCGACACAGGTCTGATGTGTGCTGGGTCCAGACTGCAATAGCTCTATTTTTAGGAACAACCAGAAAAAGTCAGGGCCCTATGGAGTTAATGCAGCTTCTTTAATTCCTGTGGTGACAGGTAACACAGGTAAAATTGTGAAATTAAAGAAAAGCAAAAAGCTTTATAGAGATAAAAATTTGACTCCTATAACATGTCATCCAAAAAGTCCACCAGTGTCTCCAGTAAAGTCTTTAAAATTAGCTCTTCTTAATATTAGATCTCTTGTTAACAAGTCACTAATAATTAATGATTTTATTTTGACACATCACTTGGACTTTTTATTTCTTAATGGTTGAATGATGGTATCAGTAATACTATTCTCAATGAAAGTGCGCCACAAGACTTTATTTATTTAAATAAGTGTCGTACTTGCAGGAAAGGTGGTGGAGTTGCTGCCATTTTTAAATCAATATTTCAGTGCAAAGAAATAACATTTGGTGATTTTATCTCCTTTGAATATATGTCATTCTTACTGAAGGGTGATTCAAGAGTTCTGTTTTTAGTCATTTATAGACCCCCAAAATATTCTGGAGAATTCATGGATGAGTTCGCTGAACTGCTGTCAGTTGTATGCACTGAATACAACTTTTTAATAATAACAGGTGACTTAAATATTCATGTAGACAATAACATGGACAATACTGCCAAAGAACTGTATGCTTTAATGGATACTTTTGGTCTTACACAACATGTGACTGGTCCGACACACACTCAAGGTCACACTTTGGATCTGGTTATCTCTAAAGGTGTTGATATCTCTGCTGTTGATGTAAGAGACTTAGCTCTATCTGATCATTTCTGTGTCTTTTTTGACCTAGAGACTGTAACATCTGTTCCCCCTAGTTATGTGTGTTTAAAGAAAAGGTACATAAATGAGAACACAAGTGCACAGTTTATGGAAGCCATAGCAATGACACCAACATTGAGTGCTGAGACAGTTGATGATCTTCTGGATGAGTATAATAGAAACGTCTGTAATGTCATAGATGTGGTGGCTCCAATCAAAACTAAGAGAAAACCAAACACACAGAAAACACCTTGGAGGAGGACTGAGATAATGCAGAACTTGAAATCTGACTGTAGAAGAGCTGAGCGTAAATGGAGATCAACAAAACTCCAAATTCATCTAGAACTGTACAAAATAAGTCTGCGAAAATTCAATGATGGCTTGTTCAAAGCAAGGCAGCAATACTTTTCTGAAATTATTGCCAAAAATGTCAACAACTCTCGCACGTTGTTTTCTGTAATTGAAAAGCTCACAACCCCCCCAGATCAGATAGCCCCTGAATTACTGTCAGCTGGAAAATGCAATGAATTTGCTGTATATTTCAATGAAAAAATACAATCAATAAGGTCAAACATCAGAACAAACCAGCAAAATCACAAAAAGCTTGAACAGCTTCAACCACTGAGGGATGAGTCAATTACAATGTTAGAGTTTATTACAGTGAACCCAAAAACAATAGAGGAGACTGTTCAGCAGCTGAATCCATCAACGTGTTGCCTTGACACAATACCCTCAAACTTCTTTAAAACTGTTGTAAAGTCAATTGTCACTGATTTGTGTCAGATAATTAACTGCTCATTCCAATCAGGCACCGTACCAAAATCCCTGAAAGTAGCTGCTGTGAAACCGCTGTTAAAAAAGAGAACACTGGATGCCTCTATACTGGCTAACTATAGACCAATCAGCAACCTTCCATTCATGGCCAAGATCATTGAGAAGGTGGTCTTCAACCAACTGAGTCAATTCTTAACATTCAACAAAATATTTGATAAATTTCAGTCAGGTTTTCGTTCTCATCACAGCACTGAAACTGCTCTTATCAAAGTGATCAATGACATAAGGTTGAACACTGATTCAGGAAAAGTATCTGTTCTCATTCTGTTGGATCTAAGTGCTGCATTTGACACTGTAGATCATACAATTTTGTTGCACAGATTGCAAACATGGGTTGGACTAAATGGAAAAGTAATGCAATGGTTTTAGTCATACTTGGAGGAGCGAAGCTATTTTGTAAGCATTGGAAACTTTGAATCTGACAGATTACCAATGTCCTGTGGGGTTCCTCAGGGATCTGTTCTTGGACCCCTTCTGTTTAACCTTTACATGCTTCCTTTAGGACAAATTTTACAGAACTGTAAGGTTGATTATCAGAGCTATGCAGATGACACACAACTATATCTATCACTGAACCCAGATGACCATGGTCCCATTGAGGTGTTGTGTGACTGTTTAGAAAAAGTAAACTGCTGGATGAGTGAAAACTTCCTTCAACTAAACCATGACAAGACGGAGGTGATTGTCTTTGGTAACAAGGAAAAGAG
This sequence comes from Gouania willdenowi, assembly GCF_900634775.1. Classification (NCBI taxonomy): domain Eukaryota; kingdom Metazoa; phylum Chordata; class Actinopteri; order Blenniiformes; family Gobiesocidae; genus Gouania; species Gouania willdenowi. The sequence continues at coordinate 9,005,727 of NC_041063.1, read as the reverse complement.
GACTGCTGTCAGCAAGTATCTTGAGTCTCGATCTTTAAAAGCTAAAGACCAAGTCAAAAACCTTGGTGTTCTGATTGACTCAGATCTTACATTCAGCAGTCAGATCAAATCTATCACAAAAATAGCCTTCTACCACCTAAAGAACATCTCCAGAGTGAAAGGTTTAATGGCTCAGAAAGATCAGGAGAAACTGGTCCATGCTTTTATCTCCAGCAGACTGGACTATTGTAATGGTCTTCTGACAGGAATCCCCCAAAAGAGCATCAAACAGCTACAGCTGGTTCAGAACGCTGCAGCTCGGGTCTTAACCAGAACAAAGAGGTCAGAGCACATTACTCCAGTTTTAAAGTCTTTACACTGGCTCCCAGTCAGCCTCAGAATAGACTTTAAAGTTTTGCTGCTGGTGTATAAATCTGTGAATGGGTTTGGTCCAGAATACATCAGTGACATGTTAGTCAGGTATGAACCCAGCAGGTCTCTCAGATCTATGGACACAGATCAGATAGTGGAGCCCAGAGTTCACAGTAAACATGGTGATGCTGCTTTTAGTTGTTATGCTGCAAAGAAGTGGAACAAACTGCCAGCGGAGCTGAAGTCAGCATCCAATGTGAACATTTTTAAATCAAAGTTAAAGGCACTTTTTTTCTCTACTGCATATGATTGAGAGAGAGATTTTTTGTCATGTTGTTGATGTAATGATGATTTTACTGATGATTTTAATTGATTTTACTGATGATTTTAATTGATTTTACTGATGATTTTAATTGTTCTTATTGATTTAAATGTTCTTATTGATTTTAAACAATTGAATGTTTTATCATGTAAAGCACATTGAGTTGCCTTGAGTATGAAATGCGCTATATAAATAAATTTGCCTTGCCTTGCCTTGCCTTCTGTCCACGTTGGTCACAGTGTTACAACTATTTTCATACTATGTCCAATGTAAAGTCACTGTTTGATCCACTACAGATTGAAACAAGCTGTCATATGCAGATGATGATGGACCAGAAACTGTTCCTACACATATTTTAATGAGGCTCAGCTCAGGTCACTTTAAACTATCCATCCCATCCATCCATTTTCTTACCCGCTTATTCCCGTTTAACAGGGTCGCGGGGGTCTGCCGGTGCCAATCTCCGGCTCTCATAGGGCGCTTGGCGGGGGTACACCCTGGACAGGGCGCCAGTCACTTTAAACTATTTATATTTAAAACAGCGTATTATAAAGGCCAATAGGTTTAGTTTTAGGTATTACCACTCACTCCTTCCACCAAGCTGGGTGCCGTGCCACCACCTTACATATACACAATTGACTGGCTGATTTGATTACACAGCACAACAAGCACAATATGCACAACTATAACATCACATATCACTCTCACTTTAAAACAGTCAACTCTTCCCCACCCCTTCCATTTCCTACCCTGACTCCCTCTTCCCTGTTCCCTTCCCCCCATCTGTCCTCTCTTTTTATGTCCTCCCTTTAATAAAGTGTTTCTTACCCTTTCTTATCGAGGGCTGGTGATGGTCACCATTATGCAATAGAATAAATTCCACTTCTTGTAGTGTTGACCTTTGACAGCATGTGCAGATAAAGCAAAGTAAACTAATTCAGTTGTAAATATCTCAGCTCGATATCGCCAAAGAATACTCAACTTTTATGAAACTCCACAATATTTTCCCCATGATTATATCACATGATGGCAGTAACCTTTCAACTCAACTTTCTTCAAATTATTCCACAAAATGTCCCCCCAAAAAAATCAAGAAATACATTGAAAGTGATGATCCTGCAGAGAATGATATCAGTCACTTATTGCTTGGGTATTATCAGTGCCATACATGTTTTATAATTCATTTATACATAGAAGTGCAAACTAGAACCAAAATGAGTTTGACACGTGATCTACAGTAACAAATCCTGCTCCTTAAGATCTGAATTACTCTTATAGAGAAGATTCATGAGCAGGAAAGATAATAAAGAACTCATGACAGTAAATCACATTTGTTCAGTTAATGAGTGACACTAAGTCAGCAACAGATTGACTCATTAAAATAAAAAAAATGTGTGCGTTATAAAAACATTAGAGATGAAATAATGATTCTTTGGTTTGAGAATTATCCAACATACACATTAAATACACACAAACGCATGTGTACAGCTGAGTAACCCTAAGTTAATAATGACAAATGCTGCAGTGAAATATTTATCATAGATCAACAACATGCTACGCTAACTTCGTCTTGTTTTACCTTCTGCCGTCTTCACTGTTATGACCCAAATCAGTTCCTGTTCAGTCTGATCAACAATTCAGTGACCTGCTTTAGTTTACCCACCTCTGAAGGAACGGGATGTGATTGGACAGTAGGTTGTAAATGATTGCTTCTAACAAAGAGGCTTTTAACACTTCTACCTGTGTCCCAGTCACACACACACACACACACACACACACACACACACAGACAGGTCTGTACAAGAAAATACAGCTTTAAATCAAACAGCTTCATCTGCAAAGCTGAGACTTAAGGTTGAGGTGTCTCAAAATTCATCAGTTGACACAATTCAGCACAAACAGTGTCAGAATGAGAGAAGTAAAGCAAATAAAGAAAGAGAAACCACCTGGAGCGTACTACCAGTGAAAGAAACCAGAACTAAAGAAACTTAAATTTACTCTGAGAAAAAAGACAAAATAAAGTTAACAAAGCAGAAGAGTGAGAGTCAACAAATAAAAACAAAGCAGTGAGTGGTTCATTAAGCAGCAGCAGCTTGTAGAGACACTTCATCAGCTGGAAACTCACTTCAGTAACGTTTGAGGACTCAATGAAACTCCAGATTTAACATCCTCTTCAGTTGTGTAACACTTAGTCTAAATAAAGGCCATAAATTTAGATCCAAACTTGTTAAATGTGTAAATGTAATGTTTGTTGAATGATGAACAAACAATGATGTTTAGTGTCTTCTTATCAAAGGTACTGATGTTTTTTTTTATTTTTAAATCACAGATCAGTGAGATTAACATCACTCTGAGTTCATTTCACTTTTTTTTAGTTCTTTAATAGTTTGTGAAGGTGACCAACAGTAAATAAAGAGCAGAGTGGACTCCTCCCCTTATTCTACACGCGCTGAATCCCAGTGACACCAGGTCATTGTATAGTCCTCCACCTGGTCCACATTCAGTTGTTCACCTGGTCCTGTCATCCTAGTTCTGTCCTCCTGGTCCTGTTCTCCTAGTTCTGTCCTCCTGGTCCTGTTCTCCTAATTCTGTTCTCCTGGTCCCGTCCTCCTAGACCTGTTCTCCTGGTCCTGTTCTCCTAGTTCTGTCCTCCTGGTCCTGTTCTCCTAATTCTGTTCTCCTGGTCCTGTCCCCCTGGTCCTGTTCTCCTAATTCTGTTCTCCTGGTCCTGTCCCCCTGGTCCTGTTCTCCTAATTCTGTTCTCCTGGTCCTGTCCTCCTGGTCCTGTTCTCCTAATTCTGTTCTCCTGGTCCTGTTCTCCTAATTCTGTTCTCCTGGTCCCGTCCTCCTGGACCTGTTTTCCTGGTCCTGTCCCCCTGGTCCTGTTCTCTTAATTCTGTTCTCTTGGTCCTGTCGTCCTGGTCCTGTCCTTCTGCAGGTGAACAGACTCAAAGTCCTGTTTAAAGTGTGAAGTCCCACTGAGCTTCTTGTCCTGGAGACTCCACCTTCATCACCTCCATCATCTTCATCACCTCCATCACCTCCATCATCTCCATCACCTCCATCACCTCCATCACCTCCATCACCTCCATCACCTCCATCACCTCCATCATCTTCATCATCTCCATCACCTCCATCACCTCCACCATCTTCATCGTCTCCATCACCTCCATCATCTTCATCACCTCCATCACCTCCATCACCTTCATCACCTCCATCACCTCCTCCTCCTCAGCAGCAGGAGATGATTTAGGAAACAGATCGTTCCAGGTGTGATTGAGGTCGATAATGAACGTGGATCCATGGACCAGGCTGTTTATTTATTTTTTTTATTGCAAGTCAAACAATACAAGTAGAAACACAAAACCAGAACAACATACAAAAAAACTGTTTTTGTCATGCAGCGTCTGTTTGTCTTTAGTCTTTTTGTTCCACTTTTAGTTCTTTCTGTGAGTCGTTGGCTGCGTGCGAATAGTCCCTACTATCTCCGTTCCTATCCACTTTTCCATAACCCTGTGGATGATGTCACAAGGTTAAGGAAAGGTGTTAGGGAACATGGCCACGTTTGCTATGACAATCAGTCGCACTTCCATAGGTCACGTAATAATCTGACGGCCGTGGAGGTCAGTGACGTCTGCCGTGGTGAAAAAAACTACACATTTCCAAAAATGTTCTAAAATCGCATTTATAACACTTTCCACTGATATAATCTGAAAAAACACAAGCTTTAAAAGTAAATCAAAGAAAAAGAGGTTGCCAGGCTACGAGGAATAAAAGTGAAACTCAAAGAACGTCACATTGAGAATGGTTGCTCACACTCACCTTCCGCTCACAAATATGAATTATGTTGAATAAAACGTAATCTGATCCCTTTTCATTGAACCACAGTGTCTGTTTTATGTCAGTTATAATCTGATAATATGTCTTACATATAATAATATATGGGTTCTAGATTATTTCAAGTTGTTCAAGGCATATTATTGCATTGATACGGTCATTGTGAGTTTCTGTGGGCGCTCAGGTGTGCGTTTCCCTTTAAATGTTGTTGCCGCAAGGAATTGTGGGCCACCATTATCTCATCACCGTTGGTAAAGGGTGCATCAGTGTTTCCTAGGCTAAAGGAGGTTATAAAGGAAACATTGAGCCTCTTTTCCTCAGCTTAAAGAGAACTCAGACGCTCAGCCCCAATTTCTGTCTCGTTTCACGTTGCTTTAACACACGTCTTTGTGTTCCGGGTTTTCCTGCTTGTGGCTCCTCCTCCCAGTGATGTCAGTCATTATCTCCCTCCTGTTTCCACTCAGGTGTTCTCCATTCCTAATCAATCTGACTGTTTGTTTCCCTCCTCGTGTGCTGCTGCCTGCTCCATGTTTTCTATGTGTCTCCTTTGGTTTTTTAGTAGTTTTATAATAAACATGGACTGGTTCTATGAACACTACTCCTGCTGCTGCCTCCATGTGCTTCTACATGTGTTTCCACTACCACATCCACCCAGTGTGACTGTTTCTCTTTGTTTACTTCTTTTTGTAGTTGTTGTCACCTGTAAAATACCGTATTACAAATATGTTTAAAAGAAACTGAAATATTACCCAGAGCATCTAAATGATTGGTTTATGTAAAACAGATGGAGGATTCATGTAAAAAATCAGGAGGAGTTTAATGAAAAAAACTGTGGTTTTCTGATAAAAGAGAGAAAATATGAGGTAAAAATGGTAAAGAACATTAATACATTAGTGCCTATTGTTCTCCATTCTGATACACTGTCTACAAGGCTGAGGAAGTGTTTGATGATGAATAATGATACATCTCATGTTGTTTGAGGACTGAGGTGTGTCTGATTCTCCTCCAGGGTCCCTTTAATGTTTTCAGATGTTTTTAGATGCTTCACTGGTTAATCATGCTTTCACACAGAGCCTCTCTTTACAGGATTAAGGCTGTTTTTAAGGCCCGACGCTCACCTTCAGGCTGCTGCCCAATGGCAGCGCTCCCAGCTGTGACCCCAGAGTGTTGGCTTTAGATGATTGTGAACATCCTCCTCAGTGCAACTCTATCATCTAAAGCTCAACCTTCACTGATCCCCACACACATCGCAGTCAGGAGAAAATCACTCTGGAACCATCACGTTAAGGTAAGATCATCTTTTATTGGGTGGAGTGAAATATTTGTTGGAAAGACGGTAAAATAAACGCATGGGGATCAGTAAAGTTTATACAAATTTGCCAAAATATTTAAAGTGTAGAATAAAAAACTTCAAACAAACATAGAATAGTAGCTTTATGTGTAATAAGTGAGTTAAATACTGAATTTGTGACCAAACTTTTATAAGAACTAATAAATGCTGCAAAATGTGCATCATTTTTTAGGAAATATTTACAAAGCATAAATTCACATTTTCTACTATTTTCACTCATGCCAACATTTACATTTAAATGTGTACGTTTTTTATTTCTACTGATCACTGAGGATATTTTAATCAATACATTTAATTAAATTAAACACTTAGTTTAGATATTTGTGAGTATTGAGACCCTGATCCTGTGGATTGTGTTATTCATCAAATAATTCATCCTCGTGCACACACACACACACACACACACGCACTCCTACCATCATTAAGCACGTCATTGGTTCATTTGTGCAGATTGTGGGATAAGGAAATAATGGACATCATCCAAACACTGGCTCTGTGATGTTACCTCACCCATAGGGGCTACATGTTTATTTGTCTAACTAAAAAACTAATGGACTTTGATTTTTACGGAATTATGTAATAAGATTAGGAACAAGTGATTAGATTTTGGGTATTAGCCAGATCGATATTCCAAATCTGGATCACTTTTAAAAATCAATAAATCCCTATCAATCATCATTGGTTATATTTTGAAAACTTGTTTTTAGTTTAATCAGGATCAGATCAGACTAAATGTGTAGGAGCCGCTGTTTTATGACATTTATAGTAATAATTAACTAAAGTTATTACAGGGTCACAAAGTCCGTTTCTTGACCTCAGATCAAATAAATCTGTTTTCACCAGTTCTGTTTACACAAAAAGTGTTTTCTTTTATTGGAAACGCAACAACATTAAACTTAAAGGTGGTTAAAAAAGTAAAGGAAAAATAAGATTTGTGTGACAGATGGAGATTTTTAATCATTTTATTGTTGATTTAATGTTTTAACAGCTGATTTTAAATGTTTTTTTGTTACTGATTTTTAAACTGTTAAATGTTTTCTGTTGATATTATTAATCATGTGAAATGTTCTATAGAAACACATTTGTCTCGCCTTGAAAAGTTACTTTGAGTGAAATGTTTTCCAGGAATGATCTGCATTTATTATGGATACGCTACTGCTTACTCTGCTCAGTCTGCAAACAGTGACGGGAATGGGGTGAGAGACACACACGCACGCACGCACACACACACACACACACACACACACACACACACACACACACACACACTGTGGGTTCAGTGTGTGTTGATGCAGAGATTAGACTCCAGGACAAAGAATGAGACGCTTAAAAATATAAACAATATAAACTAAAGAAAGGCAAGGCACATTTATTTGTATAGCACATTTCATACACAAGGCAACTCAGTGTGCTTTACGTGATCAAAAAGTGCAACGGACGACAGCTTAAAATCAATAAGAACATTAAAGTCATCAGTAAAAACACAATCAAAGTCATTCTGAAAACTGTCTCTAGACTGAGTGAGTGAACTATTAACGGACGAACAAACACAGCAAACAGTGTGAACAGCCTCTCTTTAAAGCCATGGTTCTCGACCTTTTTTGGGTTTTCCACTTTGAACAGAGGTGAACTTTTAAACAGCTAAAAAGTAACATCATATTTTTTAATAATCCAAACGTAAATTAAACTAATTAAATGTAAAAGTGCAGCAGTCAGTAACGCAGGAAATGTACGGATACATTTACAATTTGTGACAAAAAGCTTCAGAAAACAAAAAAAAAATTTTAAAAAATTAATAAGGAACTTAATAATTAAGTTTACTGTTCCACTCCATGCCAACATAAATCATTGTTTTTACACTTTAGTCCCACGCTACGTTTTCTTCTGGTCCATATCTAATGCAGTCTAATCATTTAATGATCTTTGAATTTGTGACATATTTCAATGTTTTTATTATTACTTTCTTTGTTTAGTGTTAATGATCTTTATTTTTGATGAAGAAAGGTTTTTAGGAAGATTGGCATTACTATGAAAATGTCCTCCTGTTTGTCACGCCCCACACGTTGAGAAGCACTGCCTTAAATAAACCTAGGCAGGTAATGTCCAATCAGAAGCTTCTTAAATAACTGAGAACATTCAAGATGACATAAAGAAACCCAGACCAACAAATGGACTGAACTACAGACTAAACACACACACACACACACATATAGATGATCGGCTGACGGAAGGGAAGATGAATCAGTTTTATTTTGAAAATCCTCCCTGTCTGTAAGGAGTGAACCGAAGCATGTGAGGACATGAGGAAACTATTTAAATGAACAGTTACTGGAGGAAACACACACACACTGCAGGAGGAAGTGCAATTCCCTCCTTTTAATAGAAATAGATGTCTTGTTGTGAGTTGTTTGTGATGTTAAAGTGTTGATTCTGATGAATGTTTGATGGAAACCTTCATAAACACTGAGTCCTTGTGTGAACATGTGTTTGTTCCCGTGCAGACACTGGTGTGAGCATGTTATAAATGTGTGAACATGTAAACGTGTAGACGTGTAAACATGTGTTCTGGTTCCCATGCAGACACTGGTGTGAGCATGTGCTCCAGCAGTCTGTGCAGCACTTCCTGTCTCCTCGTCTCCAGCTGGAGGTGAGCTGTTCTGAGGTTTATCAGTACGATACTCAGGGCTGGAGGCTGGACGTGGACAGGATGAGGGTCATACATGGAGGAGACGACGCTATCGCTACATACTACAAACTACAAGGACCATCAGCCACCTGCTTCCTCTACAAGTGCGTACATGTTCTCTGTGAGAAGATGAACGCTCAGAGGAACATTAACATATTCACTGTTTCTACAAACCTTTAGTAAATGTGTCCCAACAGTACACATAGTCGTGAAGTTACCAACATGTCCATCACTAACCTGTCCCAAACTCTGGTGTGTCTTTGTTTCTCTCTCAGACCTCCACAGATGGAGAACCAGGTGGTGAACAGGACAGTGAAGAGCTGCTGTGAGGGGTGGGCGGGGCCTCACTGCACTGAAGGTGGGAACTGGCCCTCTGACCTCTGACCCTGTGATCTCTGACCGTGCCTGTCACACATGCTCTATGTTCTCTCTGTGGTTCCTCTCTGTAGGTGTAGGTGCTCGTGGTCAGTGCTTCTCCACGTGGAGCTGTGAGGACTTTCCTGGAGTCCAGAACATGTCGTTGATGTCCGTGGAGGAGTGCTGCAGCAGAGTGTGGGCTCTCAGCTGGAGGAACATCTCAGACCAGACATGTCTGCTCTGCAGCTCCTCTCTGCTCTCAGGTCAGAGTTCACCTTCTGAAGGTCTCCAACCATATATCCATCATCTCCTTGTTCTCCTTCTCTGAGTGTCTCCAACCATATCTCCATCATCTCCTTGTTCTCCTTCAGACTCCCAGTCGTCTCCTCTGGTACGCGGTGTCCTATTGCGTCAGAGCTCCACCCCCTGCATGTCTTGGGGCGGAGCTCACTACCGTACCTTCGACAGACGCCATTTTAACTTCCAGGGCAGCTGTACGTACGTCCTGTCCTCGTCTGCTGATGGAACCTGGGTGGTCTACGTCAGCACGGAGTGTGAGGGGGGCGGAGCCTGTTCTAAGGTACCACCTCAGTGATGTAACATCTATAACTGCTGTTGTATATATGTAACAAATGTTACAAATATAACATATGTTACATCTATAACAGCTGTATAATCTATAACATATGTAACATCTATAACATCGATAACATCTGTTACATCTGTATAATCTATAACATATTTTACATCTATGACATCTGTGTAATCTATAACATCTGCTACATCTGTATAGTCTATAACATCTCTATAATCTATAACATCTGTAACATCTATATAATCTAAAACATCTGTAACATATATAACATCTGTAACATCTATAATATCTGTAACATTTATAACTGCTGTTGTATATCTGTAACATCTATAACATCTGTATGATCTATAACATCTGTAACATCTGTAACATATATAACATCTGTAACATCTATAACATCTGTAACATATGTAACATCTATATTATAACATCTGTAATATCTGTAACGTCTGTAACTGCTGAGTCATTCTTACATCTATAACTGCTGTTGTATATATGTAACAAATGTTACAAATATAACATATGTTACATCTATAACATCTGTAACATCTTTAACATCTGTAAAATCTGTAACATCTATATAATCTATAACATCTGTAACATCTATAACATATGTAACATATGTAACATATATAACATATGTAACATATATAACATATGTAACATATATAACATATGTAACATCTATATTATAACATCTGTAATATCTGTAAGGTCTGTAACTGCTGAGTCATTCTTACCATCTCCTCTGTTTCCAGGTTCTCAGGATGATGTTGGGTCTGGATCTAGTTTTACTTCATCAGAGGAGCGTAACACTCAACAAGTCTGTGGTTCCTAAAGGAGAACCTCTGTTTCAGAACGGTAAAGATTCCACACTTACAACATCTTCCACTGTTTTCAGCTCCTCACACTTGTTAAAAATCAAAGGTAGAAAGTAATTCTAGTCACATTTACATGATTGTTAAAATACCACTGAATGGTTCACAATGTCTATGTGTGTTAGTTTATTCATACATACTCATTAGGATGCTCAATTATGGAAAGCAGTTTGAGCATAAATATGATGTCATTTACTAGTGCTCAGTTGAGGTTTACTAGTGCACCAGTAGACTGTAGTAGTGAAGCTAAAGGTGCCACTAGTTAGCATCATATGCTAATTAGGGGGCAGGGAAAGTACATTCAGGCTTGCCATTGGCTTCAGAAAATATTGCAACCAATCAGAGAGCTGGATTTGGTTTTAATCCCTCCTACTTAATTTACATTAGGTCTACCAGTACTACTAGTGAGAGACTTTGACTGTACTAGTAGTACTAGTACAGCCGAAAGAGTAGAAATACATTATTAGTAAAAATGTAAAACTTTAGTAGTACTACTAGTGACACTAAATTGCATAATAGTAGATGATTTTGCTTCGTAAAGTTTACTCACGCACTAGTGCACCAAAACCTTTACTAGTAAAATAGTTGTTGTTTATTAATACTACTAGCACACTCAAAATATTTTACTAGGAGTACTAGCACTACTTCTTTTTCTTTCTTGGTTATTGGTGAATGTAACTGATTACAAGTACTCATGTTACTGCAATTGAGTTGCTTTTATGGCTACTTGTTCTTTTTTGAGTATATTTCTAAATCAGTAATTTTATTTGTACTTAAGTACGTTTTAAAAGAAGTAAAGTAATTTGTTACATTTCTACACCCAACTGTTACTGACTAAATTATAATTTTTTGTGAATTTTTTTTTCATGATCTCTTCTTAAAGGGGACATATCATGCTAAATCCACTTTTTTAGCCCTTAAATGCATTTTGTTGTATATTTAGAGTGTTTAGAAGTACAGAAAAGTTCAAATTAGTCTCTTCAGGTGCTCCGTTGATATCTTTATATTCTGTTTTGCTCATATTTTTCAATCTGTTTAGATTTTTCGATTCTCTATTACGTTTTTTGAACTACTACATCACAGTATTTGCAGCGGAACTGCCAAATTAGTACATCAACTCCAGGTCCAACACTTCGAGCAATCCGCCATTTTTATTTCTCGCTTTTATTTTGTAGTCCAAGCTCCAGGATGCAGAAGTTACGAGAGGATAAGTCAAAATGTTCAGTTGTTGGATGTAGTAACCCACACGCTTCATTACACCGTCTCCCAGCATCAGAACCTTTTCAAAGTGCCTGGTTGAGTTTTATTTTTCACGGAAATGTACCCACATCTGTGGGTAAGGTCATTTTTGTGTGTGTGAAGCACTTCAAGGATGACTGCTTCAGCAACCTCCACCAGTATAAAGAAGGATTTGCTGAAAGACTTTGTCTGATTGAGGGTTCAATTCCTTCTATCTTTGGAGACGATGAACAGAGCACTTCGGTAAGCTGTAAATAACGCTAAAAAGTGTGATGATAAGACGTCCCTGTCATTGTTTTGTTAGCATTAGCAGTTGCACCGTCTTCATATGTTAGCGCTGTGTGCTCGTTTTAGATCCTTGATGATATGGCCTACGTGATTTAATTTAAGTCTAAAGTTTTCATTAGTCATTTCATTTTGCTGTTTTTGTCTTTGAAAAGACTGTATTAAAATGCATTTTGTGAAGTTAGCTTGGCGCTAGCGTTAGTTCGGTGCTTGTGTTAGCTCACTTGTTAGGGTTCTGCAGGTTCATCATCATCATTTTCATCTCGCTCCGCCGGGTCCGACTCTGGCTTGAACATGTAAGGCTGGATGGACAAGTATTCCGTTGTTGACATTTTGTAAATAACTTGTGAATAAACATTTTCTGCGCCGCTAGACAATCGTATGTCTTTTATCAAACTACAAAAATGGCTGAACAGGGTGGATGATGTCATAGTGATGCTGACGTCACGGTGTCCTTCCTCTCTCCTCCACCAGGGGTCAGTATCCTGTGGCTGGGGGACTTTGTGTTCGTAGAGAGCAGACTGGGGGTCAGACTAAAGTGGGACATGTCTAACACTGTGTACCTGACAGTGACTGCAGAGCACTATACAGCCACTAGAGGGCTCTGTGGAGTCTACAACAATGACCCTGATGGTAGGAATATCTTTCTTTAATAACACACTTTTTAATCTGGATTAACAATTTAATAACACACTTTTAATCTGGATTAATTATTTATTAACAAACACACTTTGTATCTTTTACAGATGATTTCACCACAGTGAGTGGCTCTGTGTCTCAATACGCTGCCAGTTTTGGAAACTCCTGGAAAGTTCCTGACCAGCACAATCCAGTAATTCACACTTTAAAGTCCTTTTTCAACACGAATGAAGGTTCTCAGGTCAAATATCTAATTATTTGTTATTCTGTTTCTTTATTTACTTTTTAAAATGTTTCATCCTCTAATGGAAGAGACTTCAGGTAGAAGTCGGCTTCCCATGAAGCATGTGTACGTCATTCCAACCAAAACATATTTAAACCCAAAGGAAACAGAATGTATTGATATCAAGAATTTAACTCTGAAAAAATATTATATGAGTGTCGAACCAGAACTACAGTATATTACAATTTATACAATTTATGCTTAAAATCAATGCAAAAAAAATTGTGCAATGCAAAAAACCGAGAAGTTTGAGCAGGTGAATTCACTTCCTGTCTCGCCCTGGACACGCCCACATTTTACCATAAATGGTCAAAGGAGCTCATGACTGGTTTAGCATCCTAACGTGCTGCTGACCAAAGGGATTCTAGCTCCATTAGGACAGGAGGACAAGGGAAATTAATTTCAGAATAAAATAGAGCTGCTTGTGAGCGATTTGGCCAGAAAAATGATTTTATATATTTAGTCATCATAGATGTGACAACAATGATCAATAAGAAGTAAGTCAGTGACAGCAGTCGTTAGTGCTGTAAATAATGTGAGTTAAATGTGGCGGAAAGAAAAACTGATGTGATCTATAAAAGTGTGTGTGTGTGTGTGTGTGTGTGTGTGCGTGTGTAGGACTGCATGGATGCAGCAGAGCTCGGTCATCCCTGTGACGTCTCTGGAGCTCTGCCTCTGCGTGTGGAAGCAGAGTCAGCGTGTCACCGTTTGCTGGCCACGCCCTTCACACAGTGTCACTCCCGGGTCAGTTCTTGATCACGTGACCTCATGGTCACATGGCCTCTCTCTAACCACAGTGTGTGTTGTGTCCTGTTCAGGTGGACCCTGGGGTCTACATGGACACATGTCTCTACCTCTACTGCAGTCTGTCCTCACAGCACAGGACAAACGCTGTGTGTGACACACTCTCCACCTACGCCAGAGAGTGTTCTCAACATCAGGTCATCATTAGGTGGAGGACAGATTCTATGTGTGGTAAAATAAATCATTTTGATTATATAGGCTTGATCAATGGTTGGGTAGGAACTTGCATGTTCTCCCTTAGTCCATGAGCCCAGACCCCAAATTTGGGATATCAGTACCACCTAGGGTGACTAATACCCTTTGGTATTTGTAACTTGCTATATGTCTGTAGTTCATGTTTTGATGTGATAGTCCTTACAGACTGAGAGTTTAATAAAGGTTATCACTTATTCAATAGTTATAACCTATGGAAAATGCCCCAAAATCAGAAATGGCAAATTTGCAGCAGGAATGTCAAAACTAACAAATCAATGCAGTTATAGTCACAATGTTGAATTCAAGCCATGCAAATAAAATACTTGAGCATAGTTTGTTATTCTGCTCATTTTCATGGGTTATTGTACATACAGTAATACCACACAGTTTGGACTCAATACTAAACATTAAGTTTGACCTGTTCACTAAAAATAACTATAGCATGTCACACTGCCGCTATAAAGACACCCATCCACAGTATTTAGCATGATTGTAAACCCTTGAAAGTGTAACTTTATGTAGGAACAAATAGTCTGTAATATTATTTGGCCTACCATAGACCTGTCCATAAAGTTATGACAAGTTACTGCAGATTATCTGTATCAGACTGAGTCTGAAAGTTCCTCGCTGGCCTGGTTCTTACATGTTTGTAATGTGCACATGCCCGTGCTCTTCAGGCTATTGTTGAGGCTAAGCCGGCGAAGCAGGGATGACCTCCGGCGGGCTGGGCAACGAGGGCTAAGGCGAGATCATTCTGTTACGATTCGGTGTTGGTGTGGACCCAAATGCAGAGAGAGAAGGAGGAAGGATCGAAGCATAGCATTCCTGGAACCAGTCCATGTTTTGTTTTCAAAAAAAAAACACAAAACAAAACTTAAATCCAAAAGGGGAGCAGGAACAGGGAGCAAGACCAGGCACAGCAGGACATGAGGCGGGAGACAACAAACCTGACATCATCACACAATAATCCCGCAGTCATACTGTGTCCAAGCACTCAGTTAAATAGTGAGGGAAGCTTAATTGGGAATGGCCCACACCTGGGTGAAAACATGAGGAAGCTAATCAGGCACCAACCAAGCACACAGACATCACCGGGGGGTGGAGCCACAAGTAGGAATACCTGAAACACGGACAAGAGTTAAACATGACTAGACTCAAAACCAAATAAACAAAGACACAGAATAACTAAAAGAGAACCTTTAGGCTAAATAATTAACAGTTTCTGAACCAGGCTCATCTCATCAATGATGGTTGCTGATGGTTCTGGGATCATCTCTTCTGGATAAACAATTTTCTCCAAATGTCTTGCTAGGGTGGCCTGGTTGGTCTGGTAGAGAGAAACATCACCATTGGTAGGTGTCCAACACATCACTCATATGTAGCTTTCTGCAACAAGGATCATCTGATCTAATAGGTTCCTGTCAGCCTTTAGGACTACCTCCTTGGCATTGCTTTGGCTGTGTGGCTACTTACTGATGTCAGAGAATGTTTTCAGTTTTTTCTTTGTCATTGTGTCATGGAACTGTGCAGATGGTCTATCTACTTACATGATTTGATTTCCCTCCTCTTATATCCTGTAGGCATTGAGATGGTATTTGGCCATTCCTGGTGGCGGTGCAGTCACAGTGGACCAGTGACGTGCCGTCAGGGTAGGCAAGGTAGGCAGTGCCTACCCAAGGGTGAATTGATATTTTGATTATTTAATTATAATTATTTTTTTTTTTCTAATTATAAATTATTATTTTTTCCATTTCCAATAGCCTACAGTACCTATAAGTTTGAAAGTGTCCGCATTTTGTGTGTTTCATAGCCCAAATTACTAAACAGCGCTATTTCCTGGAACAGCTGCACAGTCTTTCTTTTTTTTTTCACTCCGCTGTAAGGCAGAGGGAGGCCACGTCGCTCTTCTGCCTCCGTTCTCATTGCGTGATTTTACGTGTTTGCGCATGCGCAGTCAGTTCCCCAATGTGACATCAATTTACGTGTAAAGGCAGCGTAGAGATCTACCTTTGCACGTAACTGCGCTTTGCTAAATGCTATACGTAAGTTCACAGCACATTAGTGAATAGATGACACGTGATTGCTGCTGCTACGTTCTCTAGCTAGTGGGCGGGATAACGCTACAGTCAGGATGACAGCGCTAGAGATGATAGAGAAACTTTGTTTTGAGGAAAAACGACAGCTTTTAAAAGATGGAGACCAACACCTAAGTTACCAGAGCTTCAGCAAAGGTAAGGTCAGAACATGTTTCATACTTTTCACAGTGAATGGTACAAAAGGAAGGATTGGCTTTGTGGATGCTTCTCACTGAGGCTGTTCTAAGTTGTCATTTTCTCTGTGTTTCTGTGTTTCCAACACAAACAACAGATGTGCTGCCGTGTCATGAGATATATCTTGTTAGAGAGTATGGAGGCTATATTAAATAATTCTTTATGTTTCTTTAATGGTGTTTATGATGTTGATTTTGTTAGATGGCTAAACACTTGTTCATGTGGATCTTATTGGGTTTTTTCTTTCTTATTATGAATTTTATATTTTAATAAGCGCATTGAGATGACTTTGTTGGAAATTGCTTTATACAAATAAAATTGATTTGAATTGAATTAACACTTGACAGCAGAAACAAATGAAATTGTCATTGGTGGTCTCGATTTGCAACGTGCCTACCCAACCCTAGTGGTCATGGCACATCACTGCAGTGGACAAACTGATAAGTTGTCCTTGGTCAGGCTTAAAGGGATTCAACCAATTGGTCTCAATCAGCTGAACAAGGAGCTGATATCAGCCTCATCTCTTCTGATCCTAGGCAACTGTAGGTCTGGATGGATGAAGTCAGAGTGAAGTCAAAGTGTGAAACATCCTAATGTACTTATATTGATCCCATAAACATTTTAGTACCACTCATGTTTGGTCACCTCAGCTGGTACTGATACCTGGTCTGGTCCATGGACTACGTTATGTTTACATCCCTGAGAAGAATGTGACAGGTTAGATAAATGTAGTGTAACTATGGTTAATATACATGCTTGTCTTTCTCCAGCTCGTCTCTGTCCCAGAGGTCAGGTGTTCTCAGACTGCGTGTCATCCTGCCCCCCCACATGTTCCTCTCCTCAGCCCTCCATGGGGGGTCAGTGCAGAGAGGAGTGTGTGGGGGGCTGTGAGTGTCCTCCTGGTCTCTACCTGCACCATGGACGCTGTCTGACCAGAGACCACTGTCCCTGTTTTCATCGCAGACTCACCTACCAATCAGGAGACAGGATTCAACAGAGATGCAACACCTGGTGAGCAGACCCTTCATGGTCCTCCTGGTGTGGTTCACTCCTCCCTCATTATTGTATCTTTAAAACCAGTGAGTGCAGAGCAGGGCAATGGGAGTGTACCAAGGAGAAGTGTACAGCCCACTGCAGCCTGATGGGGGCCCTGCAGGTCACCACCTTTGACCAGAAGAAGTATTCACTACAAGGAGGAGAATGTTCCTTTAACACCGTGGAGGTGAGAAACCTCTGGTCCATGTATCTGGTCTGTGTCTCTGGTCCATGTCACTGGTTTATGTATTTGGTATATGTCTTTGGTGTTTGTCTCTGGTCCATGTTTCTGGTCAATGTCTCTGGTCCATGTATTTATTCCATGTCTCTGGTCTGTGTCTCTGGTCCATGTCTCTGGTTTATGTATCAGGTCCATGTCTTTATTCCATGTATCTGGTCTCTGTCTCTGGTTCATGTCTCTGGTCCATATCTTTAGTCCATGTCACTGGTCCATATCTCTATTTTATGTCTCTGGTGTATGTCTCTGGTCCATGTCTCTGGTCTATGTCTTTATTCCATGTATCTGGTCTGTGTCTCTGGTCCATGTCTCTGGTTAATGTACTGTATCTGGTCCATGTCTCTGGTCTCTATCTCTGGTCCATTTTCTGGTCCATGTCTTTATTACATGTCTGGTCTGTGTCTCTTGTCCATGTCTTTAGTTCATGTTTCTGGTTTATGTCTCTGGTTTATGTATCTGTTTTATGTATCTGGTCTCTGGTTCATGTCTCTGGTCCGTGCCTCTGGTCCGTGTCCTTGGCCCATGTCTCTGTTCCATGTCTCTGGTCCATATCTTTAGTCCATGTCTCTAATTCATGTCTTTGGTTTAGGACTATGTTGATAAGAAGCTGGTGGTCAATGTGCGGTTGGGGGCATGTCCATCAGGAGGAGGAGGTGGTCATTGTCTAAGGGAGATATCTATCACTGTTCTACACACCACCATCACCATCACTGATACTGGTGAGTTTATCAGAGAACAAACTACTGCTAATGTACAGGGTCATAGTCTATTACTGCAGGGAACAGGGAATGTAAATAAAGGCAGAGAAGAGATGTAACCTAGTCAAGCTCATGGGCAGTTACAGATTAGATCTGAACCTCTGATCTTTCTGATCCACCACTGTCCTCATTGTGTAATGGTCTAGTTAGTAGGGCACTATTTACCTTCATTCCCTGAATATTCTTATTAGTTCCTCAAAGTCATGGACAACCAGCTAACCTCAATTACTCCTTCGAATCAATCAATCAGAACTCTATCAACTACCATTCAGAGACACTTCACAGTATTTGTACCTGATGGAGTACTGAGCCCTGTTACTAAACCTGGAATGTAATGTCCTGTAACAAGATATCACAATATTAAGACGTCTAAAGATGCATCGTCAAAGGTATGAGTGGTATCGTAAGGGGAGGTCTGATTTAAATATTTTATATTGCTATGAAGTTGTAAAAGTCATACTCAGAGTATTTATGTCGACAGTTAAAGTTTTAATGTTCACATTTAAATTAAAATGTCTTGCTTTGCTTTGCCTGGATGTGGATAATCTAACCTGATCACCTATCTGTGCCTAGCCTGACTATCTTTATATCAAAGTTTGAAAACCTGAAAACACAGATGTTGAAGGAGAATCTAGGGATAGGTAGTGATGAAGTTCTTTGTTTCATCTTCCATTAGTTGTTCAGGTTTAGCCTGTTTGTTCTAATTCAATCAAACCCTAGAGATGAACACACAGCACCGCTGTTAAAGTCAGAATCCAGAGCGTCCAGTCTGATCCATGTGCTACAGTTCTGTGGAAGGTCATGTGATTATGTACCCTTGGTCATGTGATGGCAGGTTCTGTGACCCTTAATAATCGGAGGGAGGCACTTCCCATCTTGACCCCTGACCTGGTGGTCCTCAGAGCCTCCTCCTCCTTCCTCCTGGTCCAGACCTTTGGAGCCCAGCTGTTCTGGTTCCTCCAGGGACCGCTGGTCATCATTAGTCTACAAGCAGGCTTTGCACATAAGGTCAACTACGCACACATGCTATAAAACACGTGTTTATGTTCATCAACACAGAATCTTTTACATCCCACATCATAGAAATCAGTTGGTTGTTGTAGCTACAAGACTTTTCTCATCATCGCTGTTTAGTTATTAGTCTAAATGTTTTATTAATTAACAGTTGTGGTCCATACCAGCTGTAATGAAGAGTCTGATTCAGTTATAATGTCTACTTCCTGTGGTGTTAAAGGTTCGTGGTCTGTGTGGAACGCTAACCTGGAACCAACACGATGACTTCACCACCCCACAAGGAGACGTGGAGAGCAGTGTGTTCTCCTTTGCTGGAAAGTTCCAAACAGAACCATGCACCCTGCCCCACGGGCCAGTTCCTGACCCCTGTACAACCTTCAGTCAGAGAAAAGGCCACGCCCACCTGGTGTGTGGTGTCCTGCACAGCCCAGTGTTTCAGGTCAGAGTGGGTGGAGTCAGAAAGACTTTCAGGACTTTCTGTCCTTCACTGATTCTTCTTCTGTGGTTCTGTAGGCATGTCATGACGTGGTGGAGAGGGAACCATACGTCCGCGTGTGTGTGTCGGAGGTTTGTGGCTGTGCTACACACACAGACTGTCACTGTACTGTCATCACGGCCTACGCCAGACTCTGTGCTCAGGAGGGGGTCCCAGTGTCTTGGAGGAACCACACCTTCTGCCGTATGTTGGTGAACTTTTAGATTGCTTGATGAATCAGCTCTGAATGTTCTCACCTGGTGTGAAACCTTTTTAAATTACACAATCAACAGCTCAAATCCCCAAAACACACATTCTCTACACAATTATGAAGATCAAGCCAGAGTTTGTAAACCTATGAGTATAAGTGTCTGAATCTGAATGGTCATCACAGAGCCACTCATTGTTTAGTTGTATCTGTAGGTTTGAACCAAGCCTGGATCTCAGGTCCTGAACAGACTCATTAATCAGCCTGTCACATGTTAAAATGAGGCACCAGTTCAAAGCCATGTTAAAGATATCCTCCACTGTTTTTACAAATGTGTCCTAAAATCTTCTAAATGTCCTTATTAGTAGATCTATATCTAACAAAACACATTTTTATGCACCATATTCATTTTATTACCTTTTACAAATGGGACTACTTTACAGTTTTAGAGCCTGTGTTCTGCAGCCCATTGCTTTCTATTTGAGTTGAGCATTCAGACTGCCTTTTAGATCATTTAACAGCTTTGTAGATCATTTTGTAGCTTTTTAGATCATTTAGCAGCTTTTAAAATCATTTAACAGCTTTTTAGATCATTTTTTAAAAATCATTTAACAGCTGTGTATATAATTTAACAGCTTTTTAGATCATTTAACAGCTTTTTATATTATTTTGTAGCTTTTTAGATCAAAAAGACAACTTGTGCTGCTTTTGATTGCGTGGTAGTCCCAAAGCGTGTCAGCACACTGTTTAAGAGAGAGTAAAGGTTCCTTAGGAGAGCTCTTCTTCTCTGCTTCATTGTCTACTACCAAACCTCAGAGTTGGAACTGTCGCCCCCTGTTTTGTCCTCTTTCTGTAAACAAAAGAGGTTTTCATTGACATCTTTAACTTTTCCTGTTTTTTTAGAACAACCAAAAGCAGTGCAAGTTGGCATTTTTACTGAAAAAGCTTCTAAATGATCTAAAAAACTGTTAAATGATCTATAAATCAGGCTGAATGCTTCACTTCAATAGAAAACAATGGGATGTTTACAGGCAGTGGGGCCGTGTGACATCATCAATCACGTAATTTCAAGATGGAGGCTCTAAAACTGTAAAGTAGTCCCATTTTTAAAAGGAAATTAAATGAATATGGTGCATAATAATGTGTTTCGTTAGACATAAATCTACTAATAAAGACATTTAGAAGATTTTAGGCCTGATTTATAAAAATAGTGGAAGATCCTTTTAAGTCTTAGTGTTAACAGCACAGATTCTCGATGCTGACATCTCACTCGACTCTAAACCTGAGAGGCTGTAACTCATGACCTGCCAATACATGATAGTGTTCCATACAGCAATCTCTGGCCACGATGGACATTTAAATCACTGTTTAATAGACCCTTTGATTGTTTGTAAACATTGTGATGTATTTTTTTGGGCGGGGCTTAGCCTGGAGGCAAACCTCCATAGCCTCTTTACTTACATCGATGTCAATGGTGCATGTACGATTTAACTAACCCTAAATTTTCAACCAATTTTCAAATGGCAATTTCAACATGCTCTATCATCCTAAGTCATACATGCGTATAATAAGGTTTGTAATAAGGCAAACCGTTTGTAAATCATCGAGTTAAAGGTACTTTTGTTTAAGCTGATCACTCACCTTCCAACAGCTACCGTAGAGCGCGTCAGAATGTCAGTTGTCTGAGGTAAGATGGCCGCCATTGAGCTACGCTGGCAAATCCCGCTTGCGTCATCTGGTGTTTATATATATCTACGCTTTCGCCAGCGGCGTTTCCTGTTTTTTGTCACTCATGACCTGAGCCATTAAGGGTTCTGTTGATTGTTTTAAACTGCAGGCACAAACTAATCAATTTATATATACATTTTTAATGAATGACCTCTCACAGCACGGTGGATAAAAATCACTATATAATCTTTAAAAAACACACATAGATAGATGTGTGCAAACATGCTCTGAGCATGAAACTATGAATCTTGACAGGAATTAATGAATGAAAGTGATTGAAGGTCACTGCCTCACTCTGTGGAGATGATTGGTTGAAACCCAGTGTAGATATCTAATGATTGATAGATCCTTTTGGTTCTGCAGCGCTCCAGTGCTCTGGAGGTCAGGTGTACCAGGAGTGTGGGCGTGTGTGTGGGGTCTCCTGCTCTGACCTCCAGCTGGAGTGGACATGTGATGATGGAGAAGGTCACAGAACGTGTGTTCCTGGATGTCAGTGTCCATCTGGACTGGTTGTGGACCACCAGGGTCAGTGTGTGCCAGCTGACCTCTGCCCCTGTGTGCACGGAGAGAACATCTACCCTCATGGATCTGTGGTTCAGAACAACTGCAACACATGGTACGTTCTTCACGTACACACATCATTTATTCCAGTGGTTCTCAAACTTTTTTGGCTCAAGTACCCCCTTATTCTTATTTCTGAATCCAAGTATCCCCTTTGTCCGACGAGAACATTTCAACATGTTTTATGTGTTGTTTGTATCATTTAAAATTTTCTCTCTCAGTGTGTGTGTTTTTGATGTCGTTTGGTAGTTTTTGATGTCATTTTGCATGTTTCTCTGTTTTTTGTGTAATTTGTAGTGATCTTGTGTATTTTTCTTTCATTTAGTGTCTTTGTTGTCGTTTTGTGTGTTGCTGGTAAGCTAGTAAGTGTTTTTCTCTCTTAGTGTGTGTGTTTTTGGTGCCATTTTGTGTATTTTGTTGTTGTTTGTCTGTTCTTTCTATTATTCAGTTAATTTTTCTCTTATTTAGTGTATTTTTATTGTCATTTTGTGAGTTGCTGGTAATATTTAGTATGATTATAATTTTTAACTAAAATCAAACATTATAAAACCCCATATTTTTAATGATTTAATTTGTTAATTTTCCCCTCTCTCTCTCTCTCTCTCTCATGTACCCCCTGTAGTGCTATCGCGTACCCCCATTTGGGATAGACTGATCTATACTAACATGGACATAGTAGAGCTTCTGTTTCAGAGATGAACACATGAATGTTTCTAAAGCTGTGGTGTGAGAGCTCTGATGAAATCACTCTATGGTCCTGTTCCTTCTCCAGGATAGGTTGATTTCATTGCATTTCTTCACCACACGTTCTCCATCCTCCTCTTCAGCTGCTCTCAGTGATGAAGATCAGACATCTGAAGAAGTTTTTGATCTTCTATGCTAAGTACTAATGTCCTCCTCCGTCCTCAGTGTTTGTCAGAGAGGTCTGATGAACTGTACCCAGCAGCTCTGTGAGGAGGTCAACATGTGTCCCAGATCTCTGGTCTTCTCTCCACGTTCCTGTCTCCAGACCTGCTCCACATTAGATGTTCCTGGTCAGCACCAGAACTCCACCTGTAGAGAGCCTCTGTCTGGGTGTGTGTGTCCTCAGGGGAGCGTCCTCCTAGTGAGTTCCACATGTTCAGTAGATTTTCTACAAATGGCTACAGGTCATTATTTTCTTTTATTAACTACGGTGTACCCCAGGGCTTGATCTTAGGACCAATTTTGTTTTCTTTATATATGTTTCCTCTGGGGCACATGGCGTTTCCTTTTATGTTTAAGCTGATGATACAGTTGTATCTGCCTTTAATCCCTGTCAACCTGCGACACTGAGTTCACTAATTAACTGTATCACTGATGTAATAACTGGATGTCCCAAATATTTTTACAGCTGAATCCAGAACATCACATCACAGAACAGTAGAAAACACTTCCCTACATTAGCTGGTTCACTTTTTAATAACATCAAACTTGTGCTAAGAATCTCAGCGTCTGATTGGACAGTTTAGAACAGTGATTCTCAACTGGTGGGTCGGGACCCAAAAGTGGGTTAATAGGTTCTGACTGTGTTTGTTTCCTCTTTGTGTGTTCAGGAGGATCGTTGTGTGTCTCCTGATGAGTGTCCCTGTCACCATAATGGACAACTCTATTTCACCAACGACACCATTAAAAGGGACTGTAACACATGGTGAGAGCTGCAGGTTCTCTTTGTGACATCCATGATGTAACCATGTGATCTCTGTGTGTGTGTTAGTGTGTGCAGACAGCGGCGCTGGCACTGCACCCAGCACGTTTGTGCAGGTGTGTGCGTGTGCACAGGTGACCCTCACTATGTGACGTTTGACGGCCGCTCCTACTCCTTCCTGGGGGACTGTCAGTACGTGTTGGCCAGAGAGAACGGGGGTTTGTTCAGCGTCACAGCAGAGAACGTTCCATGTGGGAGCACCGGGGTCACGTGCACTAAGTCAGTCACTCTGAGCCTGGGGAACACCGTCATTCACCTGTTGAGAGGTAGGTGGCGCTGCAGCACCACGGGGCTGTCTCACTGGTAACTAAGCAGTGTGTGTGTGTGTGTGTGTGTGTGTGTGTGTGTGTGTGTGTGCAGGTAGAGCTGTGTCTGTTAACGGTGTGTCAGTAACTCTTCCTAAGTCCTACCGTGGCAGTGGACTGGCCCTGGAGAGAGTGGGTCTATTTGTGTCTCTCTCCTCTACACTGGGGGTGTCTCTGCTGTGGGACGGAGGTAGGACATCAACCTCTGAGATGTGCCTCTACAGCTGGTGTCAAACTCAAGGCCCAGGGTCCAAATCCGGCCCTTTAAAGCTCCCAATTCAGCTAGCAGGATAAGAAAACATGGGCAAATCACCAACACTCAGTCGTAGATTATCTCAGTCTTTCCAAATACTCAAAGTCAATGAAACTACACATTTGCCACAAACCTAATTACATGGTGGCAGTCATTTTTAATCTCAAATTGTTTTAAGTACTCTTAATTTTCCCCAAATCCTATAACTTTCCTCAAATGATTCCCCAAATAAAAAAGAAACGGTCACAAAATCAAGGAAATTTAAGATTCTGCAGAGACTGAAATCTGTCATTTATTGCTTGGATATTGTTGGTGCATTAAATACTTTCAATACTATTATATGTGGAAGTGTAAAGGAGGGCACAGGAATGATGAAATTGCTTATTTTCCCACCTATAATCTGTGGCTCACTTGGGATTAAACTGGTCCATATTTGGCCCCTGAACTAAAATGAGTTTGACACCTCAGCTCTACAATGAGTTCAGAGGTGTGTGTTGATGTGGTTCTGCAGGTATGCGTGTGTATGTGCGTGTAGCAGCTCATCTGAGAGGCCGTGTTGGAGGCCTGTGTGGGAACTTTGATGGTGACACAGAGAATGACTTCAGAACTCAGCAGGGCATCGTGGAGTCCACAGCTGAACTGTTTGGAAACTCCTGGAAGATCAGCCCGTCATGTCCAGATGTGGTGGATCAGGACCTGAGAGACCCGTGTGTTGTGAGTCCATCGACTACTATTACTACTACTGCTGCTACTCACACACGCACATACACTGAGTCCTGAAGGTTCTCATTGTTTCAGATCAACCCCCACAGAGTGACGTGGGCTAAGAAGAAGTGTGCCGTGTTGACACAGGAGCTGTTCTCAGTGTGCCACCCTGAGGTTCCTCTGCAACAGTTCTACGACTGGTGTGTGTTTGACGCGTGTGGGTGAGTGACGGACCATCAGAACCAAACAGCTTACACAGAAAAACATGTTCAATGATTGAGTTCATTCAGGTGTCCTGTAATGTCTGTGAGAGACATCAGTTTTTACAATCCACTTCTCGTCCTCCGTTTATGGTAACGTTTGGTATTTTTCAGACAGAACAGCCTTGATAGCTTCAAAGCAGTCGAGAAATCGCTCCAGAACGTTTCTGCAGCTCATCCATTTCACAGCTGAGTGTAGAAGGAGATCCTATGTGATGTTAATCTGCTCCAGCAGACACTGAAACTGTTGGTCCATCAGCACAGATTGATTCACTATGAATCTTTGCCACCATAGCCATAACTTAAATAAAATCTGAATTTGACATTTTTTACACCCAGGTTTTGTTGATGTATTATGCAGTGTAGTTTCATGATGGGTTGGATGACTGAACACTACTAACTAACGTGGGATTGTCCTTTATTCGTGACTTGATTTCTTTATTTGGCAAGTTTTCGAAGAGTGCATCTGAGCAACTGAGAAAAGCCTCCTTAAAGCAGAACTAAGTAACTTTTCACCTTAATTAATCCTCCTCATAGTCCTTGTGAGGGTAATACAAGTGTTTTGGGGTGATTGGGGGGGTCTTGCATCACCCCCTGCTGTCTCTGGCCAGAAAATAGCACTTGTAACTTTCCCTGCCTCCGACACGGTGGCAGTCACGCAGCTCTGTTCTCGCAACAACACGTACTGCTTTAAGACAGCCCAATACACTAAAGGTGTGTTCACACCAAACGCGACTGTAGCGACTGCAGTCACTTCAATTGCCCGTGATGAGTCGCTTGAACACAGTGGTGCTTGTTGGTCACTTCATTGCTCCGGCGACATCATTACCAGTGAGTGTCAGTGTGTGTGTGTGTGTCTGCCCAGCAGGGTGACAGGGGAGACAACAGGCTGATCACTTCCCTTATCATAAACAGCACAGTTTTTATGGTAGAAATGGTCAACTTACTGAGTTACGAAAGGATAGGTTCACTCAGCTTAAATTTTTAGAAAACCTCTTAAAATTTACAAATTTTCATAACACTCAGCAGTGCCAGGGTACATGCTGTATCGTGCCCGTGTCATAGGTTCCAGACCCCTGCTCTAAATAATCAGGAAAAGTTAAAGATATCGATTAAACCTCTTTTGTTTCCAGGAAAAGGATTAAAACAGTTGTGACCTGAAAAAAATCTTTGACTTCAGGGGGCGACAGTTCCAACTCTGAGGTTTGATAGTAGACACGAGCTGCATTTCCATTACCCTTGGAAATACGCAAAATCTAAATTGCGAAATAAAAACTAGTAATGGAAACACCCAAATTTCGAAATAAATACTCAAATATTGCAAAGAAGTTTATACACTTTTATGAGGAGGTATTTCAGATGTTTCGATATTGAAATGTGTCGCAAAATTGCTATGGAAAACCTTTTTCCCCAAATACAGTACACGTCACAGGACATAAAGACAATTTCAACCAAAAACTTAAAAAGTGTATCTGGAGAAAATCGCGATAAATAAATGCTTTGTTACAGTTTGTCAAAGTGTTTCACTTCCTTCCTGTGTGTGTGTGTGTGTGTGTGTGTGTGTGTGTGTGTGTGTGTGTGTGTGTGTGTGTGTGTGTGTGTGTGTGTGTGTGTGTGTGTTCCAGTTGTGACTCTGGAGGAGACTGTGAGTGTCTGTGCACGGCTATCGCTGCTTATGCTGAGGAGTGTAACAGACATGGACTATACATCCGCTGGAGATCACAGGAGCTCTGTCGTACGCACACACACACACACACACACACACACACACACACACACACACACACAGAGGCCCCATTCACATGGAGACAGGTTGTAGTTTAAACAGTCAAGTTTTTATCATTTAAACACGGCAACAAGGATTTGGAAGCTGAATACGATAAGTTCTCTCTCTTGACCCGCAAATGCAACCCCCCACAACAACTGTAACCATGGCAACAAAGCGGAAGCTCTACCTCGTCATCTCCTGTCATGTTATTGTCTCCATCTTGTTCCTCTTTCCTTTTATATGTCCTGATTTTTCATCACACAACTTTCATGTCCATCCTCTGTGTTTTCTTCTTCTTCTTCTTCTGTATTTACGGCAGAGTTGAAGCCACAAGGTTTATAACTGCCCTCCACTGGTGTTTATTGTAACGACGAGATCCTCCCGTACGTTCCAGTGTCATGCAGGAACTGCAGCACAGCCTTAAAAATCATCTGGTGGTTCTCATTATGACCAAATAAAAAACAAATAGAAAAAACTCCACTCCTAATCCAGACATGCTTGTAGATAGATGCTGCCTTTCTCTGTCTTCTTCTCTGTTTTGTTGTATTTCTGTGGCAGCGTTACAGCACCATATAGAGGCCCCTAGTGTTTGCTACAGCATTTTCCGCCTGTTCGTGAACTCAGCCGTAGTGTGTTCCGCTGACTATAGTGTTGATGTGTGTAGCTCTGCAGTGTGAGAATGGGATGGTGTATGATCCCTGTGGTCCCTCCTGCTCCACGTCCTGTCCCAGTGTTCATCAGAGTCCAAACTCCCAGTGTGAGCTTCTGTCCTGTGTGGAGGGATGTTTCTGTCCTGCTGGGACTGTCAGACATGGTGAGGTCACTGACACTTCT
The DNA here is from genome assembly GCF_900634775.1 of Gouania willdenowi. Classification (NCBI taxonomy): domain Eukaryota; kingdom Metazoa; phylum Chordata; class Actinopteri; order Blenniiformes; family Gobiesocidae; genus Gouania; species Gouania willdenowi. The sequence continues at coordinate 8,977,767 of NC_041063.1, read as the reverse complement.
TCCTGACGTGTGAACAGGTTCTAAAAGGAGAAACCATCCCTCTGTGATGCTACTGTTATTGAGTTGTTTGATGTTAAACTTGAAGGTTCTCCTTCTCCTCCGCAGGTGACAGCTGTGTGGTCCTCAGCCAGTGTCCGTGTGAGTGGGATGGATCCATGTTTCCACCTGGAGCTGTGATCACACAGCACTGTCAGAACTGGTGAGATGGTTAGATCTCACACTGTGTCCACATGTGTCCAGCTGCTCCACTTACAGCCAGTGTGTGTCTCTGTGAATCCAGTTCCTGTGAGGATGGTGTGTGGGTGTGTGTGGGCGTGGCCTGCCCTCCTCCCCCTCCTCCATGTCTAGATGAAGAGTTCACGTGCTCTGGAGGACGGTGCATTCCCTCTCAGTGGGTGTGTGATAACGAGGATGACTGTGGTGATGGTTCTGATGAGATCTGCCCCTCCTCCTGCTCCTCAGACCAGTTCTACTGCACCAGTACTCCCAGGTGAGTCACATACACCCTCAGGTACACCATCAGCTCTGACTCCTCCCTCTGCCCACAGCGGACCATGTTTGAACCTGGCTCTCCGTTGTGACGGTCACCCGGACTGTTTGGACCAATCAGATGAGGAGTTCTGTGGTCCCGTGTTGTTGTGTGTTCCTGGCGAGTTCCAGTGTGCTAATGGAAGGTGTCTGAAGGAGGAACAGGTGTGTGATGGACATCTGGACTGTGGCTTTGCTGATGGATCTGATGAACAAGGTGAGCTGGACTCTGAGGGTGAAGCAGTAGTGAGGGGGCGGGGCCTGACCGTCTGTACCTGTGTTCACAGACTGTGGCGTGCGCTGTGAGGAAGGACACTTCCTGTGTGCAGGAGGACGGTGCATTCACTACGTCCACCGCTGTGATGGCCACGACGACTGTGGAGACCTGAGTGATGAGAGGAGGTGTGTGTGAGATCCTATGTGCACACTAAGAGTGTGTTCACACCTAAAGTAACTTCAGTGACTCTGGAGACTTCATTTCATTCCAAATCAATGACCTAATTTCAAGAGACTTCATCTCACACAATTCCAGTGACTCAATCACGTGATCTGAGTCATTGGAAGTCGCTCAAGGTTGAAATTTCGAACTTTTCAAGCGACTTCATGTGCCTTGACATCCAATCGGCAACAACTTTCTCCCTGCGTCACTTCCCCAGTCATCACCTCACATCACTGGAGTAGATGAAGGGACTCATCACGGGCGATTTACGTAACTATAGTCACTGAAGTCACGTTGACACCAACAAATCCTAGAGCGTTCAAATCACTCTAGGGTTTGTTTGGTTTGATAGTCAAACAGAAGAATTCTAGAGATATTGTTTCTGTGGCTCTCAGAGTGTTTCTGTTACCGGCGCCAGCCCTAGGGGATAGCTGGGCGGTAGCAAGTGGCAACACAGCTAGTGTTAGACTGTGTAGCCTAATGGTAAGTGGCTGTGGAGAGACGCGGAGCACACGTTAGTCTGACCAAAGCCTGTTTAATTCTGAAAATCATTCACACAAGACATAATCAATGACATAAGACATAATTAAATGATTAAAGACAATAAAATAAAATACAATAAAAAAAAACATTACGTCCCTTTAAAAAAATATATAAAAAGACAATAAAAAATATAATAAAGTGCATAATAAAATATTACTTCCAACATAAAACAATAAACATTCATTCTTCACTATTTCAAATATAATGTTACACAATAAGTGTATTAATTATACTAATTTACAAACTTTCACTCTCATACTGCTCTCTAACGCACACACGCACACACACACACACACACACACACACACACACACATACTCTAAAGGTAAAGTGCCTCTGAATGGCAGCAAACCATACAAAAATACATAGAAATAGTTTTCTACTCGGCTCTAAACACATTAACTGTATAAAAATCTCTTATAATCAATACCCAATGTCCTACATGACACTGGTTACATTTCTTGTGAAAATATAGCTTATACTATGCTCCTCCACGGCTCAACACGAGGCTATAATGGCGTCCGTGGAGAGAACATGACTACAGCAAACTTCTACAAAACACTGCTTTACTTTGACAAAACTCTCAAAAATAAACACAGTCAGTACACAGTCAGTGCGGATACCATTTAGACCAAGTTACAGTTACCAAAATGAACTTAAATGAGTTTACCTGTGGAGAGACGAGGAGCACACGTTAGTCTGACCAAAGCCTGTTTAATTCTGAGGCTGCGCCAGCGTAGCTCTTCTAGTCCCCACAGTGCGCTTACAGCGACATCTACTGGTGTGGAGGCACATGACAAATAAAACACTTAGTTCTAAAATATGAAAAATAGAATAGAGGGGGTGTCTGTTTCTAAATGAAAACTTAAACTTCCAACCTACTACATTTCCAATCAAAGTTTAGACTGATTAGGAGCACCGTGAACCTAATCGCAATGAAGGGTCTCTGGACCTCTGCTCCTTTTCTTCTCTGTATTTAGGCTTTAGAAATCAAGGAGCGTGATGCTCTTTTACAGCCAATCGCAGAGTGCTCCATCAGCTGTTTTGGGGCCTTTCTATTGGCTGCTCTACTAAAGTAGATGTGTGTTCGCGTCCTCTGTAGTCCAATGATGGATGTTTCAGCAGGAAAAGTCTCCATTGTGGCTTTAGGCACAACGGTTACACAGCAAAACAAGATAAAAATTAAAGACCGACATCTAGAAGCAACAGAATAAAGTCACAAACATAGTCGAGAGGAACGGACTCCACAGAGGTCCATGTGGACTCAAAGTGGACATCTGTTTGCTGATGAAGTGTGTGTGTGTTGATTGTGTAGATGTGTGTGTGCACCTGGAGAGTTCCAGTGTCCAGAGGATCAGTGTGTTCCTGCTCACAGAGTGTGTGACGGAGTCCGAGACTGTCCTTCAGGAACAGACGAGGCTGTCTGTCTCAGTCCAGGTCAGTCTATAGTCTATAGTCTCAGTGTCAATGCTTTGATCAGACACAACCTAACTGTGACTCCGGTCCTCTCCTGTAGCAGTGACTTGTGCTCCTGGACAGTTCGGCTGCAGTGATGGAACATGTTTATCTGAAACAAAGCTTTGTGATGGAACAGCAGACTGTCCACAGCAGGAGGATGAGAACATCACCAACTGCTCCAATGGGACAACATCACCACCCGTTACTACACCTATAGGTGTCAGTCTTTAAGAGTTTATTATTATTATTTTGTTTATTGAACAGGGACAATGTATATTTACCAACATTACAGTAGATGTACCAGACTTATATATTAGCTTAATGGCTATTTTTCATCTGCTGTTAAACGTCACCCTAAAAACTAAATCTATCCACATTAGTACACTAAAAAAAACATTAAAACACTGATAAAACTTTATCATTCACCTTCCTAAAAATGTATGAGTCATTGTCATTAAATTTTTAAATACATATTTTGAATATAAATTGAAAATAAAATGCAAGAGAACTTCTGACTATTAGGGCTTATGATTGAATATTTGATTTCTCAAAGCCACTAACTGAGCTGGGTTTTAAATGAATAATATGTGGAACTCGGTGTCCCCAATATTTACAGCTAATACATTCCAGTAATGGACAATTGACCAAATACAGGGATTATTGGGATAGTGGGGTCTCCTCCAACTGCATCCTTTGTGTTACGCTGAGTCACATTTCTAATATTTACACATTGATTAAGTGAAGGGGAGGACAGACCATGGGGGATTTTGAAAAAAAGACACAGATTTACATACTTACATACAAAGTTTGTGTTTTTGGAGAACATCACAGTGGTGATGGTACACTGGTTTCCTGTCGAGTTTGTAGAGAAACTCCAACGGCTTTAAGCTGGAGGAGTTGATATTAGACCAAGAAGTTAAGTTTACATCCAGTGTGTCAGAGCTGAGCTTGATTTGAATGATCAAAGTGTTTCTGTCCTTTGATTTTAAATGATCAAAGTGTTTCTGTCCTTTGATTTTAAATGATCAAAGTGTTTCTGTTCTCTAAGCCTGCAGGTCCTATGAGTTCAGCTGTGTGTCAGTAAATCAGTGTGTTCCTCACGCATGGCGCTGTGATGGAGAAACAGACTGTATGGATGGGAGTGATGAGCACCAGTGTGGTACTGTATGTGGCCCTGGACAGGTTCCATGTTCCACTGGGAACCAGTGTGTGGACTACCAGCAGCTCTGTGATGGAACCCCTCAGTGCTGGGACGCCTCAGATGAAAGCGTTGATAACTGTGGTGAGTTATTGTGTTCGTCCAACACTTTCTCTATGATGGTGGAAGTCTGTCTGATAGGATGATGTTCCAGGTTCCTCCAAGATTCCTCCCTGTCCAGACAGCTTCTCATGTGACAACCACACATGTGTCAATGTGTCACAAGTCTGCGACGGGATCCCAGACTGTCCACGGGGCGATGATGAGATGGTGTGTGGTGAGTTCTCAACAAACACATTCAGATGGTAGTTAGAATTTTATCATAGCTGGAGGAGAAGAAGAAGAACAGTTGGATTGTGTTGTAAATGTCCCACTAACGTACTGCCCACTACATACTCAATGAGTATTTACTGTCTACTATATACTAAGGTTAGGATGGTGAGCATGGCGAGCAAATTGGAAGTATTCTTCCAATTTTCCCAAGATGCATTTGGAGCCTACAGCGTTAAAAACCTGAAGCACACTGAGGCTAAATATCTCTGTTGATTCTCCACCTTTATTTTGAAAGTTCTGAAAACGTTTGAAGTGAGAAAGTGACCAAGAAGAATATCAACATGTGCTTATTTGATTCATAAAACTCACGTAGACACATTTCATTCACACTTTTCACACATTTTCAGAGACCCTCCATTGTGCTACTGACTAAACTTCCTGTTCACTTCAAAATAAGAGACAAGAAGAGATGCATTTATTTTGAAAGGAGGATGCTTGATTTTTAGTTTGAAGCTGGTCCTGGGACCATTTTACATTATACAATACATCATGGGATGGTTGAGTATGACAAGTGTGCCCACTGTGCATACTGAAAAATGTCCCCATATAATATACATCCTGGTATTTATTACCATCACACAGCCTTGGGCTTTATTGTAACATCCTCTGTCTCTGGTAATGGTAAAATAAACTCCAATGTTAGGAGAGGTTGTGTAACATAAAAAAAAGTCTGTACTAATAATTGTTTTATCTGTTTCTCTGTCAGATAAAACAGTGTCACCGCTGCCCCCTGGTGGTGATAATACCACAGCCTTCTGTCCTGAGTTCACCTGTTTGGATGGAAGCTGTGTTCCATTTAATCTGGTAGATCTGAGTCTGAGCTGAGGTCTACATATAGAGAACATAGTAAGGTACATACTCAGATCCAACCCCTACTCTTCCTACAGGTGTGTAACGACGTGGCCGACTGCCCTGAGGGGCCTCTCCTAACATCGGGGCCCCCCTCAGATGAGCAGGGCTGTAGAACATGGAGCCAATGGGGCTCCTGGAGCCCCTGCAGCTCCACCTGTGGGACAGGCTCCATGGATCGGGTCAGGTCCTGTCCTCCAGGAGACCCTCTGCACCACTGCAGGGGTCACGACCTTCAGAGAAAGCAGTGCTTCAACACCACCTGTCCAGGTGAGGAGAATGACTGTGCTCCTATCTGTGGATCAATAAAGTGTTGTATTGATCATTATATTTCTGTCCAGTGGACGGTCAGTGGTTGCCATGGGGGACCTGGTCCAACTGCTCCAGGGTTTGTGGATCATTTCAGGTCAGACACAGAGGCTGCATCCCTCCACTTTATGGAGGTCTGAGATGTCCTCACCTTCCTGGACCCTCCAAGCTCTACATGGAGATCAGTGAGCATGGTTTTAAAATCACTTTCACTCACTATCAGTCACTCTGTCTGTCTGTCTTTGACCATTGGTGAGAAAAAAAAACTCCACTGGAGCGAAAATACTGACTTTTAGAATGAGACATTTCCTAATAAAATAACTTCAGACTCACCTAATCAATGATGGACTGTGTCCAGAGAGACGCAGTAATCCATCACACAAGCACTGACCTCGTATTGCACTCGTAAACATTTTTCGAGCGATTTACCAAAGAGAAGCTCTGTGCAAACAAACAAAAGTCTCGGCCCAAGCTTTTTAGAACAGGAGTGTCCAATAATATGGAGTCTTACTCTCAACTCGTCACACATAGATGTTCCGGAATTACGTCATTGCTACCCCTTCGGCGTCACTATGTGATGCTCAGGGTCCATAAGTTTTTTTTTTTACTACAACTTTTCAAAATAAGACTTCTAAACCGAACCAAACCTAAACCTAACCCTAACCATAAGTTATGGGTAAATTTCTCACTAAAAATGTCATAAAAACATTTGTTTCCACGAGCCGAGGGTACCCTCCTGAACGTCGATATGTGACGAGTTGGGAGTGAGAATGTGTTACACAACCGAACACAAAACGAAACCAGTCCAGGAAAAATCCTCAAAGAAGAGTGATGTTAACGTTGGTGTCAGTGCCCGATCTTTTTGCGGGCCTGATCCTTTCCTTGTTCTTCTTGGTGGATTTTTCTTTTTTGTGTTGTGTTGTGAGCCTTTACAGCCACCATACAATAGTGGTTCATGACTGACCAGATCACCCTGTTACCATGTTATCCAAAAAGGCTTTACTTGGTCATTTTATTTTATTTTGAGGATATTTTTCTAAGGATTTCCTCTACCTTCTTCCCGATTCTTTTGTTGAGCAGCTAGATGACGGATCACAAGAGATTTTAAATTTCTCAGTGTAATTTATTCTAGTTATAGTCACAAGTAAAGTTTTAACACGTTTGCTTGTCCCTGAGACGAGGCCCAGGTTTGTGGCTGTTGCATAAGGGAAGTACAGATATCTCCTGGCCTGGGATTTGCCAGCAAGATGTGATTGGTTGACTTATCAAAAAGCCGTCCAGCTTTTGCTCTGTGTCTTTAAGGCTCATTTAAAACAGTGTCTATTGTGTGAGGGTTGAACCATCTTAGTGCACACACATTGAATTATACAGAAATCAAGAAATATATTTTATTTTATAAATGTTCGTCATTGGTCCTGTGCTTTCCTGTCCTGTTGGTGTTCACAGATGAACAACCAACAGTGATTCTACTGCGTGTGGTTCAGTTAGACATGAATGATTAATGAGTCTCCTGTGTAACATTCAACTGAAGGATTGGAGGTTTAGAGTCTGATGGAAGAATCCAATAAAAGAAACCCAAGCCTGGTTTAAACCCATGACCTTTCAGACTGAGGTAGAAATACAAACATATTGTAAAATATAAAGGAAACCTACAAATAGGATCATTTGCTCACACACATAAATCCACAGCCACAGAAATGATAAAAATCCTCTACAATAGACACATCAAAACAAACACAGATGCAATATAAGTCATCGAATGAAAAACTTAGTGAACAAACCAACGATGAAACCTTGTTTATTTATAGCAGAAAAACTCAAAACTCTACGATGGATGTGTTCCCTATAGTAGTGCCCCATGACAGCTGGAGATAGAAACCAGCAGACCCTGTAAAGGAGCAAATGGGTCAGAAAATGATGGATGGATGTTTCCTGTTTTTAACACTTCCACAAATAAATAACTATATATATATATATATATATATATATATATATATAATGTCTGCAGTTACATATAAAGAGACGTTTGTGCATAAATATGATATTAGGTATTATTAACCATGATTAATCTCTACTAGTGCTGGTTTACTAGTGCACATGTAGACTTCACTAGTGAAGCTAAAGGTATCACTAGTTAGCATCATATGCTAATGAGGAGGCGGGGAAAGTAAATTCAGGCTTTTCGTTAGCTTTATAAACTATTCCAACCAATCAGAGAGCTGGATTTGGTTCCTCCTACTTCATTTACATTAGGTCTAGTACTGCTAGTGAATCTATGGGCTTTACCAGTACTACTAGTAGACTAAAAACATTCTGCTAGTACTACTAGTGAATCTATGGGCTTTACTAGTACTACTAGTAGACTAAAAATATTCTACTAGTACTACTAGTGAATCTATGGGCTTTACAAGTGTTACTCGGAAACTAAAAACGTTCTCTTAGTACTACTAGTGAATCTATGGGCTTTACTAGTAGACTTAAAATATTCTATTAGTACTACTAGTGAATCTATGGGCTTTACTAGTGTTACTAGTAGACTAAAAACATTCTATTAGTACTACTAGTTAGATATTTTAAGTGTACTAATAAACAAAAACTGTGTTCACTAGTAAAAGTGCGTGAGTAGAGATTACGAGTAAAGAAAAATAACCTACTAGTAAACAATTTAATGTCACTAGGAGCACTAGTAGACTTAAAATATGTTATTAGCTTCACTAGTACTACTACTAATGGAGTTACTAGTGTACTCGTACTAGTGCTCCTAAAACCTTTACTTGTATTTTTTTGTTTTGTTTACTAGTACTACTAGTACACTTAAAATAACTGGTTCGTGGTACTAGTAAAGTCCATAGATTCACTAGTAGTACTAGTAGAGCTAATGTAAATGAAGTAGGAGGGATTCAAACCAAATCCAGCTCTTTGATTGGTTGGAATACTTTTAAAAGCCAACGGCAAGTCTGAATTTACTTTCCTCGCCCCCTTATTAGCATATGATGCTAACTAGTGAAACTTTTTACTTCACTAGTAAAGTCTACTTTTACACTAGTAAATTTAAATTAAGCATTAATAGAGTTTAACTATGGTTGATATAATTGATATATTTATGTTCAAACATATTTCCATAGTTACAGATTTGAGGAACTGATGTTAATTTACCAAATAGCTAAAGCACAGTAAAAGTGACTAAAAACAGGTATGAAGTATGAAGTCAAACTTTGTCGTTTTTTTTTGCATCAGCGTTTTTTTCTTTGAAGCAGATTATTAATGATGTATTAATATCAGGGTTGGGGTCAATTGTTTTCACTTACAATTACATTTTCAATTACCCATGTTCAATTACATTTCAGTTATGATTACAGTGACCACCATTTTATTCCAATTACAATTAAATTACAATTATTTTTTATCCTCATGAAGTCAATTACTATTAAGTTCTCAATTACTAAAGTTCAATTACAATTATTAAGCCTGAAATAAACGACCTAATAAAAGTAAACCTCCCTCATGTGTTAGCTTTTTGTTAGCATCTCTAATGCTAACGGGTCATAAAACTAATATCGATCATCTAATGTATTTCCTATCTATTGATTACCTTGTTACCAATTACCAATTACACCATAATTGTAATTAATTATCAATTGTGCGATTACAATTATAATTTACCCCAACCCTGGTTAATATTCATTCTCATTAAATAATGTCAACGTAGGCACATGACAATCGTATAGTAAAGTTCTCCTTATTTCCTTTATTTGTTTGATATTAAACTGGGTTGAATGTAATGATGTAATGTAATTGGTTTAACACTCCAAGATTAATGTAAATTTTACTTTGAATGAGATCCTGGACTGGCTGGAGGTCTGATCCTGGTCCAGTAAAGTAAAGACTTTGTCCTGTTAATCCTGTTCTAGAACCATGTCCTACTGAGGGCTGTTCCAACATGTCCTGTCCTTCTGGTCTGGTGAGACACCTCTGTGTGCCCTGTCCTTTGTCCTGTTCCCACATCAGCAGTGAGACCATGTGTCCGTCCACAGAACCATGTGTCCCAGGTCAGTGTGGGCCGGTCCAACCAGGGTCATTATGGGTAAAAGCTGTGTTTAATGCTGTGTTCTGGTCATATGGTCTCAGGTTGCTGGTGTCCAGAGGGTCAGGTGATGAGCTCCACCCATCAGTGTGTGTTTCCCACTGAGTGTGTGTGTGAGGTGGAGGGTGTGAGGTACTGGCCCTCTCAGAAGATCAAAGTGGACTGTGAGGTGTGTGTGTGTGAGCGAGGACGAGCTCAGAGATGTGAACCTAACCCAGACTGTTCAGGTGAGAGAACATGCAACCTGCTCTACCTGCTGATCCTCAGCCTGACCACTGGGTGTCCCTGCAGTGCACTGTGGCTGGTCCTCCTGGTCAGGGTGGGGGGAGTGTCTGGGACCATGTGGGGTCCAAAGTGTCCAGTGGTCCTTCAGGAGCCCAGTTCATCCCAACAGTCCTGGAGACCAGAGAGCATGTAGAGGGATCTACAGGAAGGCTAGGAGGTAACTAATCCTCATCTACTGAACCAGTACACACTTATCAACAGGAAGGCTAGGAGGTAACTTATCCTCATCTACTGAACCAGTACACACTTATCTACAGGAAGTCTAGGAGGTAACTTATCCTCATTTAGTGAACCAGTACACACTTATCTACAGGAAGACTAGGAGGTAACTAATCCTCATCTACTGAACCAGTACACTCTTATCTACAGGAAGACTAGGAGGTAACTTATCCTCATCTACTGAACCAGTACACACTAATCTACAGGAAGACTAGGAGGTAACTTATCCTCATCTACTGAACCAGAACATTGTGAGCTTTAAGTGCATACTTACCTTAGAGCTTTAACTACACCCGTATCTTAGAGTTTTAAGTACATGCTTATCTTAAAGCTTTAAGTACATGCTTATCTTAAAGCTTTAAGTACACACTTATTTCAGAGCTTTAAGTACACATTTATCTTAGAGCTTTCAGTACACACATATCATAGAGCTTTCAGTGCACACGTATCTTAGAGCTTTAGGTATATAGGTTTATTTTAGCACTACAAGTACATACTTATTTTACAGCTCTAAGTACATATTTGTCTTAGAGTTTTAGGTAGACTCTTATTTCAAAGTTTTAAGTACACACTTATCTTAGAGCTTTATTTACATGTTTATCTTAGAGCTTTAAGTACACACTTAGAGCTTTAAATACACACCTTTAAATACACACCAATACATCTTAGAGCTTATGTACATGCTTATTTTACAGCTCTAAGTACATGTTTGTCTTAGAGTTTTAAGTAGACTCTTATCTCAAAGATGTGAGTACATACTTATTTTAGAGCTCTAAGTGCATACTTATTTCAGAGCTATGAGTAAATACTTATCTCAAAGCTGTGAGTACATGCTTATCCAACAGCCGTGAATACATACTTATCGTAGAGCTTCAAGTACATAGTTATCTCAGAGCTGTAAGTACATACCTTTCTCAGAGGTGTGTGTGCATGTTTATCTCAGAGCTGGGAGTACATGCTTATCTCAGAGCTTTAAGTACATACTTAGAGCAGTGAGTACATACTTATCTTAGAGAGCTGTGAGTACATACTAATTTCAGAGCTGTGAGTACATACTTATCTCAGAGCTTTAGTACACACTTATCTTAGAGCTTTAAGTACATACTTAGAGCAGAGAGTACATACTTATCTCAGAGCTTTAGTACACACTTATCTTAGAGCTTTAAGTACATACTTAGAGCAGAGAGTACATACTTATCTCAGAGCTGTGAGTACATACTTACAGTATCTTAGAGTTGTGAGTACGTTCTTATCTCAGAGCTGAGCACATACTTATCTCAGAGCTGTGAGTACATTCTTATCTCAGAGCTGTGAGTACATGATTATCTTAGAGCTGTGAGTACATTCTTATCTCAGAGCTGTGAGTACATACTAATTTCAGAGCTGTGAGTACATACTTATCTCAGAGCTTTAGTACACACTTATCTTAGAGCTTTAAGTACATACTTAGAGCAGTGAGTACATACTTATCTCAGAGCTGAGTACATACTTATCTCAGAGCTGAGTACATACTTACAGTATCTTAGAGTTGTGAGTACGTTCTTATCTCAGAGCTGAGTACATACTTATCTTAGAGTTGTGAGTACGTTCTTATCTCAGAGCTGAGTACATACTTATCTCAGAGCTGTGAGTACATACTTAGAGCTGTGAGTTCATACTTATCTCAGAGCTGTGAGTACATACTTATCTTAGTGCTGTGAGTACATTCTTATTTCAGAGTTGTGATTACATACTTATCTTAGAGCTGTGAGTTCATACTTATCTCAGAGCCGTGAGTACATAATTATCTTAGAACTGTGTGTACATTCTTATCTCAGAGCTGTGAGTACATACCTATCTTAGAGCTGTGAGTACACACTTATCTTAGAGCTTAGTTCATACTTATCTCAGAGCTGTGAGTACATTCTTATCTCAGAGCTGTGAATACATACTTATCTCAGAGCTGTGAGTACATACTTATCTCAGAGCTGAGTGTGCATGTGTCCTGTGCCAATGTAGGTGTCAGACTGATCCCTGTGATAACTGTGAGTATGGAGGTCAGTCTCATTCTGTTGGAGACAAATGGAAATCTAAAGAGTGTCAGATCTGTCACTGCCTTCCAAACCTGAGTGTGGAGTGCGCCCCCTACTGTCCATACGCTGTCTCTGGATGTCCACAGGTAAGACTCACTCTGTTTGCTTCATAAAAATATACAATTCATGTTTGAGAGATGTTTATTTGCAATTTAATTGATTGTTTTAGATCAGAATGAATTGTGTGGCAAATTTTTATGTAATTTGGGGAAATTTTAAAGAATAATTCAAAGAAAGATGTAGGATTTTTTTTTTTTTTAAAAAAAAATGAGAGTTCTTTTAACAAAATGACTTCCATCATGTGATACAAGCATGGGGGGATGTGAGCCCTGATAATGTTGTTTCATTAAAGTTGTGTATTATTTTGGAGATATCTAGCTGAGATATTTACAACTAAAGGAGTTTAATTTGCAACAAAAAAAAATCATGGTTTTTCTGACTCTTTTGCTTTCTGCATCAGGCTGAATTGGATGCTTTAAAGGGCCGGATTTGGCCCCCGGTCCTTGAGTTTGACACACGTGTTGTAGAGGATAATACAATTAGAAATATAAAGATGTGTTTGGCTTACAGTTGTATTCACCTGTTCAGACAGACCTTTAACTAATCCGTCTGCAGAGGGTTTTAGAGGGTTTTATATCTAAACAAATAATTCAACACTATAATAAGGAACACACACACACACACACACACACACACACACACACACACACACACACACACACACACACACACACACACACAGTGAACAGCGTCTGCTGAACAAAAGCAAAGAAAGTGATTAAAACTTACACTGAAACTCTTTCTAAAACCTGAAATACTGAAAAGAATTATTAAATAAAGCCTAAATTATGACATTATTGCTTTAAAACAGACCAAGTCTCCTTTGCCAAGAAGCTAAACTCCAGATTAATGCCTTGCTCACTGACCACACAGATCATTGTGTGTCACTCAGTGACAGTAATGAATTCTGTGAAGAGTTATTTGACTCCTCCAGGGTGATAAAGATAAAACTCAATAAAAGTCATTCTGTCACACGTCTGATTTTATTAGACTTTTATTCGCTGTAGTTGTGATTCAGAGGAGTAATTAGGACATCCAGGGGACATGCTTCTGTAAAGACGTAGATATTTGTCCCTAATGGACCAGAGAGCCCTGGATTAGCTGTGACTAATAGAGGCTAATAAAGACGAATGAGGATCATCTGCTTCCAATCAGTGCAGCTGTAAATCCAGATGCAGACACATGTCACTCTGTGGGATCAACCCTGGGATCAGACCTTTATGTGAGCTGTAAATGCATCCCATCATATCATGATTGGTTCCCGTGGAGGCTGAGGAAGACTTCCTCCACAACCAGGAGTGGAAACAACTAATTCTGTGTACAATTGGATCTCAGAATTAAAGAAGCACAGAGCAGGATTAGTGAAGAAATATACATTAACTCATTCAATGCCAGCCATTTTCAGTTTCTACCCCCTCAGCCAGCTGTTTGAGAGCATTTTGACTGATTTTTAAAAACCCACAGAATATTTTGTACTATGACAATCTGAATTCCAGATTCTGAACACCACATTATGAAAGATTAAAGTCTCTAATTTCATCAGAAAAAATAATTTTGTTTCTAGCTTGTTTCGTTCTTCTGTAATCAGTAGTTGAATAGAGGCAGGTTTCACTCAAATCACCAGTTTGTGACAAAAAGCTGAGAAAAACGTCTTTTTCTGAAAAAACCTATTAGTGACTTTGAAGCAATTGTTTTTTTTTTTTTGCTTTAGTGACACCTCAACATTGGTTTCCTTCTATAAAACTACAAAAACAACTCTAAGACAGGGCTTTTGATGGCAACATTAATATTATTTTTCTATCTGGATCAGAGCTGAATGGATTTCTTACTGTATTTTGGCGTTCCTCCAAGTCTCTCCCCCCGTCAGTCTGCACACACGCCACTTCCTCCTCATTCCGGACATGCCAAGTCTCACCGCTTGCTCCGTGTTTTTGGTTGTTTCCTCTTACCATCGCGACACTCTCAATAGTCCACTTAGTTCCACACATGCTCTGGTCGAATGTGTGCTGCTGTGAGCTTCAGCATTAATTCTCGTGGTGCCATTTTCTGTCTTGTAAACTCCTTTCCTCTCCCTCTGAGCTCTGCTCATAATGGGTGATCTCTCATCCAAAGGTGCTCTGCTACCACCTACATGTCACCACATCATGGTACAAGTTAGATATTCACAGGAGAACTTCGTCACACTGTCTCCTAGTAAACCCAGCCGAAAAAACACAACTCACGTATATAGACGTGAATGACACTCAGTGAGTTATTTTATAAGAATTAATGTATATTTTTTCACCCATTAGCGAGTGATAATGCATTCAAAAGCAAAAATAACTAGAAAAATTGCATTTCCTGAATAAAATGGGCAGTGGCTATCTGTACAGTTGCCGTATCAATATACCGACATTCTATCTGAACGCAGCGCCCCTATTTGGCAAGTTTAGGTTACGTGACAAAGACTAAACCTTACCCTAAACCTAACCCTAACTCGAACCCTGACTTTGAAAATTGTTGCAATATTGGGTTATTATCAACCCTAAATCTAAACCTAATCCTAAACCTAACCCTAAAATGTTACGTACGTGTACTTAAGGTAACCGTAGCAATAGCGCCGGGGGTTGTCCATACGGCAACCACAAATAGACACTTTCAACAAAATGTGAGCGAGGATGCATGGGCTGATATTTGCAGCTGCTGAACCCTCTATGAAATAATGCAGAAGATATGATGGAAACAGTTGAAAACAATAGATATAGGCTTTAACATGTTGAAATATTAACACGTTTAAGGATCTGAAACAATCTAAATAAAGTTGAAAAATGCCAAATTGCGCCTGCTCTGGACGAAACTCACAATTTTGAAGCAAAAAAAGTGTTCATTTTAATTGTGTGTGTGTGTGTGTGTGTGTGTGTGTGTGTGTGTGTGTGTGTGTGTGTGTGTGTGTGTGTGTGTGTGTGTGTGTGTGTGTGTGTGTGTGTGTGTGTGTGTGTGTGTGTGTGTGTGTGTGTGTAGGGTCAACGTCTGGTCCCTGGTGACGGTGACCAGTGTTGTTACTGCACAGGTAAACACATTCACGCTCTGCTTATTGATATGAATACAAATAATATAAATATTGTCCTGGTGTTTTCTCTTAAAACACAAGGATCCGTTTTAGAAATTAAAAACATTTAAAAGAGTTCATTCACAGCTTTTAAAATGAGATGCACGTATAAATGTTCTCCTTTGAATGATTCAACGCTTTCTAATGTGTGGCTCCACCAGGAGAAAAACAAACACTAAATGTAACATCCAGCCCACCCACTGTCACTGTCACATCCCAGCCTGAGGGGGGCGCTACTCCTCAGATTCCCACATTCCCACTTCATCCTGGAGGTAATAAACTATGAACAGAAGCTGTTTTGGTCATTTATTCTGATATTTAACCTTCTATCTTTGTTTTCTCCATGGTGCAGAGGAGTGCAGGTCTCCTCTGGGGGTCCAGACTCTTCCAGCTTCTAGTTTCACAGCTTCATCCCAGCAGGGGGGTCATCCTCCTGAAGCAGCTCGTCTCCATTCCTGGGACGCTCACAGGGACCTGCAGGTACTCACCTGTTGGTAATTATTAATATTTAATGATCACTTGGTGATTCTGTGAACGTCATGTCCAGGGCTGGAGTCCAGAACCCGAAGAGTACAGGGACCTCCCTCAGCACAGACCTGGAGACCCTGGTCCAAACCCCTACATCCAGATAGACCTGCTGAGGTCCTACAACATCACAGGTAAACCTTCATCTGATGGAGCTGTGAACACCAGGCTGTGATTGGTTGATTTAAAGCTGTATATACACATGTGTCCCTGTGCTCTAACAGGGGTTCTGACCCAGGGTGGGGGGGTCTTTGATACCTTCGTGTCCAGCTTTTATCTCCAGTTCAGCTCTGATGGGAGGCACTGGTTCACCTACAAAGAGCTGGTCTCTGATGACAAACTCAGACCAAAGGTCAGAAAGGTTTTCTCACCTTTATCTCAGATCTTTTAACTGAACAGCTTCCAAGACAAATTATTACTATTAATTATTAATACTATTTATGTGTAATTTATTCTAATTAGTCACAAGCAAAGTTTTAGCAGACCTGCTTTTCCTGCAACAGCTCACGCTCAGTATCAGAAGCAAGAGTATCTCTCTATGTCTGTGTATCTCTGTCTGTCTGTTCAAAAGTAGAAAAAAAAACAATCACAGTTATCTATTGGCCTGACCCCTGCAGCAGAAAAATGATCATCAGCAATGATGACAAATTGTGTCTTACTTTTGTTGTTTCTTATCAAAGGTTGCTCTATCTGTGCATAAAACTCCATATTTTGATCAATCCAAATCATGTAGTCAGATAGAGACCACCATTACACACATCTGAGCATTTCTCAGTCGAGAAATCCGTCCAATGAGGCACATAGTGCTAAAATGGCAGGTCCCTCCTTTACCCGGCTCTGATTGGCCAGGGCTAAAGCCACTCCCATCATGTTTGTTATCACCAACTTCTACAAGCTCTGAGTTTTACAAAGCAGTGTCAAGCATTGCTGAGCTAAACACATGCGTAACCGCACCAAAAAGTGGAACCAAAAATAGCATTACGCATGGCACAGCAGAAACCTGTATAAAAGTGGATATGTGTTTATTTCAAGCAAAATTGCAACACCTAGTGGTCAAACATGAAACCAATAATGATTGGAATCAAATTTGTGTAAAACTCTGGCACAGTTGTGGCAAAGTGGGCTTCCATCTGAACTGTTTTGTACAAAAACATGTGTATCTTTGGCCTAATGTTTATTATAATCACCAAACTTGCTGCATTTAATATCAATACATTAGTTTAATCATTTCAACTTTTATAGCCTTTGTTTATGAGAATTTGCTTTATATTTGATGTAAATCTCTAGGGGTTTTTTAGGCCCATTACAGTATTTTCTATTTAAAACATGATTTATTGTCACTCAGTATCACATAGTTTCAAAATTTCACATAATCTGTAACCACTGAGGGTCCTACTTCAATGTGAACAAAAATTTGCCATGTAGGTTATGGAGAAGTTTAGAAAAACGTTTTTGGTTATAGGTATGGGATTTTCAAAGAAAAGTGGTCTGGGCTTAAGAGGTTAGAAAATATAGAAATAAATAAATTATCTTTCAGGTCTGACGAATTTGAATGAAATATTTTCACATGAAACATAATGAAAGTTTATTTTAAAAACTGTAGTGCATCAGTGTGACATGCAGGACTTTTCTTTTTAAAAAATGTGTAGATTAAACGTAGTCATTGTTGCCTCATTAAGGAACGATTGCACACACCCTTCTTCACCGGTTGTCCCTTGAAGCCCACTCTGTGGATGTTCTCAGGTGTTTCTTGGTAACCATGACGATGGGGGCGTGGCAGAGGTATGGTTGGAGAGGATGGTGTCGGCCCGTCTGGTTCGTCTGCTACCTTATGACTTTCAGAACGGGATCTACCTCAGACTGGAGGTGATGGGCTGTGCTGAAGGTAGACCTCCTGCTTTATTTACATCCTGTGTGTGTGTGTGTGTGTGTGCGTGTGCGTGTGTGTGTGTTTATTTGGTGTGAAACCACTGGTTCTCCGTCCCCAGCGCGTCCCACCACTGGCTGCAGAGAGGAGGAGTTCCAGTGTGTGAATGGACTGTGTGTAGCAGCAGGTCCGGGTGGAGCGGTGTGTGATGGAGATGATGACTGTGGAGATGGATCTGATGAGATAAACTGTGGTGAGTGTGTAACACTGATCTACAGTGACGACCTTTGACCTCTTCTGAAGCTCTGACCCAGTGTCATGTGACGTCTCCTCCTCAGAGGTCGTCCCACGCTGTCCTGAGGGTCAGTTCTCCTGCTCTCCACCAGGAGGTTGCATCCACTCACATCAGGTCTGTGATGGAACATTCCAGTGTCCCAGTGGAGAGGATGAACGGGGATGTCCTCAGACTAACAGGTACAGCTTTATATCATCTTTATAATGTTTATGTTTTTGCTGTGTTTCATTGGTTCTCTCCTCGCTCACAGAACACACACACCCACAGCTGCTCCTCTCAGGACTCCATCGATGGCTGCTGTTACTCATCCTGCTCTGAAGCCTACGGTGAGGAACCTTTGGAACCATAAACTCTGCTTTCTCTCTTAGTTATCACTTTAAAGTCTTCTCAGTGTGACAATCTGAGCTAATGCTAACAGTTAAGAGACATTACATAGGTTCTAATGTTTATAAACATTCCTCCACTACAATTTAGATGTTAGAACAGTTAAAAATCGATTCATAGGTATCGTGGTTGATATCGATTTTCTGAAAATTGAATCGCAGTACTTTTTTTAACTAGCAGAGGGCGCTATCCACAAGTGTAGGTGGCGGGCGGAATCTGCTAATACTTTATTTCTGGCCGCCTTCTACTCTTAAACATGTTAATAAATGATTCCTTACCCCTTTAGCACCGAAGGAATATCTGTAATATTACTTGAATATCTGTAAAAGTCACGTTTTTCTATTAGCTCTGTCTGCTAGCATAGCTTCTCTTCTTCACTGCTAGATATCTGCATGCCAACCGACCACTGGATTACCAGCGCCCTCTGCTGGTCCAAACAAATATGACGTAAATGAGTGCAATCACTGTTTTTTTTTTTTTTTAAAGTCCAATTGTTAAGGCACAAAATACATTTTCAGTTGCACTTTTAAAAAGAAAAAGAACTATTATGCAGTTTTGCATTGTTTATTATAGAACCAGAATTTAAATTAATAGGCTTCATTTTCATTTGTATTATTCCTTTTTTTATTTCATTCAAGATTTATTTTTAGTTAAATTGCATTGTTTTTAATAGTTTATCAAGGAATTCTTTTGACAATGAAAAATAAAAGGAAAATAGTACAGTATTTTCTAGTTTTTTTCCCAAAAAAAAAATTTGTCTACAGTCCCATTTTGTAAAATAAATCGTGAGAGAATCGTATCGTGAATCGAATCGTATCGGGAGTTGAGTGAATCGTTACATCCCTAGCTATCAGGTATCAAGATAACCTCTGTCATTGGTCAGACCAAACGGACTCAGATGAAACGTCCTCAGTTTTCAAAATAAGTCATCAGACACGATGCCCTCAGGCTGTAAAACACCACATCGTGTTTTATTTTGAAGAAACCAGAAATACACATGATGTCATCAATATGTGCTGCTTCTGATATGAGAGTTAGTAAAAGCAATTTTTTATTTCTTTTTTGTAATTATATCAATGTTTCATTTAACTATTTATGTATGTATGTATGTTTTAATGTATTTATTTATTTTTTATTTTTTAAAAGAAGAAGAAGAACTGCTTTTAAACTTGCTTAAAAATAAAACGCCATGTCGTGTTTTACAGACTGAGGCCTTCGAGTCTGATGACTTTTATTTTGAAGCCTGAGGCCGTTTCTTTGGTTTGACAAGTGAGAACGTTTCTGAATGTTTTCACATCTTGAAACGAAGTTCATTAAAAGTGAGGCTGTTTCATCTGGCGGAGGTTTTGCTGAGTCATGAGTCCATTTGGTCTGACCAATGACAGAAGTGTTCCTGATACCTGATACCTCACTCTGAGACCTGAGGATGTTCTATAACATCTACACCGTTCGCCATCTTAATTTCTGCTGTCACTCACCTACTTGTCATTTATTAGTGATAACTCTACATGTGACCACCAATAGATGTTCTTTTTCTGTTCCTTGTTATTCTGATGTGATTAACTCTAAAATCCCATTGGTCAGCAGCTTGTTTAGATGCAAAAACCATTCACGAGCTCCTTTGATCATTTACGGTGGAATGTGGGCGTGTCAAGGGCGGGACAGGAAGTAAATTCACCTGCTCAAACATTATCTAATCTCTGCTAATGCTTCTTAATGTTGCATTTACAGGTTACAGGACCAGGGTCTAGAGGTTGGTCTCATACATATGTCCTAAAGTGACTTCATAAGTGTAGTTTTGAAGTGTTTTCTTCTAGAACACGTGTCAAACTCAAGGCCCGGGGGCCAATTCTGGCCTTTTAGAGCATTTAACTTGGCCTACAGTAGAAAGTAAAGAAATGACAGAAAAAAACATGAAGAATCAATGTGTAAATTACCAACCAATTGAGTTATAGATATCTCAGTCTTCAAAATTCATACATTTACTTAAACTTCATATTATTTGCAGTGCATGCTCATAGTTTTCCCATGTTATATCACACATAAAAACACTCATCATTTTTATTTTTTTTCCAAAAATCCTGCAATTTTCCTCAAATTATTCCACAATATTTCCCCAAATTAAATGAATATTAATCACAAAATGAAGTAAATTCAAGGACTGAAATCTGTCATAGTGCTTGGATATTGTTGGTGCTTTACATACTTAACAAAAAATTTAAATGTGGAAGAGCAATTTAGGACACGTGGAAATTTCTTGTTTTCCATCATATAATCTGTGGCCCGCTTGAGATCAAACTGGTCTGTGTTTGGCCCCTGAACTAAAATGAGTTTGAAACACGTGTTCTAAAGTGAGGAGGTGTTTAGAGGTGTTTGTGGCTCATGTGCTGCAGGTATCTGCTCTTCTCCTCTGGGGCTAGAAGACGGTAGAATTCGTTATGGTCAGCTGACCTCGTCCTCACACCGAGAGAACAACCCTGCAGACGCCGGACGCCTCAACATCGTCCCTAACGTGTGAGGATTCTACTGCTAATGCTAATGCTAGTTCCTGTTTAGAGCTCTGTGTGTGTGTGTGTGTGTGTGTGTGTGTGTGGTGTGCGTGCGTGCGTGCGTGTGTGTGTACCACACACACATACAACTAAATATGTAGTTAATAATTATTAAAATAAGTTTCATATCAAGCTTTAACATTTCAAAAAGGCTCAGATGCCCACACCATAAATATTAAAACTTATATTGTCATTGATTAGGAAGCCTAACAAGGTAATCAATAGATAGGAAATAAATTAGATGATAGATAATATTTTTTTGTGTATTTTACAGCTGATTTAGGACTCGTTATCATTAGAGATGCTAACAGAAAGCTAACACAAGAGGAACGTTCACTTTTATTAGGTTATTTATTTTAGGCTCAATAATTGTGATTGATTGTAATTGAACTGTAGTAATTGAGAACGGAATTGTAATTGACTTTCTGAGGATAAAAAAAAAAAAATTGTAATTTAACTGTAATTGGACAAAATGCAGGTTACTGTCATCGTAATTGAACATGGGTAATTGAACGTAATTGTAACTGAAATACCCTGGTGTGTACCCACAGGCAGATCATGGAGCCTGGTTGGAGCCCTCTTCCCACAGACCCTCACCCATACCTGGAGGTGGACTTCCTGGAGCCTACGTGGGTGTCTGGGGTGGTCCTGCAGGGCAGTGAGCGTATGTGGGGCTACCTGAGCAGATACAGACTGGCCTTCGCTCTGCACAGCACAAACTTCACAGACTACACAGAGGAGGAGGAGCCTGGTGGACCTGCTCAGGTTCTGGGTTCTTTCATATTAGAGAACGTTGCTTTAGAAGCTTCTGTTTCTATGTGTGGCTCCTGTTGGTTCTGCAGGTGTTTCAGGTGCGGATGGTGGGTCGGACCCCTGTGACGCGCTGGCTAGGGCGGTTGGTGAGAGCTCGCTACATGAGAATCATCCCCACAGAGTTCAGACACATGTTCTACCTGCGGGTGGAGGTCCTGGGCTGCAGAGGAGGTCAGTTAGTTCTTCTAGTTCTGTTCTCTGAGTCCTGGACAATGACCCAAACCTCCTTCTGTTGGACCAGATGAGCTGGTCACGTCTCAGAGTCCAGGAGAGACAGGGATGCAGAACCAAACCCACATCACAGGACCACCAGGTTTCCATGGTGACAGGACCACAGGTGCCCCTGGCCTCCACAGCACCCAGCCCCATGATGGCCATCCTGGAGTAGCAACTACTGGTCTGTAGAACACGATTGATTATTTTCACTTCTTCAACAGAGTGTTTATTTCTCTAAGCCTTTGATGTTCAATTAAATTCAATTCAACTTTATTTATATAGCACCAATTACAACAAAAGTCATCTCAAAGCGCTAAATGTTCTCTCTACAGAACCCATGGGGCGTCCTGGAATGCACGTCAGCACGCCGCTCCACCGCGGGAGGCCTGGACTTCAAACCACAGCCGGTAAAACAGAGTGATAGTGTTATTTATTTATTTATTTATTTATTTATTTATTCAGTTTATTTCCGACATGGTTGCATTCACGGAAGTTTTGTTATTCTTTTTTTTTTTTTTTTTTTTTTTTTGTACATGCCGAAAAAGGAGACGAGAGAAGCAGTTTGCTTATCCAAGTCCCATCCCCTGTTTTATATACAGAAAATTTACATCAAAGCTTGTCTCTCTGGTCAAACAGTCTGTACACAATTTCATTTTTTTTTATGTAGGATTTATTCTCATCTGTAGTCAGTGTTGTCTTTTTTCATTCCTCCTCTCTATCGTTGTTCGTGTCGTCCTTGTTCCCTGCAGATTTCATTCAATCCAATCCAATCCACTTTATTTATATAGCACATTTAAACAACAAAACATTTCCAAAGTGCTGAACATGCGACCACAACAATAAAACCAAAACAATACAA
Source organism: Gouania willdenowi (assembly GCF_900634775.1). Lineage (NCBI taxonomy): Eukaryota > Metazoa > Chordata > Actinopteri > Blenniiformes > Gobiesocidae > Gouania > Gouania willdenowi. The sequence continues at coordinate 8,954,794 of NC_041063.1, read as the reverse complement.
ATGAGCTCTGCCACTAAATGAGTATAAAACAATAAATAAAAATAAAACAGTTTAAAAGAATAAATATAAATAAAAACACATTAAAAAACTATAAATAAGAATAAAACTCAAAAACATAAAATAAAAGACACAGAGGACCACACAACTTACGCGGTGCTAAAAGCCAGAGAATAAAAGTGAGTTTTGAGACGAGATTTAAAACACTCCACGGTGGGGGCCGTACGGATGTGGAGGGGAAGAGCGTTCCACAGCTTAGGGCCGACAACGGAAAACGCTCTGTCCCCTTTAGTTTTACGGTTCGCCTTCGGAACCACGAGCTGGAGCTGGCCCTCAGACCTCAAAGCGCGCGGGGGTCGGTAAATTTGGATGAGGTCTGTGATATACTGAGGGGCCAGTCCATTCCAAGCTTTAAAAACAAACAATAAAATTTTAAAATCAATTCTAAATTTAACAGGGAGCCAATGCAAAGAAGCAAGGATTGGGGTGATGTGTTCACGCTTTTTGGTCCCTGTTAAAAGTCGTGCCGCTGCGTTCTGGACTAACTGCAAGCGGTAAAGTGCCTTTTGGCTGATGCCCAAGTAAAGTGCGTTGCAGTAGTCCAGACGGCTTGAAATAAAAGCGTGCACGACTTGTTCAAAAAGATTAAATGATAAAAAAGGCTTAACTTTGGATAAAAGACGAAGATGATAAAAACACGATTTTAAAACGCCATTGATCTGTTTATCAAATTTAAAATCACTGTCTATGGTGACGCCAAGGCTGGTGACTTTGGGATGCAAATACTTTTGGAGTGATCCCAAGTCTGCGAGGGTACATCCAAATGCCATTATTTCTGTTTTTCCCTCATTCAGTTTTAAAAAATTCTGGGCTAACCAAGCCTTGACGTCACCCAGACAGTGGAGCAGGGGTGACAGGGGGCTGTGGTCATTCTTTGCAATGGGCATGTAAATTTGACAGTCATCTGCGTAGAAATGGTAAGACATGCCATGTTTCTTAAAAATCTCTCCAAGTGGGAGGAGATATATAGCAAAAAGAATGGGACCCAGGATAGATCCCTGGGGGACTCCACAGTTAAGTGGGGCAGAAGATGAAGTGGAGTCCCCCAGCCTGACGGAGAATGACCTCTCCGACAGGTAGGACCTAAACCACTCCAACGCGGTCCCCCTGACACCCACGCGATCTCTTAGGCGATCTAAAAGAATTGTGTGGTCGACTGTGTCAAAAGCAGCCGTCAAGTCTAAAAGCACTAAAATGGCAGAACCTCCAGAATCAGTCATTAAAAACAGGTCATTAAAAACCTTTAAAAGTGCAGATTCAGTACTGTGCAAAGCTTTGTAGCCTGACTGATATGGGTCTAAAGTGCCATTTTCATCTAAAAAAGGTTGCAACTGTGCAAAAACGCATTTCTCTAAAATTTTCGATACCAATGGTAGTTTGGAAATTGGGCGATAATTCGCCAAATTTGCAGGGTCAAGGCCAGGTTTTTTAATCAAAGGCTCAACTACAGCTTTCTTACAAAAAGCTGGCACTATGCCAGTAGCCAAGCTGCTGTTGATGATCTCCCTAACAGAAGAGCCAATGGTGTCCCAAACCTCTTTAAAAAAGCGAGGAGGGACCGGGTCTGTGGGACAGGAGGAGGGTTTAAGTTTTTTAACTATCCCTGTGAGCACAGACAATGACACAGACTCAAACTGACAGAAAACAGCGCAACATTGAGTGGATACACAACTCCACACTGAAAAGGGAGATATGTTGGCCCTAATAGCAGCAACCTTCTCATTAAAAAAGGAGAGGAATTTTTCACAAGTTCCACTTGTCATCTCCAATGAAGTGGACGGACTCGGATTAAAAACAGAACCAATCGTTTTAAAAAGAACTCGAGGCTTACTGACATTATTCGAGATCAAGTTAGAGAAATATTGAGTTTTTTCAGCTTTAACAGCACTTTGATAGTTTCTCCAGCACTCTCTAAGAATCTGGTGTGAGACCTCCAAGTGGTCCTTCTTCCACCTCCGCTCTGCCCTCCGACACTCACGCCGAGCTGTGCGCGTAGTGTCATTGAGCCACGGTTCCTGCTTTGGCTTAGGACATATGGCTCTGAGGGGAGCAACACTGTCCAAGACTTCAGAGCAGGTGGAAGTAAAAGAGTTCATCAATTGCTCTGTGTCCATAGATGCAGCGGAGTTTAGATGATCCAGAAACGATGCAGTAAAAAGAGGAGAAAAAGCAGCGGCCGTGTCGGGCTTAATAACACGACCATGACGCACGCAAGACAGCTTCACCTCCAAGTCCAAAATAAGATCAAACATGACAGGGCTGTGGTCAGAAAACACGGCATCTCCAACAACGACATTGTTCCCAGGAAAACCACAGGACAACACAATGTCTAGCGTGTGCCCGTGCACTTGTGTGGGGCCAGTGACATGTTGCGTCAGATTAAAAGCTTCCACCAAGTCCAAAAACTCTCTGGCCATGGGTTTAGAAGGACAACATACATGCACATTAAAATCTCCGACAATTAAAACCCTGTCATTACGCGTGAGCACACAAGCAACAAATTCATAAAAGTCTCTAATAAAATCCTTGTTGTGCTTCGGTGGTCTGTAAATGACAGCGCACAGTACTGGGTCAGCCTGTCGCAGCTCAAAACAGCTCAGTTCAAATGAAGAAAAAGACCTCTCAGATACCACTTTGTGATAAAAGCAGTTCTTTAAAACAGTAGCTATACCTCCGCCACGACCAGTGGTTCTCGGTACGTTGATAAAAGTACAGTCTGGAGGTAATAACTCTGAGAAAGCAGTAGACTCACCGCTGTTGATCCAAGTCTCTGTTAAAAACAGTACATCCAAATCGCACGATGTAAAGAAGTCCTGGAGGATGAAAGTTTTATTTGCCACAGACCTCGCGTTCACGAGTGCGCACCTCGTAGAAGCTGTAGTAGCCGCCTGAGCTACCCAGCTCAGCGGCCTGAGGTTAGCCGGGGACACACCGTCAGAAACCCGGAAAGAAGAGCGGCGAGGGCGCAGCGCGCAGAGATCCTCCCGTTGTCCGATAATGGGCACCAACCAAGCGCCAACTGGAGCGAGTGTGCGTCGTGAGACATAGCGGAAAAAACAGTCTCTGTAATCCCGTGGAAGTTCCGAGGACCACACCGCGGTGGGAGAAAGAGCCAACCAGGCTTTCAGCTTCACGAGCCGACCGGATCGGACTCCTCGGCGTTTACGCTTCCTGGGCAGCGGCGCATTCACCCTGAGGAGGTGCGCAGGCAGGTCGGCCAGGTAGAATGAACCTGACTTGTTGTTTGCATCACGAATGGTACACGATTGCACCGTTTCTTTTATTTTTAGCAATTCTTGGCAATTATACACCAGCAGTGAGTCGATGGTCCTTGTAACAGATGTTAAAATCAGCATAAAACAAATAAAACTGAGCAGAGCCAAGCGGCACACCAGACACACCGGCGCCATCTTAGACATTGACATTCACCGACTTTGTTTACGTTCCTCTGCATCAAGGTTATTCTAGCTGTTAATAGCTATTGACAGTGCTGTATTTTCCAATGTTAGATTTAACCTTTTCTCGTATAAACACATTACTATGTCTTAGTTTATAAGCAGTAATTTAAATGTGACCCAATAAGGGAAGAATAGATTATCTTCAGTGTTTTGGTATGTAGTATTTGTTGTAATTTCCATAGGATGTAGTTCTGTTTTCAATGTTTTGTCTTGAAGATGTTTTTTATATAATGTATTTTTTTTTTTTTTTTTGCATGTGTTTGCCTATGTTTCTGGGTGGATGTTGTCGTTCGTATTAAATATTGTAAGTATTGGTAAATGGTCGGAGATGTCATTTATTAATATATTATATCTATCATTTTGGTTGGTTAGCATCTGTAGATCCTATAGAACAGGCCTGACAGCTCTTCATGATCTACTGTGTTAGGGGTGGGGTTATAATTGTAAATAACTACTACAATTATATTATAATATTATTATTACTAATACAAATATTAAATAATTATTTAATATTTGTATAATATTAAGGCAAGGCAAGCAAGGAAAATGTATTTGTATAGTGCATTTCATACACAAAACAATTCAATGTGCTTTATATGAATAAAAACATTCAACAGTTTTAAAATAAATAAGAACATGAAATCAGCAGTAAAAACATTAAAAATCTCCCTCTCAGTCATACGTAGTAGAGAAAAAGAAACGCCTTTAACTTGGATTTAAAAATGTTTTAAAGAGCTGACTTCAGCTCTGCTGCAATTTGTTCCACTTCTTTGTATTAAAATATAAAAATAATATTGAAACAGTAACACTTAAAATATATTTTTTTTAAATACAATGATGAAAAATATTTTGAAAATGCAAAGCACCACTTCATCAAAGACACAGTAGCACACAGAGCGTTTCACTTTGTTCTTTAAAAAAACTTCATTAGCTTCCACACGTAGGTTGTCTGATGATGCTGATATTAAATATATTGTACCTGGTCGGGTCTGTCTTTAGGGCTGGTGGAGGTTCTTCTTTTAATGATTATTTGAGGTTATAAATGAACAGATTAGTGCGCTAGCGCCCCCTCAAATGGAGGTCAAAAACTGAATTGTTAGGTTTCATTTTTAGTATACATGACTGTGCTGCTCTCATTCATTTATGAGGTCTGTGGCCCAAGTGCGCGATTGAGACAAAATGCCTCCGCGATCGACGTATTGTGCACCCCTGCTGTCGATGTTTAACGTCTGTGTTGGTTGGTCTGTAGAACCGTGGTCAACCACAACCTTCCATGATGGGGGCCGTCCTCGGGTTCTCTGTGTGGACGGACAGTTCTCCTGCAGCTCCTTCGGTTGTGTCGACTCAGCTAAAGTTTGTGACGGGAGGCAGGACTGCTCGGATGGCTCGGATGAAGAACGCTGTGGTAGGTTGTAGTATCAGATCAGGTCATATGATGAGAAAAATGATCTCTAAGGCTGGACATTATCAGGCACCGCCGTGACCCCACAGAGGCCGCTGCCCACCTCCTGCTCTGAGAAGCAGTTCTCCTGTGGGAGTGGGGAGTGTGTCCATATGGAGCGCCGCTGCGACCTGCAGAGAGACTGTTTGGATGCGTCTGATGAGACAGACTGCTGTAGGTTCACATGTACAGTAGAAGTGATGATGTGGTGATGTGTTGACCGCCTCCCTCTGCTGTCCTCCCCCAGTGGACTGCATAATGTCCCCATGGACGGAGTGGAGCGCCTGCAGCGCTTCATGTGGTCTGGGGTCCTTGTTCAGACAGAGGGAGGTGGTGAGGGCCCCTCTGCCTGGAGGGGTCTGTGATGGACCTCAGTTTGACACCAGAGCCTGTTTCACACAAGTATGTTCAGGTATGAGAACCAATCAGTGCAGCCACACCCCTGACTGTCAGCCAATCACAGGCAGTTACTGACCTCTAACTGTCAGCCAATCACAGATCACGTCACTGACCTCTAACTGTCAGCCAATCACAGATCACGTCACTGACCTCTAACTGTCAGCCAATCACAGATCACGTCACTGACCTCTGACAGTCAGCCAATCACACACAGGGTTACTAACCTCTGACTGTCAGCCAATCACAGGCAGAGTTATTGACCTTTGACAGTCAGCCAATCACAGACAGGGTTACTGGTGGGCTCTGATGGTCAGATATACAGTAACCTCCCAGCATGCATCACTACCCTCTGTTTCCTCACAATAATAATGTTTGACTGTGTGCGTGTGTGGGTGTAGTTGATGGTGATTGGTCGGAGTGGTCGGGATGGTCACAGTGCGATGTGGAGTGTGGGGGCGGAGTCAGTCAGAGGAACCGCAGTTGCTCGGCTCCGCCCCCTAAGAACGGAGGACGTGAATGTGAGGGAATGAGTCGACAAAGTCAGAGCTGTAACACACGGCCATGCACGGCACACACAGGCACACAGACAGGTGAGGATGTGAGGTTTACACACACACACACACACACACATTGACTGAGTGACTGACTGTGTGTGTGTGTGTGTGTGTGTGTGTGTGTAGGCTGTGCTGCAGACATGGTCCTGGTCACAGAGGAGGACTGTAGGGCTGGTAGATCTGAACCCTGTCCTCCAACTTGTTCACAGCTCAGCCTGAACTACAGCTGCTCCTCAGGATGTGTTCAGGGTAGGAGCGACATCATCACACGCCATCATAAAACGCCCTCAATCTGTAGTCAGTCAGTCATGTGACTGGTTAATAAAGTTGTTACTGACCTGAGCTCAAAAGGTGCGTTCACACTGGATGTGACTTCAATAACTATAGTACCTTAAATTGCCCATGATTAGTCGCTTGAAGATTGTTGCGCTTTTTAGTCCTTGCTCCAGTGAGAGTGCTGCACTGAGAGGGCTGCACACTTCTTCTACAGCAACATGTACTTACGGTTTAAATGCTCAACTTATGCAGTTACTAAAGGATGAGTTGATTGAAAATATACTTATTTTAAATCTAAATAGCTGTAAACGTGCAGCCGTAGAGGAAGTGTGCAGCCCTCTCAGTGTAGCCTCCGGCTTTGCAGACACACCTTTCTATGACCGAGGGAGTGACGTAGGGAGAAACTCAAGTCGCAATACAGCGTCACTCAAAGTTGCTTGAAAAGTTCTAATTAATCAACTTTGAGTGGCTTGTTGCGTGACCTAGTCACTGAAATCGTGCCTGTCGCCTCCGTTGAAGGGAGGTTGCTCGACGTTGCATTTACATTGATTTTAAATGTAATCGAGGCACTGAAGTTGCTGAAGTAGCATTCGGTGTTAACGCACCTTTACAACATCAGCACCAGTTTAATCACTCCGTCTGGACTTACTCTTCTCCTTCAAGTTCAAGATCTTCTTCCTCTCATCTTCTCTGTCCTCAGACCAATGTTCTGCATCTGCTCACTGGACTTCCTGATTTCGCTCCATCCTTGGAATGTTACCCTACAATTCTCCTACACACATCTTGTCTCTCTGCCTTTTCTGCCAAACTTGTCCAGTAGGAGCCGTCTGATTGGCTCGTTCTTCCTCTTGTTCCTTTTGCTTAATCTCACTAAACACCTGAACATCCTCAGCTCTGAACCTCCAGGTTAACCTCCTGTCCACTGATCCCCTGCTGTCCTGTAGACCTACACATGAAGCTGCACCTTCTGTCACAGATTCATTGAAGCTGATGATCTTTGCAGGCTGTCGTTGTCCAGATGGGCGTTTCCTTCAGGATGGTCGATGTGTCAACTCCAGCCAATGTGTGTGTTTGTGGGAGGAGCAAACGCTGCTGCCAGGACAGATGGTTCGAATGTCTGAGTGTGGGACATGGTGAGAATCACAGCTCTATATCTACTGATGGTCTGAGCATGTGCACACCTAAAGAAAGATGTTTGTTATCCACTCTCAGTCTGTGCAATGGGGGCAGAATCAGCTGTGACACATCTGGCTGTGTGGCCTCCTGCCATTGGTCAGCATGGTCCTCCTGGTCAGCATGTGACGTTGCTTGTGGTTTGGGTTTACAGCAGCGCTACAGGTGAGCCTCTTTAACCTCTTAAGCCCCAGCCTTTTTTCACCTCAAATCCCATACCCATGACAAATAACATTTTTCTAAGCTTCTACAAGACCGACATGGCTAATTTTTGTTCAGATTGAATTAGGACCCTTAGTGGTTACAGATTATGTGGAATTTTGGAAATATTTGATACTGAGTGACAATAGATTATGTTTTGAATACAGAAATCTGTAGTCCATCTAAAAAAAACTGGAGATTTACACCAATATAAAGCCAAATGTCATGGTCAAAAGCTGTAAAAGCAGAAATAATTGAACTAATGTATGGATGTATCAACTGCAGCAAGTTTGGTGATAATAATAAACGTTAGGGCAAAGATACACGTTTTTGTACAAAAAAGTTCAGGCTAAATCCCACTTTGCCACAACTGTGCTTTCCACAAATTTGGAAACAAGCATGTAACTGTAATATGTCATTCAAATAGATTCCAATCATTATTAGTCTTATGTTTGACCACTAGATGTTGCAATTTGGTTTGAAATAAACACATATTAAACACATATAAACACATATTCATTCTTATTTAGGTTTTTGCTGTGCCATGCGTAATGCTAATTTTGGTTCCACTCTTTGGTGTCCAGTTCAGCAATGCTTTGGCCAATCAGAATGATTGACAGTGTTGGAAAGCTGAGAGCCTGTAGACATTGGTGATATCAAATGATGGGAGAGGGAGTGGCTTTAGCCCTAGCCAATCAGAGCTGGTTAAAGGAGGGACCGGCCATTTTACGCACAAGCGCTAAGCGCTCATTGGATGGATTTCTTGGCTAAGAAGTGCTCAGATGTGTGCAATGGTGGTGTCTATCTGATGACACAATTTGGATTTATCAAAATATGGAGTTTTATGCCCATTGGAGCAACTTTTAATAAGAAACAACAAATCCCTTCAACCTTGAACAAGGACAACTTATCAGTTTGTCCACTGAGACTACAGTACAACCAGAAGTGGCCAAAGACCTTCTCTGCGTCTACAGGATATAAGAGGAGGTAGATCAAGCTTTAGAGCAAGAGCTCCTGGAAGCAGATAGACCATCTGCACACTTTCATGACACAATGGCAAAGAAGAAACTGAAAATATTCTGACATCAGAAAGTAGCCATCGAGCCATGACCATGCCAAGGAGGTGATCCTAAAGGCTGAGAGGACCCTATTAGACCAGATGATCCTTGTTGCCAGACATTTGGAGAAGAATGTTTTTCCAGCAGAGATTATCCCAGAACCATCAGCAACCATCATTGATGAGATGAGTTCAGAAACCAAAGGGGAACAGCATCCAGTAGTAGAGAAAACTACTCTACATCCTTCCAACAAGACAAGGCTCATCATGTTCCTGGTAGATTAATGAATGGAAAGCAGAAGTTAAAGGACAAGGTGTGGTTTGGTGATCTTGACGCAGAGCTGTTCACATTTGACAAACAGCAGTGGAAATAGGTTCCAGAGCTCGGGCCTCACAAGAAGAAGCAGAATCTGGCTACTAGTCAGTTGTCATTACTGCTGAGGAAACAGACGTCATGGTCCTGTGTCTGGGTAAAAAGCTCATGTCCCATACGTGTGGAACGAAGAACTGGACCAGATTCATTGACATCACCAAACGAAGCTGTGTACTGGGAGGTAGTGTCCGTGAAGCCTTGATTGGTATGTATACCGTATCAAGATGAGAACCCTTAAGCAGGTGAAGTTGAATAAGACCATCGTGATGCTTTCTAGGAACTAGGTATCTACAGAACTGTTCCAGAAGCTACAGGAAATCACCTTCCACATGTACCTGCCTTCTTCGTACATAACTAAGGTGAATAAGCTTTGGTCAGAACCCTTTCTGTGTCACACGTGGAGAAGTGGATACAAGTCAACTCCCTCCTTGTGAGGACTTCCTCTTCATGCATGTCCTCCGTACCAGAGTCGGAAGAACCAGCCTTTGTTCCAAGCCCAGGAGATGTGGTTGGACAACTGATGAGGACATCAAGTTAGAGCTGTTGACTGAATATGTGGCTAACCTGCTCCAGATGTTGTTCTCCAGTTACTCGCTTGCAATTGTGTGACTCATGCAAACCACCTCAGATGTTCTGCAGTAACTTGTCATGAATGTATGGACAGGTCTATGGGGGGCCTAATAACATTAGACTATTTGTTCCTACATGAAGTAACATGTTCAAGGGTTTACAATCATGCTAAATACTGTGGATGTGTGTCTTAGTTTGTCTTTATATTTTAGTGAGCAGGTCAAACTTAATGTTTAGTATTGAGTCTAAACTGTGTGGTATTACTGCATGTCCAACAACCCATGACAATGAGCAGAATAACAAACTGTGCTCAAGTATTGTATTTGCATGGTTTGAATTAAACATTGTGACTATTACTGCATGAATTTGTTAAAGTTTTGCCATTCCTGCTGCAAATTTGCCATTTCAGATTTTTTGGGGTATTTTCCAAAGGGTATAACTCTATTAAGCTGTCAGTCTGTAAGGACTATCACATCAAAACATAAACATGAGACATATAGCAAGTTCCAAATACCAAAGGGAAATAGTCACCCCCAGGTGGTACTGATATCCCAAATCTGGGGTTTAAGCTGATGGACTAAATCTTCTTTTGTTTTTTTGTCACTTCTCTGCTGGTCTGTGGTTGGTCAGTGAGTACATAACCTTCATAGTTTCTATCTCCAGGTCTCCTGTGAACCCAACAGGTCCAATCAGAGTCCAGCCCTGTCCAGGAGACTCCTCTGAGAGCCGCCAATGCTCCAAGCCTTGCCCATATGGTGTGTCCCAGCGTTCATGATCCGATCTATGACGAGCAGCTTCAAAGCATCACAGTGTGTTGTTAATGTGTCTGAGCAGATATTTGGAGCACGTGGAGCAGCTGGTCTGACTGCAGTAAAACCTGCTTCAACCACGTCAACGATGTGGGACTGAGACGACGTTTCTATAATTGCAACATCAGCATATCCAGCCTCACATCCAACATCAGCTCATCCAGCCACATACACAACCTCACCCTCAGCCTATCCAACCTGACCCCCATCACATCCAACCACACACACGTCATCCATCCTGTGTGTGCAGCAGGTGGAGAGGAGGTTGAGCCGTGCAACACTGTGCAGTGCCCAGGTGACACACAAAAATGCACATGCAAGACACATGCGCACACTAACACCCGCACACACAAACACAGGCATGCACACACACGCACACACATGCACAAACGCACGCACGCGCATGTACACGTGCACAAACAGGCATGCACAGTCACGCACAAACACACACTTACACAAAAGCACGCATGCACAAACACCCACATGCAAACATGCACAAACTCACACACAAAATCACACGCACAAACACATGCATGCACACATGTACACATTCACAAACTTAAAAGCACCCAAACTCACACACACACACGTGCACACACGCACATTTGCACGCACACACACTCACAGACACGTACACACACAGGTAATTCCTTCCTCACCCTAGCAGAGCAACCCTATGGTTATGGTTTTCCCAGTGGACGGGGGCTGGTCCGACTGGTCCAGGTGGTCTCCTTGTTCGTCCCAGTGTGGTTCTGGTGAGCAGACCAGAGACAGACTCTGCAATTCTCCTGCTCCTCAACATGGGGGCCTGAGCTGCTCTGGGCCTCACATTCAGAGCAGGGACTGTAACTCTCAGCCGTGCTCAGGTACACATACACTGTGTGTGTGTGTGTGTGTGTGTGTGTGTGTGTGTGTGTGTGTGTGTGTGTGTGTGTGTGTGTGTGTGTGTGTGTGTGTGTGTGTGTGTGTGTGTGTGTGTGTGTGTGTGTGACACTTCACTCCTCTCTGTTCTCAGGTGTGTGTCCACAGGGCATGGTGTACCTGACCTCAGCCCAGTGCCAGGCCCAGGGTGGGGCTTGTCCTCGGCTGTGCCTGGACGTGACGTCCTCAGAGGTGGAGTGTACCACAGGCTGTTACGATGGCTGTCACTGCCCTCAGGGACTGTTCCTGTTCAACAGCAGCTGTGTGTCTGTAGCACAGTGTCCCTGTTACCACCAGGGGGAGATATACCCCGCTGGAACTAGCCTCCTGGTCGACGCCTGCAACAACTGGTAATACCTGAACATGACTGTAAGAGGTGGCAAAAGTACTAGTCTTCAGTACTCAAGTAAAAGTATAGATACTTGAATAAAAAAATTATGGGTTAAAGTAAAAGTATTGAAGTTGCTCCTTACTTGAGTAAAAGTAAAAAGTACATGCCACTAATTCTACTTAAGTATAAAAGTAAAACAAATGCCCCTTCAATATTAAGACAGGGGCTTTAAACCAACAAATTTCAAATATTTGATTTTTTTTAAGAACTTGTAGAATACTGGTACATGGAAACAAGTTAAATCTGTTACCTTTGAACACCTGGAGAATATAGCACACATAATAAATACAATTTGTAGAAAAAATGTGTCAAGAAAAAAAAATGCAAATGCCCAGAGCAGCTTTGAGTTTAACATTTTTAAAAACTTGAAAATGTTCGCTATAAAACTAAGAGACCTGCCTAATAGAAAAAAAAAACTCATACTACCAAATTTTTTCATTTATCCTCAAGAGAATCATGTTCTCCAGGTTTGTGGAATGGAGACGTGTCCTTTTTGGTGTAAAAATGAGTTGCGCTGCTAAAAAGCTTTTCACAAGCAGCGGTAGCGGTTGTTGGTTTGAGTCTTTTTACGTCATGACGTCATCTTCGAAGGTCTTAAAAGTAACGAGCTCATTTTTAAAATGTAAGGAGTAGAAAGTACAGATATTTGTTTAAAAAAGTAAGAAGTCGCCAAAAAATTTTACACTCTACAGATATTAGAAAAATCTACTTAAGTCCAGTAACAAAGTATTTGTACTTTGTTACTACAAAGTAATTGTACTTTGTTACTTGTCACCTCTGATGACTGATGTGTTTAAGTGTTAATGACTTTATTAAAATTCCTGCAAACTGTTTGTTCTGATCAGTACGTGCACTGATGGGAGAATGGTGTGTGGGACGCGTCTCTGTCCTGGTAAGTATATGGGACACTGGTTCTCTGAGGGTTCCTCCCTGTGTCTGTGTCTACACTAATAACCACTGGTTTGTTCCTCAGTGGACTGTAACTGGAGCATTTGGACCCAGTGGAGCTCATGCAGCAGAACATGTGACGTGGGAGTGAGGAGGAGGTACCGTTCAGGAACCAATCCAGCTCCAGCGTTTGGAGGCCTTCCCTGTAGTGGAGACAGAGTGGGCATCGACTCCTGCAGCATTGAGCCCTGCTTTGGTCAGACACTGACACACAGATACTCACACTGTACAGATTAATAGCAAATATTATTGACAATGTGCTTTTAACAGTAAAACAGCTCAGCCTGTCCTCCAGTTAGAAAATAATCAATCTACTTTATTCACACATAGCAGCTCAAAATTAGGCCAGTACCCCGAAATGAATGAATAACTTTCATTCATTTTATTTTATTTGCATCTATTTGACATTATGGGGAGAATCCGATGTAGCTAAATAAACTGTTTATTAAAGTGTAACTAAAACCCAGGTTTTGTCTGACCTGTCACTAGGGGGAGACATTTTTAAAAAGCCTTGATTTTGCGCGTGGTTCCTGGATCAGTTAAGCCACACCCAATCTATACTATAAAATCTCCAAAGAACAATCTATTCTATGCTAACTAGCTACTCAATACTCACTATAGCTCTCTATTCACTATTCTCTCAGTCCAACCTACTCACAATGATTGTAGAGTCTACAGGTGATAGTTTTTATAAAAGGGGCGGAGCTAACAGTGACACACAATGGTCCAATGATGTCAGAGAATCTCGTTCACAGCCAGGAGCAACATTCAATTGTAATATCCTGGTCGCTAGTCACTCTGACATATTAGAATAAAATACGACTAATGTAAATAGTTGGAGAATCAATAAACAGCACTACTATATACACAATACATTTGATTTCAGCAGAAAAAAAGAGGTCTTGGGCTTTAGTTACTCTTTAAAGTCAGGGTAAGTGAGAAAATAAACACACATTTTAATCAATAAGTAATATTTTAGACAAAGAAAAAATCTGTGTGCAATCAAAGAGATAAATATTTGAATAATGAGCAAAGACAATCACAAACCTTGTTTTTTGTTTTGGAATTTTCCCTTTATTGAGACGTTATGAGTGAGACCTTATTACACATTGTTACACATTGTTTCAGTTCATCTGAGCTGCTCCATCAGTTCATACTGTGGAAGTGTCAGTGAACTCTTTTTAAAAAAAAATACTTTATTGCATTAATTAACAACCAAAATGTCATTTTCAGAGACAGCTGTCATCAAAAGTATACCGCATTTGTTTTATATATATATATATATATATATATATATATATGAAGAGTTTTTTATATATATATATATATATATATATATATATATATATATATATATATAAAAAATTCTTCATCACCCTCTGCGGGCGGTCTCTTTTTTCCTCCAAGCTCGGGTCCTCTACCAGAGGCCTGGGAGCTTGAGGGTACTGCGCAGTATCTTTGCTGTTCCTAGAACTGCACTTTTCTGGACCGAGATGTCTGATGTATTTCCTGGGATCTGCTGGAGCCACTCCTCCAGTTTGGGGGTTACTGCCCCGAGTGCCCCAATGACCACGGGCACCACTGATGCCTTCACCCTCCAGGTTTTCTCCAACTTTTCTCTGAGCCACTGGTATTTCTCTAGTTTCTCGTGTTCCTTTTTCCTGATGTTGCAGTCACTCGGTATTGCAATGTCAACCACAACGGCTTTCCTCTGCTCTTTGTCCACCACCACAATGTCTGGTTTGTTCGCCATTACCATTCTGTCCGTCTGTATCTGGAAGTCCCACAGGATCTTGGCTCGGTCATTCTCTACCACCTTTGGAGGTGTTTCCCACTTTGACCTTGGGTTTTCCAGCCCATACACTGCACAGATGTTCCTGTACACTATACCAGTCACTTGGTTATGGCGCTCCATGTAAGCTTTCCCTGCCAGCATCTTACACCCTGCAGTTATGTGCTGGATTGTCTCATTGGCCTCTTTGCACAGTCTACACCTGGGGTCTTGTCTGGTGTGATAGATCTGGGCCTCTATTGCTCTGGTGCTCAAGGCCTGCTCCTGTGCAGCCATGATGAGTGCCTCTGTGCTGTCCTTTAGTCCGGCTCTGTCTAGCCATTGGTAGGAATTCTTGATATCCGCCACTTCAGTTATGTTTCGGTGGTACATCCCATGTAGGGGCTTGTCCTCCCATGACGGAACCTCCAGCACCTCATCTTCTGTTCCCCAAAAACAAAACAAAAATAAATAAATAATTAAATTAGGGATAAATCAAAACTGTAAGTGCCTTTTTGGTACACATCCTTTGATGAAATTATGTAATTGTGTAGTTTACTTAGTCTATTTTCAGAGTAAACTCTATTGATGTTTGGCAAGTTAGTAATTTTTAATGTCATTTTTTTCATCATCTAAAGTTTGTTCTAGCGTTCTCAACCAACGATTTATTTTTAGTGAGATGTGTTGTTTCCATGTCTTTGTCACCTGCGTCATAGCTGCAACACACAAAACAATAACAAAGTGGGATATCTCCCTTGTTTATTATTAATAATACATGTATGCTTAAAAGGTGTTCTAATGTCAGGGTTTGATTTAGTTCAAAGATATCTGTCACTGCCTTCTCAACCTCTTTCCAGAATGTGCTCAGAGTAGGGCGTGTAAGAAGAACATGTACTGTATATAACTGGCAGTGGCTATCTGTACGATTGCCGTATCAATATTCCGACATTCTATCTGTACACAGCGCCCCTATTTGGCCAGTTTAGGTTATGTGATAGGTCAGTCATTGGCTAGTTTAGGTAGCGTGACTAAGACTAAACCTTACCCCAAACGTAACCCTAATTCTAAAAATTGTTGCAATATTGGGTTATAACTTAACCCTAAACTTAACCCTAAAACGCTACGTACGTACCAATAGCACCGGAGTTTACACTTTCGATATAATTTGCTTTTTCCTCTCCAACATTTAGTGCCATGAGCAGAGTATTTTTCACATCGGTAGGCTGTGATAAAGTCCCTCATGCTCACCTTCCATGCAAATTATTAAAGTATTTGGAGAAAGTCGTCTTTAGGTTTCTATGCAGAAGTTTTTCCATTCCTCTACCTCAAAGCTAATGTCAGTGAACTCAATGATAAAGTATTCAGTCTGTGAGGGTAGCTCAGATCTAATAAACACATTTCTGTCATGTCTGAAGTGTATTTGAAGTGCTCTAATCATGTGTGTGAAGGGCTGGTGGGGCAGTGGGGACCCTGGTCAGACTGCTCAGTGACATGTGATGGAGGGTACCGGAGCCGGACCAGAGGACCGATCCGTACTCACGGCACAGCTCATCAGTTCAGTGCCTGTAACCTGCAGCCCTGTGGTACCACTGCCTCTATCTATTAATGAGTTTATATTAGTGGGATTAGATCAATGTCCTCATGCGTGTGTGTCTGTGTGTCCTGTCTCAGCTACAGACAGAGTGTGTCCTTCAGGACAGCAGTGGACCCAGTGTGGGTCAGGTCCAGTGTCCTGTATGGATCTGACCATGGACATCAGCAGGAACTGTACTGAAGGATGTCAGTGTGTCCAAGGGATGGTGCAGCAGGTACACACACACACACACACACACACACACACACACACAGAGGTTCATGTTCAGACCTAATGCTAATGCTAACACTGTGTTCTCAGGACGGTGTGTGTGTGTCTGAGAAGGACTGTCGCTGCTACGTTGATGGAGCCCAGTACCAACCAGGAGACACAGTGTCTACAGACTGTAACAACTGGTCAGTTACTGGGACTCAGTGGGCTGTGTGTGAGCATAGAGAACTGATAGAAAAACTAAATATGGGGCCATTATTGTAACAAAACTATTTATGTGTGTCTGTACCTTGATGTGTTTTTCAATCCGTGTGTGTAGAATTAGGATTTGTAAAAGACCCTCCAATGAGAGGCCAACTCCACACAACACTTTTTTTAACTTAAATTTTTTGTAACTCATAAGTCAGATACATTATAGATGTTATATAATAAGACACACGTCCATAAGACACGTTGTTTGCCAACCAAACCACCGGCAAAAACGCAGAAGAGGAAATGATTGGAGGGCCTGTCACTGGGTACCAGCGACAACTGCTGGTTTCTAACAGTACTGCAGGAGTTACACGTTCTAAAAAGTTACAGATGTTATTCACCAAATGTGTTCCAGAAGTCACATCAGAATCAGAATCGTTTTTTATTGCCAAGCACATTTACATATACAAGGAATTTGTCTTGGTGTATTGGTGTGAAAGAAAAAAACAAGGCTAAAATAACAAGTACTTAAATAAAAAAAAATATGAGAAGCAATTAACAATATATAAAGTAGAATTTAAACACAAAATGTACAAATGTACACATGCACAGAGACGGCCAGTATAATGCCCCGATTTGATGACACATACAGATGTTAATACACACGGATCAAGGTACAGACACACAGATAAGATTATACACACTCTTCTTCTTCTTCTTCTTCTTCTTCTTCTTCTTCTTCCTCTTCCTCTTCCTCTTCCTCTTCCTCTTCCTCTTCCTCTTCTTCCTCTTCCTCTTCCTCTTCTTCTTCTTCCTCCTCAGCACGTGTGAACGAGGGAGGCTGGTCAACTGCTCCCAGTTGATCTGCTCTGGTAGGTTTACACAAGATTAACAAACACCTCTTTACTGTCATACTGCATTTTAACAAAGTCCTCCTCCGTGTGTGTGTGTGTGCGTGTGTGTGTAGACCAGACCCAGTGGTCCGTGTGGACTCCCTGGGGTCAGTGTTCCAGGTCATGTGGAGCAGGTCTCCAGTCTCGATACCGGTTCTGTCCCAGTCCTCAGCATCTCTGTACTGGACATCACAGAGAGGACAGAGTGTGTCTGAATGCTGCCTGCGACCGTGAGCTGGTTCTTAATGTTCATCTATCACTGTGTGTCAGAGATTTGTGTTTTTATTCTTGTTTTTAAAGACCCTGAGGTTTCCTCTGACCTGCCACTAGGGGGGAATTAAAAAAAGCCTTGATTATGGGCGTGGCTCCTGGATTAGTTCAATTTCTGGCGACCCTAAAGATGTTTTTTTTTAGAATTAGCTTTTGATCATGTTTTTTATACTGTACTACAAATACAGAGTAGCCAGGATTAGTGACAAGTTGTGCCAGGTCAGATATTTTTTATATAAAATTATAATTATAACTTAAAATTATATAAAGAAAAAAAAATAAATAAATAAAAAAATAACTACATTAATGTTTGACAAAATGAAAGTATATAATACAGATTGTGTGTTGTTTCAATTTGAAAAAGCATAATAAAAAATGCATAATATTATTTTATTTTTATTAATTACTATTTTTCTCTCATCTCTCTTTGTTATTTAAATTATTCCATTTTGTTTCTCAGTTCCATTATTGGTTCTCTTCACTCAGGATTCTCAGGTTCTGATAATGTTCTGTATCACTAATGTTGACAGTAAACTGGTTCTATCTTCCTTACCTCTGTGTTGCTGAGGTGACGGAGGCTGGAGTCCATGGACCCCCTGGAGCTCGTGCTCTAAGTCTTGTGGTCGGGGGGTGAGGAGCAGAAGGAGGAGCTGTGACAGTCCCAGTCCAGAGGGGGGGGGCAGCTACTGTGAGGGTCTGAGAGCAGAGGTGTCAGTGTGTAACCCTGACCACTGTCCAGGTAGGTGAGCTGCACGCTCTCAGAGGAGGGGTGTGTGTGTGTGTGTGTGTGTGTGTGTGTGTGTGTGTGTGTGTGTGTGTGTGTGTGTGTGTGTGTGTGTGTGTGTGTGTGGAGGTGATCAGTGTGTGTGTGTGTGTTTCAGTGGCTCCATGCTCCCTGGTCCCAGGAACAGTGTTCAGCAGCTGTGGACCCTCATGTCCACGCTCCTGTGACGACCTGTCAGTGAGTGTACCAATGTTTCACCACATCTACTGCTGACAGATTGTTTTACTCACACTTTTTATTTGGACCATAATTTCCGGACTATTGATTGAACCTAAATATAACCACACCCACTAAATTTATATATATATATTATCCATATACACACTGTACATGTCTATATGCTGCAGAAAGAGTAACATATTGAAAATGTCCGGTGCTATTGGCACGGTTACCAAAGTACACGTTGACGTGTGTCTGACCCTCTTCCTCCTCCTCCTCCTCCTCCTCTTCCTCAGCACTGTGCGTGGCACTGTGCTCCTGGCTGCTACTGTACGGGGGGGAAGATCCTCTCAGCCAATGGGACGGTCTGTGTGAACAGAGAGGAGTGTCCTTGTCTGGACCTGAACACTGGACTCAGGATGGAACCAGGAGAGAGAACCACCACCTCAGACGGATGCAACAATTGGTCAGAACAATTGTGACAAGCTCTCTGATTGGCTGCTACTGCTTCTTTAGGACGTAGAAATACGTTTTTATCTTATCATATCAGCGAGTAAAACAACTGCTAAAGTTATCCGTCAAGGGTTCAAACATATGACAGCTTTACAACAGAAGGTTTGAGGCCCTGATCTGATCACGTGACTGTTGGACATAAATGAAGTTGATCTGACGGACAGACTGTATTGAATCATTGATGGAATCAGACTTTCTCTGTGTTCCAGTACCTGTGATAGTGGGAGGATCAGCTGCACCACAGAACCCTGTCCTGGTAGGTAACTCCATCCATCCTCATCCAGCCTCATCCATCCTTGAGTGTGTCAGCTCTGTAAACAAAACAGCTTCATGTTTTATCTTTCAATCAATGAATGTGTCAGATATGCTACTGAAGTAATGACTAAGCACCATCAAAGGGGGCATGGCTTTGATCTTTAAAGAGGGTTTGATGGTGTGTTCCCAGTGTCAGGGGGCTGGTGTGAGTGGTCCGACTGGACTCCCTGCTCCAGGACCTGTGGGGCAGAGTCTGTGTCACGCTATAGAAGCTGTAGCTGTCCTGAGGCCAGAGAGGGCGGGGCATCATGTTACGGCCAACAGGAAACACACGGAGGGGTCGGAGTCCAGATCCAGACTCAGCCCTGCCCCATGATCACCTTCTGTCCAGGTATGAACACATGATATAGGAGTGACCGTGGAGTGATCTAAAGGAGTGATAGAGGAGTGACGGAGTAGTGAGTGACGGAGGAGTGACGGAGGAGTGACAGAGGAGTGATAGAGGAGTGATAGAGGAGTGATGGAGGAGTGACGGAGGAGTGATAGAGGAGTGATAGAGGCGTGATAGAGGAGTGATGTAAAGGAGTGGTGGAGTAGTGGTGGAGGGGTGATGGAGAAGTGATGTAGACGACAGAGTACCTCCTCCTCTTCTTCTTCTTCTTCTTCTTCTTCTTCTTCTTCTTCTTCTTCTTCTTCTTCTTCTTCTTCTTCTTCTTCTTCTTCTTCTTCTTCTTCTTCTTCTTCTTTTTCTTTTTCTTTTTCTTCTTCTTCTTCTCCTACTCCAGTCCATGGTTCCTGGTCTTCCTGGTCCTCCTGGTCTCAGTGTGAAGGTTGTGATGGATCTTCAACACGAAAACGAGCATGTACCAACCCTCCTGCCAGGTTTGGAGGTGTGCCTTGCTCAGGAGCACGACGGCAGACTCGTGCATGTCATGATAACACCACAGAGTGCTCAGGTTAGTAGATGGTTCACTAATAGAAACACACAGTGTGTAAGGTCCACCTCACATCACTTCCTGTCTCTCAGACTGTGGTGGGGGTCAGGAGGAACATCTCTGTGGTAGACCCTGTCCTCGCTCCTGCTCTGATCTCCATGGAGACACTGAGTGTTTGGACCCCTCCGGGTGTGAAAGGGCATGTGGATGTCCTGGTGACCTCCTGCTGCAGGATGGAGTGTGTGTGAGCAAAGAGGAATGTCTCTGCTCCGCCCCTGGTGGGTGGTCCTCCATCTACCACCATCATTAACACACACACCAACACCACAGGGTGTAGATAACTGAGTTTCTTCAGAGGGATCCTCTACTGTTTCTGCAAATGTGGCCTGAAATCTTTTAATTATCCTTATTAGTAGATCTATGTCTAACAAAACACATTATTTTGCACCATATTTGTTTAATTAACTTTTAAAAATGGGACTACTTTACAGTTTTACAGCCTGTGTTCCGTTGAAGGACTCTCACCCAAACCGACTTCTATCCTCAGGGTTTGTGTCTACAACAGTCCTTAATTTACTCTCTAACTTCAGCCACCAGAGTGTGTCAGCGCACTGTTTATGGGAGAGTAAACGTCCCTTAGGAGAGCTTTTCTTCTCTGCTTCATTGTCTACCACCAAACCTCAGAGTTCGAACTGTCGTCCCCTGTGGTCATAGATTATTTTTAGGGTCACAACTGTTGTTATCCTCTATCTGTGAGCAAAAGAGGTTTACATTGACATATTTCACTTTTCCTGTTGTTTTTTAGAGCAACTACTGTAAAAGCAGCACACGTCATTGTGACTGAAAAAGCTGCTAAATGATCTAAAAATCAGGCTGAACGCTTCACTCCAATAGAAAACAATGGGATGTTTACAGGCAGTGGGGCCGAGTGACATCATCAATCATGTGATTACATGATGGAGGAACACAGGTTCTAAAATTGTAAAGTAGTCCCATTTTTAGGAAATTAAATGAATATGGTGCAAAATAATTTGTTTGTTAGACATAGATCTATACTAATGAGGACATCTAAATGGTTTAAAAACAGTAGAGGATTCTTTAAATCAGTGTCTTCTCATCTTATTTCACCAATATGTCTTCATGGTGTCTGAAGATAATAACTGACTCTTTATTGTCTTCTTTCTCTATTTGGAGGAGGTTTAAATTCCACTAACTCATCACTGTGGTCGGCTGAATCTGATTGGCTAACAGTTCTTCCTGGAGACACCATCATCAGTGACTGCAGGAACTGGTAGAACTTTCAGAAGAACAATTCCTCCATCTTCTGTCCTGACCTCTAATGACCTTTGAAGACCTCTGATGACCTCTAATGACTTCTGATGACCTCTGGGTTCTCTCTCTCAGCACGTGTGAGGCTGGTTTCCTGCTCTGTGACTCAGCTCCTGGGTGCCGGGTGGACGGGGCCTGGGGCCAATGGGGACCCTGGACAGGGTGCTCCCTCTCCTGTGGGGGC
The DNA here is from genome assembly GCF_900634775.1 of Gouania willdenowi. Lineage (NCBI taxonomy): Eukaryota > Metazoa > Chordata > Actinopteri > Blenniiformes > Gobiesocidae > Gouania > Gouania willdenowi. The sequence continues at coordinate 8,933,077 of NC_041063.1, read as the reverse complement.
GGAGAGAAGCTCAGGAAACGTTTGTGCGACAACCCTCCCCCTGAGGGCGGAGCCAGGGGCTGTGTGGGCGTGGCCGAGCAGCAGAAGGCGTGCAACACCCAGCAGTGCACGGGGGACTCTGGGGGTCCTTGGTGGTCCTGGTCCCAGTGGTCGGTGTGCTCGGTCAGCTGTGGGGGGGGTCAACAGGCCCGCTCCCGTCTGTGCAGGTCAGAACCCTGTGTGGGGGTCAGGAACCAGAGCAAGACCTGCAACACCCACGTCTGTCTGGGTGAGTCTCAGCATATGGTGCTCAGCACGTGGTCCAGGGTCAGGTCCAGGGTCAGTCAGAGTTAGACTGACCATGTGTGTGTGTGCGTGTGCGTGTGCGTGTGCGTGTGTGTGTGTGTGTGTGTGCATAGAGGTGGGCTGTCCTCCAGGTAAACTCTACAGGGAATGTGATGGTGATGGGTGTCCCTTCAGCTGTTCTCAGGTCAGTGGGGCTGAGGGCTGCTACTCTGATGGATGTGAGGAAGGATGCCACTGCCCCCCTCTCACCTACCAACACAATGGGGTCTGTCTTCAGGTGGGGGCCCAGTCCTACTCTACTTCCTGTTGGCTGTTGTAGGCGTGGTTTAACCCTACTATTATCTTTGGGGTCAATTTAACCCCATTTAATGTTTATCATTCAAAAAAATAATAGCTGACTTTTTTTTGCTTCATATTTTCACATTTATATACAGGTATTCATATATTATATATATATTCATATTCATCTACATATTTTGCTTCATATTTCACAGTTTTAACTGTGTTAAACTTGTCTGTCTGTGTGAGACATTGGTAGTTCATGTAAACTAAGGGAGGAGCAAACATATAAAAACTTACATTGTAGCTGTTTATCCAAATCACTATTGTTCTCTGTGTATTGCAATCTACACGCTCTTTATTTCTCTCTCTCTTGAAAATGTCCTCTAGTTAAAGGTTTACCGTCAATGATGTTTAGGAACAGCTCTTTCACAGTGAAAGTGACGTAGAGGAGAATGTGTCTGAAACTTTATAGTGAATAACCCCAAATATGTTGTTAAAAAAGAGATAGAAATAAGTAGATAAATGTGTTTATGAGAGGAAAAACATTAATCAATATGTTTCCTTCTGTCAGTCATGTATGTGCACCCCAACTTAGAAAAGATTTGGATGAAAGATGTCATCACCACAACCAATAGGGTTCATACTCTAGTGCTTATTAATGTTGTCAGTAAACTTGAGATGATTTAGAGGAAAACTATTGAAGATAATATAATTGTAATGTGAAAGTTTGTCCTGATGGTGGCGCGAGAGAACAGGTCCAGGTTTCATTATCAAGGCCTTATTTATGTATTCAACACATAAACAAAGCGTCTGACACACAAACTTGGTCAACACATTTCTGATAATCTGGAGGTAAATATCCCTGGGGTCAGATTGACCCCAAGGGTAAAATGTGTTATAAAGGTCTTCCTGGTTCCTTTCAGGAGTGTCCGTGTTTTGTGGACAAAAATCTTCTGGCGTCTCTGAGCTCCGTCTCTGTCTCTCCTCCTCTGCTCTCCATGAACATCTCAGAAGGGGTGGAGCTCCAGTCTGGAGATAATCTGGTTCATGAGTGCAGCACCTGGTCAGAGAACTTTAACCCTGTTCTTTGGTTCCCAGTGAAGGTACCTAACGTGGGTTCTGGTCTTCTTCTGCTTTACAGCTCCTGTGAACACGGCAGGTGGAACTGCTCCCTGGACCCCTGTCCCGTTCATGGTGGATTCTCAGGCTGGACCTCCTGGACCTCCTGCTCTCTGTCCTGTGGTGGACTGGGAGTGAAGACTCGCTCCAGGTTATGCACTCATCCTGTACCGGCCCATGGAGGGAGGGACTGCCAGGGGCCACGTGTGGACACCACCTACTGCCAGGCCCCTGAGTGCCCAGGTATTGGTACTGGTCTGTTATATAGCACTCATGGTCTGGCTTCAGAGATGTTTCAGGGCTTTCACTGGTTATCAACATTCATCATCCAACTTTCATCAACATGTCTGTGCTTTGGATTGTTTACAGACACTTTTCCAACTGAAGGACCAGCTCTCCTGCCAGGTAACAACCCACAGAGACCAGAACCAGAACGATGGTGGATGGTTCAGATCCCTCTCCTTGACCATCTGAAGGAAACTTCACGGGTCTAAATGTTGTAAAGAATGAATGAAATCACACATTCTATACCTCTCTGTAATCTTAAGAATCGATAGAAGCTAAAACTGTTCCCAAGCCACATTTGGCAAACTCGCCCGTTTTCAGTCCTCTGCTTCACAAAATAAACACAAAGCTCTATAACAAGAGCCTACATGAAACTACAGGCCAAGATTAATCCACTGATATACAGGTCAAGTATGTTACGTACCAAAACACCGCCACAAAATCAGAAAATACACAGCGGAAAAAGTCAGCAATGATGACAAATGGTGTCTTCACTTTGTCGTTTCTTCCCAGAAGTTGCTCCAATGTGCATACAACTCCATATTTTGATAAACCCATATCGTATTGTCCCCATTACATACAGGCATTTCTCAGTTTAGAAATCTGTCCAATGACCTCACAGCACTCGTGCGTAAAATGGCCAGTCTCCTTTACCCAGCTTTGATTGACCAGGGCTAAAGCCAACCCCCATAGTGTTTTATATCACCAATTTCTACAGGCCTGCAGCTTTACAACGCGGTATCAAACATTCTGATTTGTCAAAGCCTTGGTCAATAACACCCATGTGTAATAGCATCAAAGAGTGGAACGAGAAATAGCATTACGCATGGCACCGCAGAGGCCTGAATAAAAATGTGTTTGTTTCAAGCCAAAATGCAACATTTAGTGGTAAGAAATCATTGCAATCCATCTGACTGACATACTACAGTTACACACAGTAACAGTTTTGTACAAAAACTTGTGTATCTTTTGCCTGATGTTTATTTTTATCACCAAACTTATTTCTGTTTTTACAGCCTTCCCTATTGAGATTTATGTATTTAAAACATGATTTATTGTCACTCGGTATCATATGCAGTATTTCCAAAATTTCACTTCATCTGTAACCACTAAGGGTCCTATTTCAATCTGAACAAAAATTAGCCATGTAGGCCATGGAGAAGCTTAGAAAAACCTTATTTGTTATGGGTATGGGATTTTCTGAGAAGAGGCTGGGGGTAGAAGACGTTAAACCCTTTGAGCCCACAGAGCAGTTACAACATCATCTGAGTGGTTCAGATCTACTCTGCTATACATCTATAACTGCTCTCCATTCTATTCAGATGCTGATCCTGGTTTCTCTCCATGGTCCTCCTGGAGCCCCTGCTCTCAGACCTGCACGGATGTTCTCAACCCAGTCATGAAGTCCAGAACGAGACACTGTGTGACCCCGCCCTGCTCTGGGAGCTCCAATCAGGAGCAGGCCTGCAACCTGCCCCAGTGTCCAGGTACTGCCCCCTCCACGTCCTTCTGATTCCATGTTTTCAGAACCAGACCACCTCCAACCTGTGTGTGGTCTCTGTCAGGAGACCTGTGTGTAGGCGCTGACTGTGACCAGAGGAACTGCTCATGGACGGACTGGGGGAGGTGGGGGTCCTGTTCCAGGTCTTGTGGTGTGGGCCAGCAGCAGAGGATCAGAACCTTTTTCATGCCTGGCTCTGAGGGCCTGTGGTGTGAGGACATCCTGGGAGGAAATGTGGACCATCGCTTCTGCAACATCCGGCCTTGCAAAGGTCAGTGGACCACATGCTTCTTACATGAAACAATGTGTAATAATATTATTCTGATTGAAACTGTGACAAGCCCATCATTAATCACAGCTACACTAAAGTTTGTTCACTTTGTTTCACAAATACAGAGTAGCCAGGATTAGTGCACAAAGTGACAACATATTTTTATACTGCATTTTATTGAGAAAGTGAAAATATAGAAATACACTCTTTAAAATTGTGCGTGGTGTTTTAGACACTTAAGGTGACCCCATTTAAATCCCAGCCCACGCCACATAGGTAAAAACACTGCATTAGACACACACAACTCTGTCTAATGTGAGTTTTTATTCTGTAAAATCTAACTGTAGTTTTCCTGCAGCAAAGCTTTATTTTAATAACTCTTAAAGTGTGATAACATTGAATATGTTTCGAGGTCTCAGTGTGTGTGTGTGTGTGTGTGTGTGTGTGTGTGTGTGTGTGTGTGTGTGTGTGTGTGTGTGTGTGTGCGTGTGTGTGCGTGTGTGTGTGTGTGTGTGTGTGTGTGTGTGTGTGTGTGTGTGTGTGTCAGTGGACGGAGGCTGGTCTCGATGGAGTCCATGGTCACTCTGTGATAAACAGTGTGGGGGGGGACGCTCGCTACGCACACGCTCCTGCTCCAGCCCCCCCCCTAAGAACGGAGGAAAGGTGTGTGAAGGCGAAAAGAACCAGGTGAAGGCCTGCAACACCAAACCATGTGGTGAGACACACACACACACACACACACACACACACACACACAAACACAAACACAATGAGTCCAGCTTTGACCTGTGTCTGGTAATCCTTACGACCTTGTGTGTGTGTGTGTGTGTGTGTGTGTGTGTGTGTGTGTGTGTGTGTGTGTGTGTGTTCAGAGGAGAAGGGCTGCCCACCCCACCAGGAACCAGTGCAGTGTGCTAACCAGTGCCCCCAGCGCTGCTCTGACCTGCAGCAGGGCATCAAGTGTCAGGATGCTGAGTGTCAGCCAGGATGTGGATGTCCTGCAGGTATACAGTATATCCCCACCCTGTCTGTGACATCACATCCTGTGTGTAGAGCTGGGACAGGATCCGCCTGTTTGTGGGTCGTTAGAAATAAACAAACATCACAAACACGTCCAGGATTGATAAATGTTAATGTGCAGCTCTATTCATGTATTTGCTGGTGGTGGGACACAGTTTAAAAAAAATAACTAATTAATTAGAGACTTTGTAATTAGTTAATCTAAATTAATATCATAACAATGTTTGACACGAGAATATATATATAGGGGTGGAACAAAGTAGTCAACTCATGATACGATATGAAATACAAGATAGAGCTCACGATTTTTTGTTATACACATTACCACTACAGGTACCCTTTACGTTACAGGGAATCCTGAAAATGTAAACCTGCCAAAATAAATCCTAAATGCGGCATGATATTTTCAGCGTCCTCCTGTAAGTTAAAGAAGGAAAGAGTAAAGTTGCTCAAATGAAGCAGTGTTATTATTTATGACTCTCCAAACCTCCTTAGAACATTCTGCATTCCTTTGTTCACTATTAAGTCTAATGCTAAGAAATGTCTGGGTCTCCTCTTCTGTCCACGTGCCATGTTTACTCATGTGACCAGGTACGTCACATCCTGTGACGTAGAATTGTGTTGTAACCATGCATTTAATATGGAAATGTAGGAAAAACCTCCTCATGAAGGACTACAAACTTTTTAGTGATATTTGAGTGTTTTTTCAAAATTCTGGTGTTTCCATTATTGACCTGTGTGTGCATGTGCTTGCGTGTGTGCGTGCGTGTGTGTGTGTAGGTCAGCTCCAGCTGGAGGACACCTGTGTGCACCTGTGGCAGTGTGACTGCGTGGACTCTCTAGGACAGATGTGGGCAGCTGGTAGCTCCCACCAGGTGGACTGTAACACCTGCAGCTGCTCTGAGGGACAGCTGCTCTGCACCAATCACAGCTGCACAAACACCTGCGTCTGGAGCTCCTGGTCCAGCTGGGCAGCGTGCAGCGTTTCCTGTGGGTGGGGCCAGAGAACCCGATACAGGTGAGTAGCTACTACCTTTACCAGAGTGAACATATGTATTTCTGGTTATTGTTTAACAGATCTTTAATGGGCTTTATTTACCACAAGTAGTTCCTACTGCATATTTACAAGTTTATAAATATAACTTTATTATTGCGCATAGTTCTTGTTATGAACATATATACATACATTTGAAAGTGGCGATCTTTAAAATAATTAAACAAATAAATACAATTCTAATAATAAGAGCAATAAAAATATTTAAAACATAATTAAAAAGAAGTCAGTTTTGTCTTTCGTAATGTGATTACTTGTGAGCCACACTATCAGCTGGTTAGATCATGTGAATTAGTTTGTACTATGATTCCAATAAAAAATAATAATGATAATAATAATAAAATAAATTAACTGGTTTCCAAGTGTTTCCAAGCAGTAGCAACTAGTTGCCGGTAAACAAACCCCAATAAAACTCTGGAAAACAATAACCAGGAATAAATATTTGCTCCCTGGTAACGAAAGATAGTCGCTCTAACAGTACAATACAATGATAAACCTGGTAATATTATACATGTTTATGCTGCAAACACAAAATTTATCATTGTACATCTTAATTTTGGCCAGATCCTGCCGGAGCAAGACCGGGAACCTCCCAGATTTTGACCGGCATTTATTTGATTGGATCCAGCACCTCATTTTTTAAATAATTGTTTTCCAGCATCTCATTTGCTTTTAGGTGTTTTGATAAAATGTTGAAGTATTACATTTGGACAGCTGTGTTTTTTATTGAGTTGAAATCACTGGAAATTTAATTGTACAAAATTGAATGTATAAATGGAGCGCGAGTAAGGAAGAGAGGGGAAAGTCAGGCCACGCCCCCACGTGACGTCAAAAGTGTAATTTTGCGCAAAAATAGTGTCTCTGTGTCTGCCTGGAAGACAGTACAAAATAGCTAAAAAAGGAAGTTGGATTTAAAGAGTTTTTTAATCTATTAAATGAAGCAGCAGTTAGCTTAGCTAGTAGCAGTACCTGTAGTGATGATGCTAATGCAGGAGAAGCTGCCTCCAACAGACAGGACACGTGAGGAGAACTTTTCCAGGGGACATGAGGAGGATTCAGGGACAGAGAGAAGAGAAGGAGATGACAGTTCTGATATGGACATTAAGACATAGGCTAAATTAAAGCTAAGATGAGCTGCTACTCCAGGTTTATTAAAGACAAGGCAGGCCTCGGCTGTGAAATATGGAAAAAAAGTTGTGAGGAAACAAAATTCTCCATGGCTGTTTTTTTTGCTGTTTTGGAAAAATAGAAAAGGTAAGTTATATTTTCATTTTCTGCTGTGCTGCTGATTCATTAGAGGAGTTGTGGCTTTATAGATGTAAAAGTTTGTAAATATTTAGTAGTTGTGTGTTCTGAAAGTTTAGTGTCCTTTGTCGCTAAATTAGCGGTGGTTTTGCGCTGAAACATGGCAGATTTCACAGCTGTCACTCAGAATGAGAGACGGATGCTCGGCGATTGTCCGTGCTTCTTTATTGCTGATTCATCATTCTTTTATTACACATTTAGGTTAATTGGTCATTTGTTTTCACGTGAAAAAATGCTTTATGTGACATTTTTGTTTCTCTCTAAGTGCCGGTAGTGAAAAATAATCCTACTCGTGAAAGCCTCCTACAGGCGCATGCGCACTAATAGCGTAGTAAATATTTACACGTATACGTACAATATTTTGCTACCTTAAAATGTTCTACTATGATAAACCCTAATTCTAACCCTAACCCTAAAAATTAAAGGAAAGTTATTACCTTTTTTCAACATGACGGGCACGCAGTTCGCCAGGTGCGCATGTCCATTGTCGACCGTAGGTTTATTCTACACTACGCCGGGACCTGATGATTTACACATTAAGCACTGGTTTGCAGTACAGGGCCACATTTATTCTGTTTCCGTATGTTTCCAGTTTTTAGAATCAACCCTTACACATATTTAAGTTTTTAACATTCTGTGAGAGTTAATCTGTTCCTTCTTAGATCTCTTTCCACGTCGTCTTGTCTTTATTTAGTTTCAGATCTCTTCTTGTTTTGTTCCAGATCTTTTCTCTCAGACGCTGAGCAGACGGACTGTGAGTCTGAGGAGGTCCAGCACAGGTCATGTGACCCTGGTCCTTGTCCTCCTCTGTGTGTCCATGAGCACCAGGAGCTCCATGTGGGCGACACGTGGCTCCGGGGAGAGTGTCAGCAATGGTTGGTGAGGTAGTCCACGTTAGATGTACAGATGTTCCCTCAGTGTTTGACCTCTGACCCTGTGTCCCAGCACGTGCACCCCTGAGGGAGACTACTGCCAGGACATCCAGTGCAGAGGTAAGCGATGTTTGTCCTGTCCCTGTCACACAGGACACGCCTGAGGACACTTCCTGTTTCTATTTGTTCCAGTGGATGGAGGTTGGACACCATGGTCGGTGTGGTCTGACTGCTCAGTGACATGTTCTCAGGGACAACGGGTCCGTACACGTGCCTGTATCGACCCCCCCGCTAGGAACCAGGGAGCCCCCTGTAGTGGACCAGAGAAGGAAACAGAACCATGTCACACACAGCCTTGTCTGGGTTTGTCCCTCCATCATTATTACTGTTCTTCTTCTTCTTCTTCTGCTGCTGCTGCTTTTATCAGATAACTGACTGATTACCAACATATATCTGTAGATGACCTCTGTCCCTGGTCGCCATGGTTACCGTGCTCTCAAAGCTGTGGAGCAGGATTCAGGCTACGTCGTAGAGTGTGCGTATGTGAGGAGGACACTGACGCAGCGTGTCCCACGGAGGCGGAGCTTATTGGACGGCGTGAAGAGAACCAGCTGTGTTACGACCAGCCCTGCTCAGGTAAACCAGTATGACCATTACCACGGAGTCCTTTAGTTACTCTGTGTGTTAATTAGAGATGAAATAATCACATTTAATCTGTTGAACTCAAAGTTTTTTATCCAATCCTTTGTTTGAGGCTCAGGGTTCATGTTCAGGTTCAGACCAACTCATGACCAACTTTAAGTGTTTGGTTCTTATTTGTCTTTGTGTTCCTTTTGTCCGCTGTGTTTCAGCTTCATAGAGAGCATCAGATTTTAAAATATAGACGTTATGGATATTAAACTGCATTAGAAACCTCATAATAAGTATATTAAAAGTAAAGTATCCAAATCTATAGGCAGACTATATAAAACTAAGGACTTACTAAACAGAAAAAGTTTATATTTACTATATTGGTCCTTGGTTATGCCATACTTAACATATTGTGTAGAGGTGTGGGGAAATGCAGTAAAAACTATTATAGATACATTGGTAAAATTACAAAAGAGACCTATTAGATTTATTAATAAAGTAGGACATACTGATTCAGTTAATACATTATGTATTCAACTAAAAATCTTAAAGGGGACATATTATACACATTTTTCACCTTTTAAAACAGTTCTCTGGTCTAAAATAAGCAACAGGGGAGGTTTATGACCCTGTATTAACCAGCTCTTTCAGAGCGCTCCGTTTCGTTTTGGACAAATGATGTCATGATTGGAGAGTGTCCCTGGAGTTGCAAAGACCTTCCCCTCCCCCCGCCCCTCTCTTCCACGGGTTAGGGTCGAAATTATTTCAGCTCAGGTTCAGCTTTGAGCTTCCATGACAACTAGTCCATGTGGAGATACCAGCGGAGGGGAGGGGTATTTTCTTTCCCAGTTCAACTTGTGATGTCACAAACTGAGAAAATGTGAAACGGAGGACTTTTCTCTGTGTTGTAAGACTTATGCAGACCACAAACAAATGACTGGGTGGATCTAATTCACATTTTGTGTGCTGGTGGACATTTAAGTTACCTCATATGTGATCAAAAACACTGCAAAAGTGGATTTTTCATAACATGTCCCTTTTAGAATTAGATAAAGACCAAGTTTAAAGTAAAAAAAAGAAAAATATTGATAGTATTCAAGACTTCTTTAAAGTAAGAGAGAGTAAATACACTTTAAAAGTACTGATAATCTTGATAATCCAAAAGTCCAAACAAATGTGACGTCTACATGTATTTCTGTTGTGGCTGTAAAATGATGGGATGTCTCAGCGATGTATTTAAGTTCTTTACTTCCTTTACTACAAAAATAAAAGAGCATGTGTGTGTGTGCAGGCTGCTCCCAGTCATCATGGAGTGTGTGGTCCCAGTGTTCCTGTGAGTCTCAGAGACAGCAGCGTTACAGAGTAGCGCTGACCTCAGCCACTAGAGGGCAGCAGTGTTCTCCTGTAGAGACACAGAGTAGACCATGTTCTATCAGCCAGTGTGAAGGTGAGATCACACACACTTACACTCAGTGCATATGCAGATTTTTAACAAAAAGTTTTCATTACAATTTTCCCAAATTCATTCTAACAAATATTATTATTATGTACATAATATACAAATCTAAATATTTTAAGTACCATAAAACACAGTAACTGTACAAAATACATATTAATTCATTTGTTGTTCTTTTAAAAATACAAGTTATTTTTTGGCGCTCGAGTCATGTGACCACCATCTTCCTTTCAAGGCTACAGACCATGTTGAAATGTAATTTAATTTAGTTTTCTGCTGCTTTGATTCCAACATATCACTTAGTTTCATGTCACAGATGTTGGTTCAACCTCGGTATTTCAGTGAAATGGTCCCAAACTTTTGAGACTTTAGGTTGGTTCTTCTTCTGATTGAATTTACAATTTGCAGTCAACATTATGTTACTAATAATTTTTGTATCATTTTATATGTTACACACATAGTGGTTGGCGGTAAGAATCTCAAACTCTGCCTTAGACTCAGTGTATGTTACACTTTGTTTATTGTGTTCCTGTGTGTGTTGCAGTGTGTAGTGAACCCTTCGTGTACCTGTCGTGTGGGTCTCCCTGTGATAAACACTGTGACCTACAGAGAGGATCAGGTCTGTGTTCAGGAGAACAGGAGTGTACACCTGGATGTTACTGTCCTCAGGTACAGAACAGAGATAATCAATAGATATATAAATAATAATGATGAAATTAAAAATGAAGCTAGAGCTCAGAGACCACACCTCCACTGATCATCATCATCATCATCATCGTTGTTGTTGTCAATTCCAACACCATTAACTTGTGTGCGTTTCTCTTTCTGCGTGTTTGTGTTTATGTTTGTATTTGTGTTTATGTTTGTGTTTATGTTTATGTTTGTGTGCATGTTTGTGTTTGTGTGCGTGTTTCTTTTTCTGTGCGTGTTTGTGTTTATGTTTATGTTTGTGTTTGTGTTTATGTTTGTGTTTGTGTTTATGTTTGTGTGCGTGTTTGTGTTTATGTTTGTGTGCGTGTTTGTGTGCGTGTTTGTGTTTGTGTTTGTCTTTATGTTTGTGTTTGTGTTTATGTTTGTGTTTGTTTGCGTGTTTGTGTTTGTGTTTGTCTTTATGTTTGTGTTTGTTTGCGTGTTTGTGTTTGTTTGCGTGTTTGTGTTTGTGTGCGTGTTTCTTTTTCTGTGCGTGTGCGTGTGTGTTCCAGGGCCTGCTGCAGCTCAATGGGTCGTGTGTACTTCCAGACGAGTGTGGGTGTGTGTACCTGCAGCCTGATGCTGGTGGCCACGCCCCCACACCTGTCCTCATCCCTGTGGGAACCATGGTTACCATCGGCTGCACTGATTGGTTCGAACTTAACTCCTTACACACATATAGAATTAGTTTGTGTCATGTTGTGTTGCTCAGATAGTGTTTCCCTCATCGCTGTGTGTCTCTGTGTGTGTGTTTCATTTATTTATTTATGTAAATTAAGACATTACATATTAATAAATGTGATCAAACAGCATCAACATAAACATGGTGGAGTTAGCTCAATAGCTACATTTCATCTGTTGTCGTAAGGCGGATAAACATGTTGAACAATAACATTTGACATAGAGTTAATCAACTTTTAACACAGTGAGACAAACATTAAACTGACCACATATAATATTTACAATAAAAAACAACAGTCAAGAGCGAAAAGAGCCCAAGAAAAAAGTAGAATATTATCTATAGCTGGAAGGATTGAGAACTGCTTTGAAGGTTTGGTCATTGCCACAGTTTCTGAAGTTATTCCATCATGTTGTGTCCTCAGTCTGTGCCACGCTGGGAGTCTACAGTGTGACATGAGAGAGTGTGAAGGTAAGGAATCATCTTCCTAAAGGTTTCTACCTCAGGTTCTCCTTCACGTCTCTTTCCGTCCTTTATTCAGTCGTTCTCAGCGAGTGGTCAGAGTGGACCTCCTGTTCTCCCTGTAGACCTTCATCCTCCACCTCCTCCTCCCCCATCTCTCCATCATCAGCGGACCTCCACTCCACTATGGTGTCCATCCAGAAGCGTTTCAGGGCCTGTTTGGACGTAGATTCTGGACTTCCTGTTCCTAAAGAAGAGAAGAACCAGTGTGAAGGAGAACTGGAGGAGGAGAGGGCGTGTCCAGATGTTAACATCTGCAGAGGTAACAGTGTTTGTTCTTTGAGATGATAGAAACATCTCAGCAGGGGAAGCTTTTAGTTCTAAACTCTGGTTGAATACGAAACTCTTCTAATTTAAATGTCACGTCCAAACACCTGAGGTGTAAAAAGTACTGATGTATTCTACTCTAGTAGAAGTACTGTTACTTTGTTGAAATTGTACTCGAGTACAAATACAAGTCATACATTAAATACTCAAGTACAAGTAAAAAGTACCTCAATTAAATAGCACTGTTTATAGTTGGTAATACACCTTTGTACAGTTCCCTTCCATACAGTAGACATCTCATGTACCAACTTAAAAAGGAAGAGACACAATCTACCACAATTATACTTTCATTTATTTTCCACAAAGGCATCTGTATAAAATAAAAGGCTTGTCAAATATTGTCAAAATGTACAATTCTTTTTAAAATAAAATAACACCAATGAATTCAATTCAAAGTAAAAATAAGTATAGTTACGTTTATGAACTCAAAAACTGAGAAAATAACCTCCATTCAATGCTGTTGTGGTGCCGTACATTACAATTAATCTGATTGGTCGGCTATGATGTAATAACATAAGCAATTTCCCCCTGGGATTAATAGAGGAATTCTGATTCTGATTCATTAGATTGTTGTCTGATGACTTCATTTTTTGTAGTTTCATAATGTCCGTTGATCATTTTAAAACGAAGAATAATAATTTACTCAGTAACAGTTTGGTGTAGAAATGTAATTAATTACTCTACTTAATTTAAAATGTACTTAAGTACCGTATTTTTCGGACTATAAGGCGCACCGGATTATAAGGCGCACCGGTTTGTTGTTATTATTATTATTATTACGATGCATTAAGCGAAACAAAATAGTCAGATGAGTCAAACTTTATTCAACTCATTAACAATAACTCTCAACATTGTTCAGGTTTAACACACAAAATACAGAACAATACACTCACTTTTTCAGTTCAGTATGTTGAAGCACAGTACTGATACATATCACTCCATGAGGCACCTGACTGCGTTAGCCCTAAAGTGCCAAAAATTCATCAAGCAGTGCAGCTCCATAGTTTACCAAAGTTGTACTAAAACATTTTGACATATTAATTTCATACATAAGTGCGCCTTATAGTCCGAAAAATACGGTACAAGTAAAAATACTGATTTAGAAATATACTGAATAAAGTATTCGTAAAAGCAACTCAATCACAGTAACGTGAGTACTTGTAATCCATTACTTTCACCTCTGCCAAACAGTTAATCACTGCTCATTCACTTATTAAACATTCATGTAGATCCAGGAATAAGTCACATTAAGGTCCAATTAATTATTAACATGAACATCTTCACTATAATCACTGCCTTGTCCCTGTGGGCGGAGTCTAGTCTGACTAGGGATGTGCTGAGCTCTCATTGGTTGATTCATCACCCTGCTTTCCAAATATTAGATGATAATTATTCCAAACATGTGTCCTCTCAGATCTGTGTCCATGGACCGTGTGGAGCCCCTGGACCTCATGTTCACAACCGTGCAGCGGTGGAGTCAGGCACAGATACAGACAGACCCTCTCCTCCTCCTCAGGACCCCAGTGTCCACGTGGACAGACTCAGAGTCAGGCCTGCAACACAGCACAGTGTCCAGGTCAGTGGTTATATACATGGTCCATCTTCATCATCATCATCATCTTCATCAGAGTGACATCATCCAGGACCAAACACCTGACACGTGTCCTCAGCTTTGTTTATTTCAAACGCCACCAGCCACTTCACTTCCGAATAAATCTATGTTCCATTCCCTGTTATTGTCCAATAGGAGAGCACTGTGAGGACAGGGGGCGGGCCTACCAGGACAGCTGTGCCAATCAATGTCCTCGTAGCTGCTCTGACCTGTGGCAGCATGTGCAGTGTCTGCAGGGATCCTGTCACCCAGGTAACGAACAACAAACCTTCCTCCTTACAGAGTAATACAGGTATGACAAAGCCTCTGAACCTCTGAGGGAGGAAAACTTTAATAAACTGATAAACAGTGACAATTTACCAATTTACATTATGTATGTAATACTGAGAAAAGGAAGGAAAAGAATGAATCTGTAAAAGCAAGGAGTCTCTGTCTGTGTGTCTGTATGTCTGTATGTCTGTGGCTCAAATACTGTATCTCTGCGGTTCAGGGACAGACAGAGCTGAGAGTTTCAACATGGCTGCTGCAAGGTTCAAGGGTGTGCGGTTTTGTTTGGACTGCAATGACACCGTTAATAGATTATATCATAAATCCTTTACAAATTCTGTGCATCTAAACCACACGTGTCAAACTCATGGCCCGGAGGTCAAATCCGGCAGTTTGCAGCATCCAATTCGTCCCGCAGGAGAGAGTAAAAACGACAGAGAAAACATGAATTATTGTGTAAATGAAACTCAACAATATTTTTGGTATTTGTCGGTGCTAATATTGCAGTCATTTTTACAGTTGAAAAATCTCATTCTTCCAAAATCCTTCAATTTTATTCAAATTATTACAAAATAATCCCCTTAATTTTATAGAAATTGGTCAAAAAATCTAGGAAATTTAAAGTGGAAATCCTGTTGAGACACTTATTGCTTGGCAGTTGTTGGTTATGTACATATGTCATATTTTCCATATACGTAGAAGTGCAAACTAGGACAATATTGTCAAAATTATTTGTATTCCCTCATGAAATCTGTGGCCCACTGGAGATGAAATTGCTCCGTATTTGGTCCCTGAACTAAAATGAGTTTGACACCCCTGATCTAAACTGACTGTTGTGGGTTATTGACACTAAACGAGTCCGGACTGAGTCTGTTTCGGTCTGAGGAGATCCGGATCCGCGAGGACAACAAACTGGAATCAGAATAGATGGGGTTCAACTCTGTACAGTGTCCTTGCTAAAAGCCAAAATATATGAAAACACAATAGTTATCACTCTACACATTTCACAACAAACCTAAATGTTCCTGATGTCCCACCTTCAAACACCTCATTTAGCCATCCATGAAAAAGATACATAACCTCCCACTTTTCTATAGCAATACATACTTCCTACGGACACTGACCTAGTAGTATTAAAAGTAAAGTTATTAAAGTTAAACAGATACTTTATGATAAATGTCTTGGTGATATGGGGGTGTTTGGTGGATTTTTGAATCCTAACTGCTTGTTAACAGGCGAAAAACCTTGTGTTACATTATATAATCTTCATCTAAGTTAACTTACCTATAGACCAACCCACTTCCTGTTGTTTGCTCCGCCCCCCAGTGCTGATGTTGTCCTCTCTGTCTCTGTCCTCAGGCTGTAGATGTCCTCAGGGTCATCTCCTCCAGGACACTCACTGTGTTCCTTTGTCCCAGTGTCGCTGTGGTCTCCCATCAGCCAATGGGACGCTGCAGATCCTCCCTGAAGAAGAAGTCCACGTGGACTGTAACACCTGGTGAGAACCTCCAGCAGAGTTTAACATGACCATGTGAACCAGGTGATGTGATGTGACCCCTCTCGCTCTGCAGCCTGTGCACCAATGGAACTCTGCTGTGCTCCAAACATCTCTGTCCTCTCTATGAGACCTGGAGCTCCTGGACCTCCTGCTCCGTCTCATGTGGATCAGGCACCAGAACCAGGACTAGAGGCTGTCAGGAACCAGAGGATGGTCCTTCCTGTGAGGACACATCACAGACAGAACTCTGTGATCTATCAACATGTCCAGGTGGGACACGGAGGGGTCATGTGTAGACCACATTTATTTATTCATCTGAATAATATCCACTGTTATCCAGGAAGTTTATTATTATTATAGTCATCTTAAAGATAGAAATCCTTGTTTTACTCACACTCAAAATTGGTTAAAAGTGACCAAAAAATTGTGGAGAAGGTGGTGAAATCGGATTTTAAAAACTACAGAAAATGGTTAAAAGTTGTAAATTAGAGTAGACAAAAACAGACAGAAAAAGTGGTAAAAAGGGTTCATAGTGTCAATATTGGAACGATTAGTTTAAACTGGCAAATAATGGGCATGAAAATTGGTGAATGTGGTGAAGGGCAAAAATAATCATGAAATATGGTGAAAAGAGGTTAAAAGTGACAATAATGGGTCAAGATGTGTGACATTAGGTGGAAAAGTGGTGGAAATGGTTTATGAGTACTGAACATGTCTTGAAAGTTGAAAAAATGTGCAGAAAAGGAATTGAAATGTGATGTAGAAGTGTCAGAAATGGGAGTAAATGAGGAAAAATGCATTAAAAGGAGCCAAAATATGGCAAGAAAAAGTGATGAAAATGGGTTAAAATATGGTGAGTTTGGTGGAGTTGCAGAAAAACGGTAAAAATAAGCAAAAATGGGCTGAAATTGTTGAAAAACAAAATTCTTAGATTCATGAAGGCATCTGGCGCCCCTCTCCTAGTGTCTCGCTACCCCAAGGTTGAAAAGTCCTGAGGTGGTTCTAACATGGTCTCATTATTTATTAAACTCTGCTCAGTCTCATCCTCTGAGCTGTTATTCTTTCATCTTTGGATCATTTCTTCTCGTCCTCTGTAGCTTCTTGTCTGTTGAGTGAATGGTCTACGTGGACTGAGTGCAGCGCCTCCTGTGGGTCAGGAGACACAGTACGGAACAAGACCATCCTACAGGAGGCAGAACCTGGAGGGAGAACCTGTGAAGGAGTTCTACAACAACACTCTGTGTGTAACACACACAGCTGCACACCAGGTACACACAGATACACACACAAACTAGAAGTGAGACTCATTTAAAAAACGAATCTATTTATTTGAGACTTTGTACTTAATTAATCTAAATTCATGTCCTAACAATGTTTGACACGGGAAGCAACGTTTTTCAGTGTAAATGTATGTTGGTATATGACTGAATCAATGAAAACAATAAATGATCTGAAACAACTAAACAGTCTTTATTATTTCCATCACTGAGTGCTAACGTAATGTGTAATATGAATAAATAACATTATGACTGCATTGTTCACAGAGCACTAACTTACATTTAACTAAGATATATTCATGCTTTTCTGGATTTTTAGTAAACTTTCTAAAACAAATGTTTTTGTGTTAAAATAAAAAAACATCACTTAGTCCAGAAAATTCCAGAGAAGTGTAAACTGAACAGTGTAAAATAGTTAGAATATCTGTGGATATCATGAAATAAACAGAGCAGCTCATAAAGCTGATGACTTTAGTTTGAAATAGTTTCTCTACATAGCAGTTGATAAGTTGGGTCAGACGATGCTATCTGTAGCAACGCTTCTAGCCCCGCCCACATCCTCTACCCCGACTTAGTTTCCACTACAATAATTTATCCACTGACTTTCTTCATTTGTCACTCATGGATTAATTCATTGCCCCTGCCAGCTGCTACATGTTAGCATTGAGATGCTAGCTGCTACATGTTAGCATTGAGATGCTAGCTGCCACATGTTAGCATTGAGCTGTTAGCTGCTACATGTTTAGCATTGAGGTGCTAGCTGCTACATGTTAGCATTGAGGTGCTAGCTGCTATATGTTAGCATCAGTGTTGGGAACGTTACTTATGCAATGGTTTAAGTCATACTTGGAGGAGCGAAGCTATTTTGTCAGCATTGGAAACTTTGAATCTGACAGATTACCAATGTCCTGTGGGGTTCCTCAGGGCTCTGTTCTTGGACCCCTTCTGTTTAACCTTTATATGCTTCCTTTAGGACAAATTTTACAGAACTGTAAGGTTGATTATCAGAGCTATGCAGATGACACACAACTATATCTATCACTGAACCCAGATGACCATGGTCCCATTGAGGTGTTGTGTGACTGTTTAGAAAAAGTAAACTGCTGGATGAGTGAAAACTTCCTTCAACTAAACCATGACAAGACGGAGGTGATTGTCTTTGGTAACAAGGAAAAGAGGACAGCTGTCAGCAATTATCTTGAGTCTCGATCTTTAAAAGCTAAAGACCAAGTCAAAAACCTTGGTGTTCTGATTGACTCAGATCTTACATTCAGCAGTCAGATCAAATCTATCACAAAAACAGCCTTCTACCACCTAAAGAACATCTCCAGAGTGAAAGGTTTAATGGCTCAGAAAGACCAGGAGAAACTGGTCCATGCTTTTATCTCCAGCAGACTGGACTATTGTAATGGTCTTCTGACAGGAATCCACCAAAAGAGCATCAAACATCTACAGCTGGTTCAGAACGCTGCAGCTCAGGTCTTAACCAGAACAAAGAGGTCAGAACACATTACTCCAGTTTTAAAGTCTTTACACTGGCTCCCAGTCAGCCTCAGAATAGACTTTAAAGTTCTGCTGCTGGTGTATAAATCTGTGAATGGGTTTGGTCCAGAATACATCAGTGACATGTTAGTCAGGTATGAACCCAGCAGGTCTCTCAGATCTATGGACACAGATCAGATAGTGGAGCCCAGAGTTCACAGTAAACATGGTGATGCTGCTTTTAGTTGTTATGCTGCAAAGAAGTGGAACAAACTGCCAGCGGAGCTGAAGTCAGCATCCAATGTGAACATTTTTAAATCAAAGTTAAAGGCACTTTTTTTCTCTACTGCATATGATTGAGAGAGAGATTTTTTGTCATGTTGTTGATGTAATGATGATTTTAATTGATTTTACTGATGTTCTTATTGATTTAAATGTTCTTATTGATTTTAAACAATTGAATGTTTTATCATGTAAAGCACATTGAGTTGCCTTGAGTATGAAATGCGCTATATAAATAAATTTGCCTTGCCTTGCCTTAAAAAGTAATTAGTTATAGTTACTCACTACTTGTTCAAAAAAGTAACTGCGTTAGTAACTAAATTACACTATAATAAAAGTAACTCATTACCAAGGAAAGTAACTATTTGCGTTACTATTAAAAAAAAAAAAAGTTGCTCTATGTCAAAGAATTCACATTTTTTAGATGCGTGTGTTGTGAGGTGCTTCATTAAATTTGAGTTGCTTACAACAGATGTTTCCTGGTTATAATGAACACTTCACATACACGTTGCCTTTGACCACAATTAATTTAAAGTAGTGTTTGAATCGCCACCTTAAAAATGACAACTTTTCATCAGACTGCTCCACGCTCACCATCTCTGCTGCTTCATCAAATCTGCTGTGTGTGTGTGTGTGTGTGTGTGTGTGTGTGTGTGTGTGTGTGTGTGTGTGTGTGTGTGTGTGTGTGTGTGTGTGTGTGTGTGTGTGTGTGTGTGTGTGTGTGTGTGTGTGTGTGTGTGTGTGTGTGTGTGTGTGCGTGCGTGTTCCAGGTTGTCCTCGTGGTCAGATCTTCACAGACTGTGTCCAGTCATGTCCGTACAGCTGTGAGGACATGTGGCCACATGTGGAGTGTTTGCCTGCTTCATGCACGCCAGGGTGCACGTGTCCGCCTGGACAGGTTAGGACTCCTGTGTATGTGTATGTGTATGTGTGTGTGTGCATGTGTGTAGATCAACACTCTGCTCCTATGTGTGTGTGTGTGTTCCAGGTCCTGTATGAAGGTGTGTGTGTGCTCCACACTGACTGTCCCTGTTCTACTCTGTCGTTGCTCTCTGATGATGATCACAGCTGGAACATCAGCACACACGCTCACACACACACTGTGCTGCCTTCTGGATCCTCCATTCAGCACCTCTGCAACACCTGGTAATGTTCAAAACACACACACACACACACACACACAAACACACACACACCTGGAACAGGCTCTTTACCTTTTTAACCAGCTGTGATCAAGTCACTCACTGTACATTAACAGCAGTTAGTCTGAGTGAAAACAGGAAGTCCTTCATCACCAGCTAAAGAAAGATGATGATGATGTCCTACATGTCCTAAAAACAAGAAATGTTATCATTAATGTGTCCTAGTTTGCACTTATACATTTAAATGATATGTAAAGTATGTAAAGCACAGATAATATCAAAAAACTAAGTGACAGATTTCAGTCCCTGCAGGATCTTCACCTCAATTTACTTAATTTAGTGATAATTTTTTATTCAAATTGGGGAAATCTTGTGCAATAATTTGATGACAATTGCCAGATTTTGAGGAAAATTGGGAGTTCTTTCAACAATTTGCTTTTAAAATGACTGCCATCATGTGATAAACTGTGATCTCTTGCAAATATTGTAAAGTTTAATGAAATGACTGACATCTATAACTGAATCTCCTCCTCCTAATGTTGTGCAGATGATGCAGCTCAGATCACATCATTAGAGACAAACACACTGAATAGACTGCTGAGGTTTTGTCTTTGAACATAGATAATCCTTGTTGCCTAGCGCTAGCAGATCAACATCAGCAAGTGTTTGTAGTGTTGTAACGAAAAACATTTGTGATTCAGGCCTTTAGTGTGAACTGGTTTTCATCTTTGACAGCAGGCTCAGACAATGATTGGGCAATGTTTGCCTTTCTGTGATAAGGTAACAACGCCTAGCTTAGCTTAGCTTAGCTTAATTTCCTATCCACCTGCCTAAAATAAAGTCAGCCGTTCAAATCTCTTATTTATTGCTAACATGTTCAGCTCAGTCTCATAAAGGTTTAAAACACTGAAATTAAATGACTTTGATTAATTTCTTTGTATTTCCTTTTTTTTTTTTTACTTTGCACATGCTGTCAAAGGTCAATACTACAACAAGTGCAATCTTTTGAAGACAGCAATGCTTGTTTTGTTATTGCAAATAAATAAAATAATTGATTTTATTGCATAATTGCATCAGCAGCTCTCCCTAAGAAAGCGTAAGAAACACTTTATTATATGGAGGATATAAAAAGAGACGGCAGTGTTACACCTAGGTGAGGGGGAAGGGAACAGGGAAGAGAAAGTCAGGGTAGGAAATGGAAAGGATAGGGAAGTGTTAACTACTTTATAGTGAGAGTGAGATGTGATGTGTATATGTGTTGTGTATATTGTGCATACTGTGTTGTGTAATCAGTGGAGCTTCAGTATAATGGTGGTGGCCGTCAACAGAGGGAAGGAGTGAGTGGTTATGCCTGAAACTGGTATTTGAGATCAACGTGTCTAGCCCAGTACGAGTTTACCCCACAGCCCAAGACATGCCAGTCCACCCACTTCTTAGTATTTCCTGACAGGATTCAGTGTGTGACTACGTGTGTACATTATTCTGTGAGACGATATAATGAAATCCCACCATAGCATCAACTTTAACTGTTTGTCTTCATTGTTAAGAATATGTGATAATATGAGATTAAACAGTTTAAGAACTTAACAAAGCCTTATCAAGGAGAGTCTAAGAGGTTTGAACTGTTCATCACTCATTTGTACTGTGTTAGCTTAGCATACCTGTCAAGTATCCCGTTTTGGCCGGAAAACTCCCGTATTTTACCCCTCTTTCCCGCCATCTTCCCGTATTAGTATTTTCCCGTAAATATCCCGTATTTTAATGTAACAATTATTAAAAGATGCCTTACTAAACTGAACGCTGTCTCGCGAGAACTGCCACCTGAAATGGCCTGAGTGGCAGTTATCGTGAGATTAGTGCTGACGGCGGCAACAAACCCGAAAACAACTCCCAGAAGAGAGATGATGAATGAAGACGTTCTGATGAAAAAAAACAAAGAACTGGTGTAAATACGTTGTAAAATGTGACAGAGTTTATCTTCCTAAAGACCATCAGGATGGTACACAGTTACACGTTCTGTGAGATTAATAACTGAGATTTTAACGTCTACCACAGCGGAAGGAACCATAAGTCAGCATGAAAAGTCAGCCAATCACAAGCTCCATAAACATACACTGCTTTATAAAGTGTTAAATGATGTAAAGTCTGTAATAAATGTGTCTAATAAGTCATTAGTGAATACCAGAGAACCACATGAGTGAGCATGAGAAATTATCAGAAAATATATAATGAAAATAAAATGTTAATGTCTAACTTAAAGACAAGCAACGTGAAATTAACAGTAAATATGCAACGTGTTGACTTGTATATAAACTGTAAGTATATTAAATAAACACATGTGCTTCATATCCTTTTATTTAGGCTGTATTATAATTTAGGAATTAGAGCTGGGTGATATATCGAAGATGTATCAAGTTTTCTATTTTGGTGATACAGAAAACTATAATATTTCATATATATATATATATATATATATATATATATATATGCAGCTTTTTGTTAATAAATGTTCCTGTGTGGCATTTTGCATCAGCAAATTTAACCCAGACTTTATTTGATAAAATGATCTAGATTTATATTGTATATCGCCACTTTGAGAAAATATATTGAGATATGAGTTTTGGTCCATATTGCCCAGCCCTAGTAGGAAAATTCCCAGCATTTCAATGTTAATAAAGATTGATCTACCAGATTCTAATCACATACTGTAATTGTATTTAGTAAGTGGTTGACAAGTGGGTATTTTAGATTTCTTGTACACCTATCTTAAAATTTAAGGGACACTGGAGCTTGGTCGGGCGGGTGCGACGGCTCGTAGTGGGCGCCAGAAAATTTCCCTTATTTTCAAATCCAAAACTTGACAGGTATGGATTAGCTCAGATGTGATGGAATGATCAGGTTGATGCTGATTTCTCTTCCAGGAATATTCTATAATGACTCTTTTTGAATGATTTCCTCTGATGTCCCACAGACCAATCAGAATCCTCTGATTTTATCGACTTTGTCTGAAAAATGAACACGTCGTCCACCTTTAAATACCGCCATGAGAGAGAGAGAGCAGAGGAATCCTCTCCATCAGTGGGATCATGTATCACTGCTGTTCTTATTAATATGTCTCTTTCTTTCCTCCAGTGTGTGTGAGGGTGGAAAGTTCAACTGTTCCTCTGAGCTCTGTGATGGTGAGTGAAGGATAGATACAGCTGCCTGTTGTTGTTCTGAGGCTCAAGTGTCTGTCTGTGATCTATATATATATATATATATAACAGCTGCTGCTACAGGGACTTCACTAACACTCTGTCACTCCTTCAGTCGTGCGTTAGCATCCAGAAACAGAAACAAAGTCAACTCACTGAGTTCATGGAACGACTAACGGTCAAAGATAGAGACGTACTAACGCTGTAAACAGACCAACAGAAGGAAGTGACTTTTGCTCTGAACCTTAATAAATAATATGTTGTGGTTTCATTTATTCACATCAAATTGCCTTTGATCTCCAACTGTCAGTCTTCCTCAGAGGCATCTACTGATTACTTTGATGCATCTCTTCTCCAGAGACCATCGGGGAACAATAATCAGTAGATACGCTGATGATCACCTTATGAAAGAACTCGTAGGGATACATCAAAACAATCCATAGATGCCTCTGAGGGAGACTGACAGTTGGCAGGCGAAACATCTCAGGAGATCAAAGAGAATTTCCTGAAAAAAGTTTGTCCGAATAAATGACACCATAACATGTTGTTTAAAAAAAGAAGACAAAATGAACTTGCTGGAAGAACTTTAATAAAGCTCAGTGTGTTGTTGCTAGTTACTGTTCACTAAAACAGTAACTGAATCAGAAAGTAATGTGTCACTGTACAAAGTAACCCCTGCATTACTTCATAACATCTTACAGATGCCTTTATAGTGTTCTTTTTTAAAAGTTAGGTCAAAACTCCCATTCAAAAGTTATGTTTTCAGTCTTCTGAATGGCGGCCATCTTTGATTTGTGGGCTAAAATAATGTCATAATGTCAAACTAATGTCAGATTCAGAATCCTTAGGGATAATTTACATGAAAAAGTGTCCTAGTATATGATTATAGTTGCTCTGGTTCCCTGTCTATTTCAAAACCTAATTTTTCCAAATGGCGTTGGCGGCCATCTTGAATTTTGGCCACGAGTGGAAAAATGTCGGGATTTTTGCGAGGAACATGGGGCCAAATCATTTTATGTGAGGTTCATAGAAGTTAAATCAAATCAAACATTACTAGCCAGAGAGTGGTCACATGATTGATGTTTTGGACCTAACTATACTAACTGTTCCCATCAGATCCCTCCATGTTTACCAGTCAGTGTGTGATACTGTAGTCTGATCTGTGCTCCTACAGTGGACTGCCAGTGGTCCATCTGGTCCCAGTGGACTCCATGTTCCTCCAGCTGTGGATCAGGTCATCAGAGTTCCTCCAGGTTCATCATGGAAATCAGAAGGTTTGGAGGAGCTCAGTGTGAGGGCAGCGAGAGACGGAGCAGAACGTGTTCTACAGCTGACTGTGGTGAGGAACATTAGAACATCAGGTTCTACTTTAGAGTGCAGCAGTGGGTTCACATTCATTTGGCTATTTTTGTTACCTCAGGAGGTATCTAATCTCCATCCTATTAACATCTGAGGTGGTCATGTTGGAGCTGTAGTTAGTGTCATTCTGATGAACTGAACCAAGCTCCTCCTTCGTCCTATAGACCCCTATACAATTGGAAACGAGCCAATAGGCTTTGACTTCCTGTTTTTGAGACTGTCAATCAAAGTGAATGCAAAACTGTGCACGGAAACAAGGCTGTGCGGCAAAACAGCAAACATGTAAATATGATTTTGGCTCTTACCTGACCCATAGACCTATATCAATAAGACTCGATGCAACCTTGTTATGTTCCGCGATTCGCGTGCAGAAAAGTAGAGGCGTGGCTTCTGTTAAATTGGTAGAGGCAGTGGGAGGAAGTGCGTCTGTTTAAGGCAGGACATCGAGACGTTTCTCAGAAACTCCGGATATCAGCTTTAAAGGTTGATGATTTCCTATTAAATGTATTGAAAACAAAACAATAGCATAAGTTAAGAATAGTGTTGCATGTTGAAACATAAACTTTTCCTACCTTATGTCACTGCTATAGCCTTCCTTTAAATATGGTAACCTAATTAAAGTGAAACTGTGAACACTTAGTATTTAAGAGGTGTTTGTCACACTTTGTAATATTTAGTAGCTCATTGAGTGTGTGTGTGTGTGCATGTGTGTGCGAGTGTGCGTGTGTGCAGTCCAGAGGTTTCCAATTATAAATTTCCATCTGAGTTCTCTCCAAATATTGTCCCAGTTTTTAGACTCAGAGCAGATTCATTTACTCCTTATTTATTATGTGTACTGGAGATCTATTTAACTGTGTGTGTTTGGCTGGTTGTGGTTGACCCCTGTCTTCTCTATGCAGTGTGTCCCGATGGAGAGAGCTGGAAGAGGAGGATGAAGAGGATGGTGATGATGGAGGAGGAAGAGGAGCATCTGTGTGAGAGGAGCTGTGAGGACATCTACTCCTCCTCTTCCTCACACTGCACTAACTCCACTGAGGGGTGTGTGTGTGAGCAGGGACTGTACCGACACCCGGGTGGGGCCTGTGTCATCCCTGCACTTTGTCCCTGTTACCAGGAGGGGGCGCTCAGAGAGGTACACACATTACACACACACACACACACATACGCAGTGACACACAAACATAATGCATTTTTGCGACATTACTTCCATTTCTGACACTTCTACATCACATTTCAATGCCTTTTCTGCACATGTTTTCCACTTTTAAGACATTTTCAGCACTTATAAACCCTTTCCACCACTTTTCCACCACTTTTCCACCTAATGTCACATATGTTGACTGTATTATTGTCACTTTGAACCTCTTTTCACCATATTTCATGATTATTTTTGCCAATTTCACCACATTCACCATTTCTCATGGTCCAAAATAAAAATGATGAAAAGCAGTTTTTTATCCCAATAAAGAGTAACATTTATACTATAAATTAAAACAGATTAGATTTTTCTCACATTCCCACACCCAGTAATGAGCCAATGACGACAGTAAAAAAATAAAAAAAATTGTATTTTGTTCATATTTCCAGAGCGTGTCACCCAAGAACCAATGCATATATGTGACTAATCATTAGTGATGTGAACAGTCTATGTTCATAGGTCTAAGCTGATCTAATTACAGGGAGCTGATGCATATGCTAAGTTGTTTACTGAAGGACCAAACATGTTCCAGACCCAAACACACACTCACTTTTTGACTATTTAGAGGAGCTGGCATGTCCACCAGATAGGATGTATAGCAGAGGTTTTTGTATATTCTGAGAGAGTAGGAGGAGCTATATTACTGTATCATATTTACCTTTAATATGTCCTGTAGTTCCTGAGATATTGGAAGCTGAACATGGAAGAAAAATAAGGACACTTGCAAAATGTGATTTTATGGAAGACTTGCCATTCTCATAGCATAACACACACACACACACACACTCGATGATAGATGTTTGCTGCCATCCCAAGTTCATAGCTTGTAGTCTTTGGGCGTCCCTGTGTGTTGTGCGTCTCTCTTTGTATTGTGCTGTCAGTGCTTTGTTTACGCCCCATTCTCTCCACATTAATGCAGAACGTCCCGTTAGAGGCTGAGTGACAGTGTGTGGGGCCGTGTTACAGAGTGTGTTCCTGAGCCTCATCCATTATGAAGGTCTCAGTGTAGAAGCTGCTCCTCAGTCTGGTACAAGGCCAGCCTGCAGGAATTATTCATGAAGGCAATATTACAGGATTAGTGCTATTCATCAGAGGAACAGGAGGTCATCTACTTCGGTCTACCATGGTTTTACATTAGTTTCATTCATAATGGTACAGTTTTCCTGCTCTCTGATAACATGTGTTCTATATGTAAATAACTACAGCTCCACAGTGGTGATGATGATGATGATGATGATGTACTGTATGTTGTGCGTTCCAGGCGGGGTCTCAGTGGGAGGAGGGCTGTCTGACCTGTCGCTGTGTGAATGGAAGGAAACAGTGTGAGTCTGACTGTTCACCACTGCTCTGTGACCAGGTGAGACTGAACCATCTATAGTCTACAACCTATGTTCCCAAAGTGGGGTACGGGTACCACCAGGGGTACACAAACTGTCATAGAGGTCAGATGAATATAAATTAAAAACAGCTTTACAACCAGTGTTGACACTTTTGACAGTAACTAGTACTGTAATGCAATATTTTTCTAAAGAAATAACACCGTTACTGTTACAATATGGTGCGTTTGTCCGTTACTTTGCTAGCAGCAGTGTACTTCCTGTTTACAGTGGCGATACATATTTTTGCGGGACACCGTGCCAAACACAGTAAAACAGTAGAAGAAGATGCATTGTCAGCATGTTTCTGTTTACATTACGTGCGCCAATCATGGCGCGTCAATGCGAGAACAAGACGAGCTAAGAGTGGAAATACACGTATTATTCTTGTCTCCAAAAGATGCATCAGTGAAGCTAAGCTAACGCTGCAGCTGGATTTTAACAGACTGTGACTGTTATCCAGGGACAGGTCAGCCAAACTATTGCACGGTATGTTGTTGTAAATAAGAAGTCTGTCGCTACTGCTGAGTCACTGCTAACAGCAGCTCATTAGCCTGATATGCTTAGCATTGTGTAGCTGAGAAAAATGCTGTGAATTAGTTTTTCCACATTTATTTTTATAACATTTTCAACAGCAGAATGTGCACCTGGAATACACACAGCTTACTTTACATTACTGCGCTAAGGCTGAAAAATTACTCTTTTAATTTTGGAACAGCTGTTTTGTGCTTTATATGCACATCATTTATGGTTGTTTTATAACAGTTGATCAACAGTGGATTATTTTATTATTACAGCACTAATATGAAGCTGTATGGACACAAATGACCCAAAATAAATAATACATTCTTTAATTCTAAGTAACTCAAAAGTTACTTTTTCCAGTAACGCATTACTTTTTGGTGTAAGTAATCAAAAAAGTAACTGAGTTACTTTGTTAATGAAGTAACTAGTAACGGTAACTAGTTACTTTTTTTCAGTAACTAGCACAACACTGTTGACAACATTGTAAAGTATAATATAAATAGAGCAGCAGTCAGGAATAGGGTTGGGTACCGAAATGTGCTACCAATATGGCACCGGTTCCGACGTAACCGGTAGTAACCAGACCGAATAAGAACTGACATTTTGGTGCTCCCCCCACCGGTTGTTGCACTCGTTGCTCACAACTGATAGTGAGGGGATAAAAGTGTTTGATTAGCACATCAACAACAGCAGCAGCCAGTGTCGACCTCCCCGAACAAACTGAAGTGAGTCCCGCTCCCAGCGCTGCTAGTGTGGTGGACATCATCACAGATGATGTCACAGCAGCCTTTCCTCCTAGGGTTAGTCGAGTAATTTAATGCCAGCTAATGGCAAGCTAGCAAACACCGTTTCCTTTCAACGTGTTACAACAACATGTCTATACTTCAATACAGTGTCCGCTGACTTTCTGTTTAATGTTAAGCTCAAAACAAGTCGTGTTTGTAAACAAAATGTTGAGCTTAAGCTTTAACACCAGATTTAGAAGGCACAGTTTTGCATTTACACAGGAATGCAGTAGATTGGCTAGCTCAGGGGTTTACTGCAACCTGTGGCTCTTTGACACTTTTGCAATTAAAAAAATATATTGAAATAGAGGTTGTTTTTTTTTTTTTTTTACTAAGGCTATTAATGATTATTGACAAATACAGTCATAACAATATTCATCTCCAGTATGATAGTTTAATACAATATTGTTTTATTTGATATTATTTAAATGTTTTTGTTTGTTTATTATTTCCCTGATTATGTTTCTTGTATATATGTTATTTAAGGCAATATTGTATTTAATTGGGTATTGTATTTTGACAAAGTGTATGTTACCAGTTTAAGCACCGTTTAAGCACCGGAACCGTTTAAAGAATACAGAGTAGGCACCGGTATCGGATAAAACACAAGCGATACCCAACCCTAGTCAGGAGCCTCCATGTATTATTACCAATGACACATTAACCGTTGTCAGACTGCCCTCTAGTGGTGACACAGAAACAAGAAAACACAGAAAATCTCATCATAGAAAAACTGTAAGTGTCCAATCGTTTTACATTCCTGATCCATTCAGATCCTTTCAACACATGAGCAAAACGCGTCTCCATCCTGTCGGTCTATTTTACAGCAGTTCATGTTCTATTTAAAAGGTTGAAACCCTGCTATTTAAATAGAATTACAAATGTATATTTTTGCTTAAACAGCCTGCACTTTGAATGTATATTTGATGTGAAAATACATATACACATTTTAGTATGTCAGCTGTATATATATATATATATATATATATATATATATATATATAGATGCTTTTCAAAACATAACAAAAAAAAAACATTTATGTTTTGGGTGAATTCCGATGTATTTTAAGTTTTTGTTTTATTTTCTGTTTGGTTTTTGATTGTCAATGTTGTGTATTGTGTGTTTTGATTTGTTTTTGTATACACAGTATTGTCAATTAAAAACACCACAAAATAGTCACAAGTGTACGATAAAAATATTTAACAAACATTGTACGGTTGGTTTACATTCAAATATCACGTCCCAGGAGCTCTGTCGTAAAGAATGCGGTAAAGAAGTGACGTAGTCTACGTACATGAGTTGAAAGGATCTGAAAAGGTCAGGCACTGACAAGCTAGTAACAACATAGCTTTGTGCTAGCTGAACGTGCTTGATGCTTGAGAACAAATTTAGACTAAAACTCATTCATCCAAACATTGCAGAGTTCTGTTCATCCTCTCATTAAAGTTGTAGTGAGTTGTATTTCACAGTTTCAGGGTGATCAATATTACTGATAAATGTTCAATCAGCTAGTGTTTGGTAGATTTATTTTTCCAAAAAAATGTATAGTTTTTCATTCTGAATAAGATGTTTTATTGTGTCCTTCCAGATTATTATATTATTATTATATAAAGGTAAAATTCAGGGACAAATGTCACTGTAGGGCTACATGATAAGACATTACATTATTATGTTTTTAAGTGTAACAGTGGGGGTACATGGTTGGGGTTAAAGGTCTGAAGGGGTGCGGGACTGTGGAAAGGTTAGGAACCACTGGTTTACAACCACAGCCACTAGTGAGGCTGCCATATAGTGAACCATCGACTCCTCCCACCACCACCAACACTCACTCACACACCACATTCATACTTGGCAATGTGGGCAAAGTGCCTTGCCCAAGGACACAACAACAATGACTTGGCTAGAACAGGATTCGAACTCCCAACCGCTCGTTTATTGGACGAACCAATGAGCCACGGTCGACCCACAAGTATCAGTGTTACTATGACGTTAGATCAGAGAGAAACACTTCCTACTTCATGGTGATCAGTAACATGTGATACAGAACAGTCTTTTCATTTCACTGCACATCTGTATGAGCATGTGACATATAAAAATCTATTTTCTACAGGAAACAGTTTGTATTTGTCTTTACCAGGGACAGGATGAAGATTAGCCGCTACTGTTTACAGACAATAGAGATGACGTTGATGTTTGAACATAGAAGCTGTTGCCCTAGGCTAATGTAGCTAACGTAGCGTCTCTAGGGTTCTGTAACATCTCTATTAGACTGAGGACAATCTCTTTGTGGATGTTCTCTGAAATAAACACCCAGCTGTCCGATCCTTTTAACCATTGAGTGTTTGTTAAACACTGCTTGGGTAAAAGAAGTCATCCAATATGTGCTGTTTTTTCACAGGAGGAGAAATGATAAAGACAACAATCCAGATCAAACCTTTAGTTTGGGTTCTTCACAAATTTTTAATAGGATTGGGATCGCTTTGATCCCAAAAATGTGGATTAAGCTGATCTATCAGAAAAGTGGATTCAGAGTGAATTTCAAACCAAAATGTAATGAAACTTTAACAGTATCAAATAATCCTATATTTGGATCATACAGTATAACCTATAGATATCTAAATGTGTGTGTGTGTGTGTGTGTGTGTGTGTGTGTGTGTGTGTGTGTGTGTAACAGGAGGAGGTGAAGGAGGAGGAACCAGGAAGCTGCTGTCCAGTGTGTAGGAGACCAGTCACAGGTCAGAGGACCACACACCCACACACACACACAGACACACTGATGTTCTCCTCTCTTCTCCTCAGATGAGCCCATGGCAGAGTGTCAGCGCTACGTTCAGGTCCAGAACATCTCTAAGGGGGCGTGTCACCTGGACAACGTGGAGGTCAGCTTCTGTAGGGGGCGCTGTCTGTCACGGACCAACGTCATCCTAGAGGTATGACATCATCAGCAGCAACAGCAGCACAGGCTCAGTACATGGCAGCAGTAGATGTGAGGACCTCCTCAGGTCTCAGAGGTTTCAGGTTTCAGGTAAACCTCTGTTTATCAGCTGACTTATTTTACTTTATCAATCTATCAGATAAAAATCTATATATTTCCTATAGGATGTCATGGGTAAATGAAAGGATTGCATTGATGTCTAATTATTCTCTCTATTCTGTCAGCTGTCAAATCAGATCCACACAGAGACGTGTTCTGACATCACCTTTTTCTAAGAGAACTGATTGGTTAGGAGGCGGGACTTCAGCACTCACTCAGATCTTATCCAGAACAAAACCTGATTCTG
The DNA here is from genome assembly GCF_900634775.1 of Gouania willdenowi. Lineage (NCBI taxonomy): Eukaryota > Metazoa > Chordata > Actinopteri > Blenniiformes > Gobiesocidae > Gouania > Gouania willdenowi. The sequence goes on along the minus strand of NC_041063.1, from coordinate 8,901,500 downwards.
ACGGGGGATGTATATTTATAAGCATTTAGCGATTCCGATGCTTTATTGATTCCTGCTTATCGATTCATTTCTTTATCAATTCCCAAATAGGCTGAAAAACTAGTTGTACATGACTACAGAAAATAGTACAACCTGGTTTATTAAATTACTATGAATCTTAATTATTCACCACTGAGAATAAACAACACTCAAATGAGTCTTCAATAAACAAATAAACAACACTCATATGAGTCCACAAGTCAAGTGGCTATTGGCTTAGGATAATAAATTAAGCTAATTTTTATCATTATCACACAACATTAGTAAGTAAGTACATTTTATTCATATAGCACCTTTCATAGATAGAAATCACAAAGTGCTTTACAGTTAAAACACAGTACTTCACAAAACAGAATCAACAGTTATTTACAAAGATACAATACAAGACAGACCATCACAATGAGGGAAAAGAAAATACAAAGTTAACACCAATTTAATAAAATAGGATATTGTATAAAAGTGTTTTTAAACTGCATTTTAAAGGAATCAATGGAGTTAGTGCAGTGTAGAGCCAGCGGCAGAGAGTTGATTAATTTTACCTGCTGTGCTAATGCTAGTGCTAGCACTGGTGCTACTAAGTGCGTCAAAGACACGGCATTACTTGAGTATAATGACGTGTTGTGTGGCCAAATGTTTGGACATATTGGTTGTGTTACCGCCTTTGAGGAGGAGTTACAGGTGATGATCCCCGAGGTGTCGTCATTTTTTGTGAAATGCAGCAGCTTAGCTCACCTCTGCTCTGCAGCAGCTTGTGTGTGTGACGTCATTGCAAATTTACGAGTGGGGTGCGTTTGTTTACAGTGGCGGCGCAGCCCGGGAAGAATCCATAGCAGAATCGTAAAGGATTTTTGTTTGCGATTCCAAAGAATCGTTTGACTAAGAACAGGTTCCCAAATGAAACTGGTTAACGATGCGCAGGTTAGTCGTTCAGCTTAAGTTACCATGGTGATTTAGCCATATAAGACGTTAACGAGCTTCGTAGGACAGCACACACTGATTAAATCCCGGAAGTTAGCGCAATAAGAGGTAATCTAGCTTTGTATTATACATAAACATAAAGAGGAGATGATCTCTCATTAGTTTTACTTTCAGTTCACACAACCTCACCTCAGTCCTGGATCTCATTAAAACACAGAAACACTGCAGAACTATGACCTACGTGGTAATAATTAGCACTAGATGGTTCCAGCTGTAATATTTTACAGGCTGAGAAACGTCTGTATTTAGTGTTTAAAATGTCCATTAGTTAAAAACAACATTAGTTAAAACAACAGGAACTATAGAGGAATGAATGTGTTGAATGAAACATCTCAGTATCAGGATCAGACTGAGTTCAACTTCAGACACTCCACGTTCGTTAAGTGATAATAACTTATTGTTCCACTGGAACATCACAGAACGTTCTACTGGCTCAGATCAGCAGGTGAAACTGTTCCTCACGTGCACAACGTGCACGTAGCATCAGCATCGTGACTGTAAAGTGTGTCAGTCATGCTGGAATCAGTAAAAATAAACATTTCCTCCTCAGCCAAATGTGCTCTCTGAGCCTGTTACCGTGGCAACCAGGGACGGTTCCTGCTTTTCATTGATCAGCAGGAATGGAACCAGACGCTTTATCATTCTTTAATCTACATTAATACATTTTATTGATCATTGTTAACAGAGGAACAAAGAAAACTTTACAAACAGATTAGAGGATGTAGTAGTATTTCATTTCCATCAGCTCATTGTTTGTTTGTGTGTGTATGGTATTGTTTGTGTCTGTGTGTGTGTGTGTTTTATTGTGTATTTCAGTGTGTGTTTCATTGTGTGCGTCTCTCTCCATCCAGGAGCCATACCTCCAGTCAGTTTGTGAGTGCTGCAGTTACCGGTTGGACCCTGAGAGCCCGGTTCGTTTCCTTAGTCTGCAGTGTGAGACTGGAGAGAATGAAGCTGTGGTGCTGCCAGTCATCCACAGCTGCGAGTGCACCAGCTGCCAAGGTATGTGATTATGGGCAGCTAAGCCATGCCTCTATACCGAAGAACAATCTATGCTATGCTATGCTAACAAGCTACTCAATACTCACTATAGCTCTCTATTCACTATTATTTTAGTCCCACCTACTCACACTGATTGTAAAGTCCACAGGTGTTATTTTTTATAGGAGGGGCGGAGCTAACAGTGACACACAATGGTCCATTGACGTCACAGAATCTTGTTCTCAGCAAATAACAAAATTCAATTGTAATATCCTGGTTTAAAGCATAGTGGGCAGTCACTGTGACACTTTACAACTAAATACCACTGTTTACCAATGTAAATAGTTAGAATAAAATATTGAGTTTAATGAACAGCACTACTTCATACACAGAACATTTGATTTAGCAATAGTGGTTTCAGGCTTCATTCACTTTTTAAAATATTACGAGTGTAAAACCTTATGTTTATAAATGAACGTGTGCGCATGAACAGGTAATGTTTACATAGTTATCAACAGTTAACACAACATATAGTGGAATGATTTGATAAGAGCCATGTATGTTTTATTCTTGAAAGAAAAAAAAAAAACTATTTTATTTGACGATTGTGACCATCTAAGTTTGACATGAGCATGTGAATCCTTAGAGGAAGTCAAATATAGGGGCTGATGTTAACAGGAGTCACAGAATCTGTTGGGTCACAGATTTCAGTGTAACAACAATGTTTCACTTCTGCGGCTGTTTTCAGTTTCAGTGTTTTTCACATCTTTTAGCGACGAAGTTAGATTACCTCTTATCCTACGAAGCTCGTTTACGTCTTACGGAGCTAAATCACCATGGTAACAGGCTGAACGACTAACCTGGCTGGGACCAGGTTTTTTTCTGGTTAGGATCTGAGCAAGTGCTACAGCCCCGCCTCCTGGCCAATCATTTCTCTTAGGAAGTGACCTGCCCATTGTTAGAAGATCCTGGTTGGTGCAGCTGACAGCTGCGTTTAGGAAAAAAAGATTATTAATGGATAAATGCAATCCTTTCATGTACCGATGACATCCTTTCGGAAAGATATAGATTTATATCTGATGGACTGATCTACTGTCAGCTGATGAAGCCTGTGTCTCCGTATGTACGGATGGGTGAAGTCATTCATTCATACTCTATAGTGAGGCTGACAGCATCAGCAGGAACATACTACAGTGAAACAATGTGCTCTCATCCCAGTGTGTGTGTGATAAATAGGTCTACCTGAATAGAGACACGTGTGTGCTGTAATAAAGTTTAACTGATCAGAGCATTTATCATCCAAATGGATTAATATCATAAATAAACTCACGCTTTTACACATTAACAGTGTCAGCAGCTTCCTGCCTGTGTTCTTTCATTCCTGCCTTTTCTGTAACAACTGTGTTGTTTTTGGTCAGAATTATGGATTTTAAATCTTCATCATTTTAAACTTAAGCTGAACATCTAACCTGGTTGGGACCAGGATATGAAGTGGATCAGATCTGAGCAAGTATAAAAGCTCTGCCTCCTAACCAATCCCACCTGGTGCGCTGCACTAACACTGTTGCTCTTCGTTGTCGTCATGGTTTTGAATTCATTATATTTGTTCAAGATGATAAGCTGTTCCTCCATTGTAAAGATGGTCACTCTGCCAGGTTCTCCATTGTAGTGATTGGTCAGACGCTGCAATCCCCACCCCTTTTCATGGGAGCGCGCATGTAGCCAGGCTGAAATCACTTGGCTTAAATTAGCGTGTCGTTATCGACCTTCGTAGGACAGCTTCTCTCTGACAGGGAATGTTTGGTTAGGTGAAGCCCGCTAAAGGAGATTAATCCAGGATTAAATTATCTAGCTTTGTAGTATAGCCCCTTTGTGCGTGCGTGCGTGCGTGCGTGTGTGTGTGCGTGCGTGCGTGCGTGCGTGCATGTGTGTGTTCCAAATGCCCTCCTTCATGTTTGTAGTTAACACTCCATCACTGAACCTATGAATGGAAACAACACACGCACACAGGCGCAAAATGTTCAGGCGTGTGATACACATCAATCTCTGCTCGTGATTCACATCTCAATTAGGCTCCGCCCACGCAGCAGCCATGTGTTAATTCATTCATCAACATGACTTAATGAGACACACACACTCGCTTGAGCATTTTCCGCCATTTAGATACATCTATAATCTGTGATGATACATCTATAATCTGTGATCATACATCTGTAATCTGTGATGATACATCTATAATCTGTGATCATACATCTATAATCTGTGATGATACATCTATAATCTGTGATGATAAATCTATAATCTGTGATCATACATCAATAATCTGTGATCATACATCTATAATCTATTCAAAGCGTCTCAGGTTCTCGTGGTGACTCCCTTTTCCTTCGTTTCTTTTCAGGAGGAGACCTGTCCAGACGCTAAGTGTGCATGTGTGTGAGTGTGTGCACGTGTGTGTGTGTGCACGTCTCCACCAGGACGGACCAATGCTCATCGTAGAGTGTGTGAGTGTAGAAGCAGCTTTTATCTGCTAATGAATTCTCTGTGTTTCCTTATCAATAAACTCACTCACTGTTTACTCAATCACTTTCTAAATGACTTTTATTGATCTGATGCACCTGAACATGAGCTGAGAAAGTGTGTAGGAGGAAAACACAGTTAGAAATCCAATATGGCGATAAAAGTCTAAGGTTTTCTAATAAAGTCAAATCTATAGAAGCTGACTAGGTCCAATTGAGCATATCCTCCACCAGTGTCCATCCAAATGGGTCCTGGTGTGTTTCCGTAGCTCCTCAATAGCCTCAGACGGACTGAATGCTCCACCTCTTCATAACTTCACTGGTTTTTACTTCTCAACACATTCAGTTTTTTGTCAGTATGAGTAGAGGAGCTTTATTGATCCTGCAATGGGAAAATTTACAGCAGTATATTAATATTTTCATCAGCTAATAAAATCTAGACTCTCCAATCAGAACTCGTGATCATATCTGTTTATTAACAAATATTAATAATTAATAATCAGGTTGATCAATGATGGTTAAATCTTTAAAAAGGGTTTTTGCGGCACGTAATCAACTCGGAAGTCACCATATTGGAGGTACTCAGCAGCACGCACACAAGCAAATCCCAAATTTTGAGAGGAAATGATGAATTACTGCCATGTTTTTGGCTGTACCAATCGGTCAGACCATGTAAAACATTTGGAGTTTTATAGACTGCCAAAAGTTAGAACAAAACAGGGAGAACAATGTCAAAAGTTATCACAGGAAAGGAGGTGCTTGTGGTTAGCGAAGCCAAATCAGGATCTACGAGGCAGACATTTGAAGGTTAGGCTGGCTAGGTTATTAAGGTTTGGTTTGGTTAGTTTATTAAGGTTAGGTTAGGTTATTAGGGTTAGGTTGGTTTAGGTTATTAAGGTTTGGTTAGGTTATTAAGGTTAGGTTATTAGGGTTAGGTTGGTTTAGGTTATTAAGGTTAGGTTATTAGGGTTAGGTTGGTTTAGGTTATTAAGGTTAGGTTTGGGTATTAAGGTTAGGTTAGGTTATTAAAGTTAGGTTAGGTTATTTAGGTTAGGTTAGGTTAGGTTAATGTTAGGATAGGTTATTAAGGTTAGGTTATTAAGGTTTGGTTAGGTTGGATTATTAATGTTAGGCTAGGTTATTAAGGTTTGGTTAGGTTGGATTATTAATGTTAGGTTAGGTTATTAAGGTTTGGTTATTAGGGTTAGGTTGGTTTAGGTTATTAAGGTTAGGTTATTAAGGTTAGGTTATTAGGGTTAGGTTAGGTTATTAAAGTTAGGTTAGGTTATTTAGGTTAGGTTATTAGGTTTGGTTTGGTTTGGTTAGGTTAGGTTAATGTTAGGTTAGGTTATTAAGGTTAGGTTATTAAGGTTTGGTTAGATTAGGTTAATAATGTTTGGGTAGTTTATTAAGGTTAGCTTAGGTTATTAAGGTTTGGTTAGGTTATTAAGGCTAGGTTAGGTTATTAAGGTTTGGTTAAGTTAATAAGGTTAGGTTAGGTTATTAGGGTTAGGTTGGTTTAGGTTATTAAGGTTAGGTTAGGTTAGGTTTGGGTATTAAGGTAGGTGAGGTTAGGTTATTAAAGTTAGGTTAGGTTATTAAGGTTTGGTTAGATTAGGTTAATAATGTTAGGGTAGGTTATTGAGGTTAGGTTATTAAGGTTTGGTTAGGTTGGGTTATTAAGGTTAGGTTAGGTTATTAAGGTTAGGTTAGGTTATTAAGGTTTGGTTAAGCTATTAAGGTTAGGTTAGGTGATTACGGTTTGGTTAAGTTATTAAGGTTAGGTTAGGTTTGGGTATTAAGGTTAGGTTAGGTTATTAAAGTTAGGTTAGGTTATGTAGGTTAGGTTATTAGGTTTGGTTAGGTTAGGTTAATGTTAGGATAGGTTATTAAGGTTAGGTTATTAAGGTTTGGTTAGGTTGGATTATTAATGTTAGGTTAGGTTATTAAGGTTTGGTTAGGTTGGATTATTAATGTTAGGTTAGGTTATTAAGGTTTGGTTATTAGGGTTAGGTTGGTTTAGGTTATTAAGGTTAGGTTATTAAGGTTAGGTTATTAAGGTTAGGTTATTAGGGTTAGGTTAGGTTATTAAAGTTAGGTTAGGTTATTTAGGTTAGGTTATTAAGGTTAGGTTATTAGGGTTAGGTTAGGTTATTAAAGTTAGGTTAGGTTATTTAGGTTAGGTTATTAGGTTTGGTTTGGTTAGGTTAGGTTAATGTTAGGTTAGGTTAGGTTATTAAGGTTAGGTTATTAAGGTTTGGTTAGATTAGGTTAATAATGTTTGGGTAGTTTATTAAGGTTAGCTTAGGTTATTAAGGTTTGGTTAGGTTATTAAGGCTAGGTTAGGTTATTAAGGTTTGGTTAAGTTAATAAGGTTAGGTTAGGTTATTAGGGTTAGGTTGGTTTAGGTTATTAAGGTTAGGTTAGGTTAGGTTTGGGTATTAAGGTAGGTGAGGTTAGGTTATTAAAGTTAGGTTAGGTTATTAAGGTTTGGTTGATTACAGACGTTATTGCGTCATTTTGGCCTTCACAACATATCTGTCGTTGATGACTTTATACTGCATCTCCCTCACCCATCCACACACCATGTGGTTATAGGCCTCCAAACTTTGACAAAATGTAAGGTATCCCACTGTGTATGGACTTAACGAAAACCAGGTAGTTGACGATATCAGTATACATAATATACGAAAGACTCTCCGGGCCGTCATTGATCCAAGCCGACTCGTATGGATCTGCACCACTAATAAACCCTAACTTTTCCAAATATCATGACCAAGTCCTTCCCGGTATGCCTTTGCAACTATAATGCATTTTGAGGAGCATTTCTGTGATTTATCCATCGCAGTGTTACGCATCTGGGTTACCGCCCAGAACCTGAGGTACAGTAGGTGAAAAACCCTCTTGTATCCTGTATATTTTAGTTGACTATAACAGACATAGTTGACTAAAATATTAATATCAGTTGAATAAAACTGGACTAGAACTAAAATAGCCCTGATGACTAAACTTGGACTAAAATTGAATTTAAAGTGCAGCGAAAATTAACCAATTTACACTGTGTGTGCGTGCGTGTCCGTGTGTGTGCGTGTGCGTGTGCGCTAAGAGGGGGGTCACCTGACAGTCGGCCCCTCCCCCTCACACACACAGACCGTCAGTAACTCACTGTAACTTCCTGCACCTGTCCGTCTGTGCACGTTCATGTCGGAGGCTCCGTGAGCGCGCCCGCTACTGTCCGCACGGCTCAGCTCGGCTCGGCTCGGCTCGGTACGGGTCTAACAGACGGTTCTAACACGGTGAAAGGCGGTGTTTAACGGGTCTCAGGTGGTGTTTAAACCGGTCCCGGGTCCGGACTGTCGGACAGAGAGGATGCCGGTCCGGAGGGGCCATGTGGCTCCACAGAACACCTTCCTGGACACTATCATCAGGAAATTTGACAGCCAGAGTAAGACTTTTACTCTTCATCCTCTTCCTTTTCCTCTCTCTCTCTCTCTCTGTGTGGTGTGTGTGTGTGTGTGTGTGTGTGTGTGTGTGTGTGTGTGTGTGTGTGTGTGTGTGTGTGTGTGTGTGTGTGTGTGTGTGATGGTCTAGTCTGTGGTTTATTTATTAGTTTGTAATTCACAGCTTCAATAAACATGTTTCCTCCACAAACATCTCATACAACAGCATGTGAGCGTTTCTAACTTCCATTATGTTTCTGCTGCTGCTGCTGTTATTGTTCTTCTAATTTATGTCGTACATTTTGCATTATTATCCTATGATGGTATTTATGCTCTTATATTGTGTTGCTGAAAATGGCAATTGACCCTCAGTAGATTAATAAAAGCCTTTTCTTTTCTATTCTGTATGTCTACAGTCACAGTAGAGCTGATACTGTCCACATGCTTCTCTGTCCTCCCGTTCCCATAGCAACGGTGTGTGTTTGATGTGAATCCATTTAACACCTCAGGGCTGATGGAGTGACTGTTCTAGGGGTGGGAACCTCTGGGTACCTCACGATACGATACGCGATTATACGATTATCTCACGATGTGACGATACTGCGATTATCGATATATTGGTCAGAAATCAGTCTACGATAATCTATGACATAACAAGAAAAAAAATTAAGTGAAAAAATACAGTTTTTATTTCATATCTCTGAAAGACAATACATTTAAAAAGTGTCCTATGAACAGTGACACTATTTTAGTGCAACATTTCTGTAAATAAGTGTCAACATACCAATGTAAATGAATAAGTATCCCCAATAGTGTTTTCTATGAACAAAAAATTGTCTTTCTTACCAGTGACACCATTATAGTGCAATGTTCCAGTAAACAAAATATTGGTTCCTTCAACAAACAGTGACAACATTTCTGTGAAGATGTACCTGCACATTTTAGTGAAAAAGCAGAAAAGTTTAAAAAAAATAAATAAAAAAAAACCCGATATCGATTGTGCGGAAAAATAATAAATATCGCCATATCGAGATATTGTCACACTCCTACTCTGTTCTATGAGTCAGACTCTAAACATGGTCCACTAAGACCTGGCTATGGTTCTGGTTTCTTCTCGTTTAGTCAAACTAGTGATGATCAGGATGTGATGGGTTTATTTAAAGTATGAATCAGGACTGAGTCAATAACAGATCAATACTTAATCTATCAGACCTGGTCCAGGACTGTAGTCCATCCGTGTCCTGCTCCATCCAGCGGTGTTCTAGTCCTCCCTGTCTAACCTGTAATCAGCTTCATTAGGATCAGTTGTTAGTGAAGCTGAGAAACATCTGCAGGTGTTTCCACTAGTGAGATGATTAGATATTTACTGTGAGCAATTAATCATCAGATTAAAACAATTAATCATCAGATTAAAACAATTAATCATCAGATTAAAACAATTAATCATCAGATTAAAACAATTAATCATCAGATTAAAACGATAATGTCTGAACTACGTGCTCCTATCTGTGGAATGGTTCTGTATTTAATGGAGTTTTTTCTTTTCTATAGAACCAAATGAAACTGATG